>NC_092796.1:36660432-36964278 GCF_918797505.1 Bemisia tabaci
AGCGTTCGATAATTTGTTACACCAACCCTCGCGGTTATGCACGGTTGCGCGCCTTCAATTCATCGTCATACTTCATGCATTGCTGCGAAATTTTATCAGCTTTCCTGATTCCTTGTATCCTAAAAAATATCTGTACAATGTTTCACTCCACAAAAAGAACAAAATACGTACTAGTTATGTCACATTCGCCGATTTTGAGATGTAATGAACCCATTCTTTGCCGTAGCTCGGTAGTGTCTGACTGGCTCTTCGACTCTCCCCAAGATTCAAGCAGTTCATAACTTTAGTCTTACTTGCCCTGTCATTTTCAATCTGTATTGTTAGCGAGTCTTTCAATTGACTGCGTCTCATAAAAACATAACATAATATAAAAGTATAATGCTTGATTATTTTTTGGAAAAATAAATTTTAAAATAAGAACCCTCTAACTACGGATTAGCCAATACAACAATATTTTTTATAGACAATATATTTTAGAGACTCTGCGATTGGCGCTTAAAAGAATG
Source organism: Bemisia tabaci (assembly GCF_918797505.1). NCBI lineage: Eukaryota > Metazoa > Arthropoda > Insecta > Hemiptera > Aleyrodidae > Bemisia > Bemisia tabaci. The sequence continues at coordinate 36,660,939 of NC_092796.1, forward strand.
AGAGAAGCTTCATCTCTATGTTGTAACATTTTCACTCGTTTTTTTTAATTTGACAAGGAAACCGTTGGGAATTTTTCACTGAAAATTTCTCTGATTATCCGTTAATTAAACGAACAAATTAGCAAACCTGTGGACAGAAATTGCGCTGTCAAATGAATGTAAAAAAATAAAGTTCTTGAGTAAACTTTTCAACATTCGCATGGATTTTTGTTCTTTCTTTTGCAGAACAACTAATTGCGTTTTCCATCGATGTTGTTTGACCAATCACTTAAACTGTCATTTAAACCCATGAAAAAGGACCAATGAACAGGGTGCTTGGAACGAACAACTTAATAATCGATTCTTTACCATACACTGAAGAACAAAGAATCTTAAATATGCCGCCAAGAAGTATTTTTGCGTAAATCAAGAATGGACCATTAGACAAGGTACGAATTTAAGCGATCTGATACATGTTTCTTAACCAGAATTTAGCGTAGAAAACGATTCACACAACGAAAATTACGGAAACCAACTCCTAACGAAGATATTAACGTTTTTATTTCACATTGGTTACAGGGAATTTGAACTGCCCGCTCACAAGAAACTCAAAACTCTACGTGAGTCAAATCGCCCACTACAACGGTTTCAGCAAGCTTTTCAATCGAGCAATGTTCATTTCCCATCATGTGTTGTTCAAACTATTAGCAATTTGCTATAACTGAGCCAAAGCGTCAAGATTGAGGTTGCCAGATTTTTATATCGCAGAGACTGTCATGATAACGTTTAGCGCGCGATGTGAATCACGTAGAGCATTGAGTTTTCATGAGCGGGTGGTTTGAATTCACGCATTAAGAATCATTAAATATCTTTGGAAGGAGTTAATTTCGGTAATTTTCGTTGTAAGCATCGTGTTTTACGTAAAATTTTGGTTAAGAAACATGTATCAGAATGCTGAAATTCGTACCTTATCTAGTGGTCCATTTTGCTGCTTAATATAAACTAATTTTTTGCTTAACGGAAGCATCATTTTTCTTGTATCAAGGAGGATTCAGCTTAAATCAAGATAGAAAAAATTCTTGGCGGCAAATTCAAGAATCACCATGTTTGCACCGAGAACATTTTTTTTTCAGTGTAGTTTCAAATGGGGAAACATCGATAATCACGCCTCGCGTTGACTTTCTTTTTCAGGGATTTATCATGTTACCAAGGGTGCAAGGGAAGCCTCATCTTATTGGAAAAACGTGAAAGCGATCGGTTGGGGAGAGGAAGATGGAGACAAATATTGGCTGGTAGTGAATACCTGGAAAGATTTCAACGGAGGAGAGCAAGTATTCAAGATCGGCATCCATGAGGCATATATTCAAGAACTCGCGACATCAGGACACTTTCATGAACCCCGACACCCCGACGACGAGTCCGATGAAGACGAGGAAGATGATCCCTCAATATAATTTAATCACAATTCGAAATTATCATTCTCTTGACACGTTAAAAAAGTCATAATAAAATCTTAGCATGTTAATTTGACGTTCTTCTTCGTGTTCCTTACTGAAAAAATCTAATCATTTTATTGGAAACGCTATTGGTTTAAGAGCCGACGCCGAGGTAAAACCTCTAAATTACTTTTGAGGAAACGAAAGTGGAGATGAAAGTCCCTGAAAGAAGGTCCTCCTTTAGAAAGTCAGAAATTCCGCATAGGATACGAATATACAACTTCAGATTTCCATCAGAACTACAGTAATGAAGTTTCTAAAGGCTCATGTTTATCCCCGACTTTCAGCCCCTCTTTAAATCAGACATTCCTCAGTCTGAGAGACGGATGAAATTAGGAGTATAATTGATGACACCTCAGAAGTCTAGCCATCGAAAGCCACAAGGAGGCGCGGGCATGAATGTTCAGGAACACCTGAACAATATCAATGGACATTGTAAGATAGAACTAAGCTAATATACACAGGTCATCCGTAAATATGGTATTATAGCTCATTGAGAATATAACACATATACCATTGAATTGAAAGGATGTAGACATCTCAAAAGAAAAAGCAGTGAAAGATATAGGCGCCCTTCACTGGATTCCACACGCATGTGGGGTGACCACATTGAGACGAAAAATGGACCAATTGAAATTGAGGGGCTCGGACGGCAAGTGGGAAAGTGCAGTTTTTGCTATTTCAAGAAATACGTATTTTAAGCTTCAAAATAACATAGAGTGGCTGGAAGGAGTTGGAAACTCACTTTTCAATGCTTGAAAATTGGATCTTCGCAGTGAATTTTTCTTAGAATATATTTTAACACTAAATTCAGTTGAAATCATGCATATCCTAACTTTGGTTTTAAAAAGAAACTGATCTTATCCCACTAATCTTCCAAGTCCCTTTAGTAGAGTTCAACAACAAGCAATAATTACTTCGGTCGCAAATTTCAGTTATGTTTCCGTTTAAAATTACCAACTTTCAATTTCAAATTAGATTAGAAACAATTCATGTAGATAATTGCGAATCCAACTATAAATATCAGAAAATGGGATGGGGAAGACTCGAGTCCCTGCAAAGTATTTCGAAAGCATAACAAAAGAGTGAATCAGAGATTTTAGATAGACAGTTTACTCGTTTATATTTCAAGTGCGCTATAAAGGTGAGTGCTTTAAAACAACTCGAAGTTTCAACAATGGTCCGTTATCAGGGTTATCGGCCGAAGCGATTGTCATTATGACATCGTGATCGCATAATGTAGAAGATATTTCGGGAATTTCTCTTGAGGGCGACATCTGCTCCTTCTATCGAGAGGGCGGCAAGATGCAACGGCTGATGTCATTGGATTGGATGCTTGATGGAAAGTTATCGTATAGAGAGGTATAAAAAACCCCGAGGCCGAATTATAAGTACATCACAATATTCTTGAACCTCGACTCTTCCGTTTTCCGAGTTTTCCTCGCCCAGGTAAGTGATATATAAATCTTTGATTTTCAGCCAGTTAAGATTATATTTCATAGAGATAATTTATGAAGCAGACCAGAAGTAGACGTTTAAAAAAAAAAAAAAAAGTATCATTTTTATCATATATCAATACCAGGTACTTTTTTATTTCTACTTTTGAATTCTTTATATTGGTCCTTAGATGCCCAATAATTTTTTATACGCAAAGTTTCAAGTCGAGTCAAATTTACCCCTATTTAAGTATATTGATTTTCATATTATTATATATGTTATTTCTATGTTTTGGAGGTTTTTTTTTGTTATTTTTCACATTTTCTCATTTTTGTTGAGACACTGGCGCTTACTTTACATTGAGGTGTCCCTCAGATTCAGCAGGGAGGTTAAAAAACAAAGCCCGAAAACGCAGTTCCCATTTTCGGTTGTGTAGCTCATGTAGCCCTCGAACCACCACTACAATCAAGATGAACGGCACCAACACATTATGAAAATAGAACTAGGGCAAGAATGCGCGTATCGATGACGGCGCAGAGATACAACTATTCGTGCTTGATGGATGTCCGTTTTGCTGTCTGCAAAATTGAAGGCGCTTCGGCGCGAGGTATAAACTCGCAATGCTCCGATTGCTCCGCTCTTTGCGGTCAATGAGGTGTCACTTATATTCAGCAGAAAAGTTACAAAAAGCGAAGCCCAAATACGTTTCTCTTATCTTCAGCTTGGTATACCCTCGATTTGTCTTTATTCCTTTTTTTTTCAATTTGCAATGTCTGATTATGTTTTTAGGATATATTTGAAGACCTATATCTTAAGTTCGTATGTACAGGCTTCGTATAGCCCGCGGGGCACGTAATTTTAGCAAGCCTCAGATCAAGTTGACCCGACTTGGGCGTTTAAGGGTTAATTCCAGCTTCCTTTTGGTAATTTCTTCAGGTGTAAACATTTTTTTTTTTTTCAAAAATCGGAGTTTTTGTATTTTTAAATGAATTGAAACGCCTAGGATCAAAATAGCACCTGCGTGTTTCTGGAAAGAATCAAAGGTTTTGAAATCATCGCAAATTTACAGTTTTATAAGTTATCTTAAAGTTTAAATGAGAATTTGTTTATTCTTGAGCCTATATGCTTCAATCATCATTTTATCCGTATATATTTTGAAAAAAAACCAAAAAAAAAAAAAAAAAAAAAAAAAAAAAAAAAAAAAAAAAAAAACTAGAAACTCCTGTATATTCTAGATGGAGCCAATGATGAGGATTTTGACAATCGCCCTGGCTGGCCTAGTTCTCGTTCATGAGAGCAGAGGTGAGCCTCACCGCACGAATAAAGGCCTAGGTGCAACGGTAAGTTAATAACTTCACTCAAATAAATCATTAATAACTAAAAGTCCATGTTGAAAATCTGGAGGTCACGTTGAAAACGATGTCGTAAAGTTGAAAAGATGGTCACTAATACACTTCCATATTATCATGTAAAAACTTGTCGTTTCAATAACATTCATAGAAAATATCTGACCACTGAAAATATCTCTACGGGCTAAGTGAACTCCATGTCTATAGTATCTCGTTGAATTTCAATCTGATATATTCAATAATTTTGTTTCGAAAAAACTTGATGTTGGCATTGTAACACCAGCCGCAATTGCAGTATACTAGCTGCGGCTGCGTATATCATATCCTAAGTTTTTAGTTAAGTATAAGTTTTTATAGTAAGATTTAAAGGAAAAAATTTCAACAAGTTTAGTCACATAATTTGACACGGTAAAAAGATGTTGGGATTTTGATACGGACATTTCCAAAAAGATTGTGGCAGTATCCCAATAAATTAGGTTACTAACCCAATTGTTGCAGTACTGCCACAAATAATCGAAAATGTTCATATCATCCAACAAATTGGGGTAATACTACAACTTCAAGGGATAATCCCTGACAATTTTTTTCCGCGAAGATTTTTAAAAGTTTCTATGGAGCAATCCATTTTTCAACTTTAGTCGTCGATGTCCTCTCCTTGTCATTGCAGTTCAAAATTGCCAAATGAGAAACACTCCCTGAGAAACTGAAGCAATATCTTGGACCAGCAGCGGAGAAAGACATCATGGTGAAAATGAACGACGTAAAGTGGCCACAAAGTGTACCGAAAGAATTCGACCTTCGGAAAGAGCACGGCCCAGAATGCGCTGATCTATTCAGCCAAGCTCAGGATGAAGGTGCTTGTGACACAGATGCGGTAGGTCGTTGAGATTTTGATGTAAATTTACAGATTATTGTTAACATAGTTGGACAGAATTTAACCCTGCCGTGCTAAGGAAGAACCCGTATGAGCCCTCAGACGATGCCACACTCCTCAATAAAAAAACAAATACTTGAATAATGTTGAATGTTGTTTTTCAAATTTGTCGTACAATTTTTTTCGCAATTTAATTTAAAATATCTGGAAATTACAAGGAAAAAGTGGCTGACCCTCGTTGAAAATTAATGTTTTATCAAGAGAAATTTGGTAACTCTCGAATGTTCATACGGCGTTTTTTCTAAGAACGGCAGAACAGCAACTTATCAAGTCGTATCAAGTTTCAACCAAAAAAAAAAAAAAAATAATATAAAACCAGAAGACACAAAGTCAAGGACAAAATTTATTGACTATTTTCATGTTCAGATTACTTTTTCTGAACTTCGAGTTTTTAACAAGAGAAAATTTACGACTAATTTCAGGCAAAACTACTCTTATTCAACTATCCTCCCCCCCCCCCCCAATGCGACTTAGTGAAATTTAATTGATTTATTCGCCAAAATTCGAAATAAAACAGCATAGATTGGGCAGTGGCGTGGCGTGCTTTGCGATAAATCGATTTTTTCTGTCATTTAAACCTATGGAAAAGATCGATAAATAGGGTGGTCGCAACGAAAATCTTCATAATCGATTCTTTACTACAGCTTCAAATGAGGTAATATCGACATGACGCAAAGCCACTGAGATCCGGATGTTTTTCGATGATTAGAAATAAAAATGAATATGTGTCTGAAAAGAGCGGTGCGCACCTTGCATTCTGAAATATGATGTATAGTCAGCGTGCGTTAATAATTTTATTTTTTTTTTAAACCAGCAATGAAAAAAAAAAAAAATTAAGAAGTAGACCGGGTCACAGATCGACTTCCCTTTGGTCCCAACTTCTTAGAACATAAAACACAAGCGAAATTTGAATTGCGCCGTGATCAGCATAAAGGGTTCTCATTTAGTTTCACTAATCAATATGCCTCTTTCCTCGAAATATCATCTTGTTTCAATTATGGGCGCATGAAAGAAAGTGTGACGTTGGGCTTTTGTATCGGGTTCAATCTAAGCACTATTGATTCTAATTTCCACCTAATATCATTGTGTAGCCGGCGATTGTCTCTTCCATTCTCGCGGACAAGTATTGCATTCAGACGGGAGGCAAAAAGAAGGAGCAATTCTCTGCCGACTTCCTCGTGCGCTGCGCTGAAAAGTGCAGGGAAACAGCATGGATTGCGATGTCCTGGATCTGGGCCTGGAATTATGGAGTGCCTACCGGTGGAGATTACAACTCGGATATTGTGAGTGTTTCCAGTTTTGATTAACAAATGAGGACTTACAAGTAGATTGCATTTTGCAATAAGGAACCACTATTTCTGGTCAATTTTAGAAACAACATACATGTCATTGGTTTTCCTATGCAAATATGTGCTTTTGTGGGAGAGCCAGAGATAGTGGTTCCTTATTGCAAAATGTAATCCAAGTAACAATAGCGGATGTCGAGTTTTCACATTGTGAGAAAATCGCGTTTGAAGTTTTCGAAGCTTTGCACTTTGCCGTCCGTAGAACCGAGAGGATTCTTGTAAAGATTTTCATGAAGAGCAACTCTTCCTGTAAAAAACACACGTTTTACGATCTATGTAAGTGAAAAATTGAAGAAGTAACAGCGATTTGAAAAAAATGTGACATCCGCTATTTTTACTGAAAACATTTTTTTATGCATGAAACAAAGTCTTCAGGAAGGGTAAGGCTGGTGAAACGATTGAAATGAACCAAAAGTAAGTCAATGCTGAGTCCTTTAATAAAATTGAACGAAAAACTAAACCGTTTGTAACTTCTACAAAAAAAAGGAAAAAAATCATAAAATTAGATTGAAAAATGCAACAATTCTGGCGAGACGGTCCAATACGTATAATTTGAGTGTCAGCTACAGCCCATGGCCGGTGCGCGGGCAGTTATCGCAAGTGGGTTCGAATCCCCACAGTGTCCTGCGCGTAGGCCGGGGAAAACAGTGGATTTTCACATCCGCTGTTTTTACAAATAACATGGTTTTCAGTTCATATCTCGCCGACAAATTGCGCTGGAAGTCTGAAACTTTGCACAGGCATTCTTGAGGGCTCCATAATTCGAAAAAAGCGTTTGCCCTAAAAATGGCGGATGTCTGCGACCGCTATTGTTACATATAAGTCCTCAAATGCTAGTCCTATGGGTGGTACTGAGGGGCCTACTCCCAGGTTCCCTGGCTAGAAAGATTGAATCCCAGTACGCCCCCTTGGACCCGCCTATACGCGTAATAGCGCTTAACAGTCGTTGAATGAGACTTTGTGATTCTATGTAGTTTAGTCTCCATTGTCTTTGCCATGTGTATTTAGCCTCGTTTAAGTTTTCGTTTTTAGCTTGCGTCTAAACCGTGTGTAAATTATATTAATATACAACTGTCTGAATGCAGGGATGCCAGCCATATTCTTACAAGCCATGCAAGCACACGCTTGAAAAATACATCGCCAAAAAGAAGAGAGTTATGAGCAGCACGTCGGACGTCGAAAGGAAAGACGGATTGGAGGAATGCAGGCACGCATACTCTAAAGTGAAGCAGAACAAATGCACTGTGAAGTGCACCAACACCAATTACGAATACAAAGACATGAAAAACCGCACTGTTCGATGTAAGTTACTCGTTGTCTTGTGTTTACTTGTTGTCTTGCATAATAAGTTAACTTTAGACAAAAACAAGTCTTTCATACTTTAAATTCCGATAAAGAGACAGATATAATTTTTTTCTTCCTGACTAAAGACAGGAATAGCCGAAGTTGCTGAATATCTTTAAAAAATAACTAAATAACTCCCTATTTGTCCGGTAGTGTATTCTGAGATTGCCTGAGCTGTTAAAAATGAGGAGGCAAGATCGCAGAGAATGTTCATTGAGCACTCTTTAATTTCAAAATCTGTTGGAAATATTTAAAGCCCGGAATCCTGTAACATCAAAGTCGATCCTCTGCTTTTTAAAGCACATTCCATTTTTCAATCGATTCCGTTGTTACCTCCTCTTTGAGACATTCTTTATAAAATTCCTAATATTTACATCACGTGTAGTACGTCAGGGATTTGTACGCAAGATTTGACCGAGACACATCTCGAAATAACTCCGTCCCGAGAGAAATAGAAATGGAGGGACAGAAATAGAGAGACAGAGCGATTGACGGTATTCACTCGAGACATGCTCCCCGAGTTATTTCAAAGTGTTTATTCGTCGAATCATGTGCACAAACACCTGATGTACCACAGCGTGGTAAAGATATCGGGTTTTTTTTTTTTATTTATTTTAAAAACGTCAAAAAATCTAAGTGTTGAAGAACCATCTTAATCTCCTTATTTTCGATGTCCGAAAGAGTGAGTGTTTTGCCATTCTCGCAAAAAATGGGTTTCAGTCGGGGGCTTCTACGCTCTCGAGAAATTCAAAAATCGATCACAGTAAGTTGCAAACATCATCAAAAGGCACTGATGTAATAAAAACCTTAATGTTAATTAAGCACACGCACTTATCAAAATGGGTTCAATTGCAATGTTTTGTCCATTGGTTCATTTACGAAACAAATCTGTCCGTGATTTGGACGTTTTTATGCTAAAAGGAGCTAAAGCCTGAGAAAAGATCGGGCGTGTGTTAGTAAAATCTACATAAGAAACACATAAGAAACAATGTGAAAGTAGGCGTGATTCCATTCGGCAAAATGGAAAAATAGGAATTTACATTACATCAAAAGGAACGAAGTACCAAACTATGCTAACTTATGAGCCATGCGCATGTGACAAGAGCGTTGTGGACAGGGCTCACGAGTTAAAGTGCACAACCATTGAGTTTATTGTTGTCGCCGAACGCGGTTATCACCGCTGACGTCACTGGCGCTTTTTAATTCCCATTCATTCTCACGGCCCTGAGCTAACAAGCACACTCCTTCTTCCCCACCCATCTCTGGTTCCTTTCAGCATAAATACGTCTGGATATTTTATTTTTTGCAACTTGTTCCGTGGAGTGATTATATGTTTTGAATGATCTGTTGCTTTTAGTCCAGGATTGGTACTTCCTACCAGAAAACGACGAAGAGGCAATGAAGAAAGAGATAATAGCACGTGGATCCATTGCTGTAGGCTTCACATTGTACGATGATTTCTTCAAGTACAAAAAAGGTGAGACCAAAAACGAGATGAGAATCAACAAGATCGCTTAAAATTTGAACATTTTGATCATTAGTTGTTCAACACATCGTATAATTGGTATTTATGTCTAGTTAAAAGTAAAGGTTTTGCGAGAGATTACAAATATTTGCTAGCAAAAGAAAATACAAAATACAAAATACAAAATACAAAGAACAAATACCGCAGATTTTGCGAAAGTTGAGGTAGGTCCGCAGACACTTACATTAACTTTAGTTAGCATGATAGAATTTTCCTTTGCATTTTGTATTTTTTTGTGGTAGCAAATCAATGTAATCTCTTGTAACTGTTTATTTCGAATCGCGATACGTTTGAGCGTTGCAGCGCGCCAAGTTGCGATGAAGGAGCAACGTATTCATATGAGGGGCTTGGAGGACAAGGCGCATAGGTGAAGATTTTGCTATTTCGAGAAATACGTGTTTGAAGTTTCGAAACTACATGGATCCTTATTAGGGTGTCCCACTTTGAGGGTCACCTCCGAATTTTGATGATGGTACCCTCTAAATCGTTGACCCCACTTATAAAAATAAGATTGCACTAAAGAAAAAAATTCTAAAAAATTTTTTAAGGGTTGCGCACGGCCAAAAACTACCCCCCGGAATAGGGCAAAATGCAGAATTTTGTCCATTTTGACGATTTTTTTTAACAACATTGTAATTGAGCTAGGGCTCTGAAAATTTCACAGTAAGAGCATATGTTAGGGCACTTTCAAGAAAAATTTTTGTTCATTTCATCATGCGTTTCCATTTTTTGCTAAAAATCCTCAAAATCGGATAAAAACCCGAGAATTTCAAGATTTTGTATTCTTGTCTTACGACGATTTTTTCAGCTTACAAAGTTACATTAAACATGCAAAGTACCATTAATTGCATCTTGATACTCATTTTGACCAAAATTCACACTTCACTTTAATAACCCCTCCCCCCTCCCCCGTATTTTTAACCGTAAATTCAGCGTTACCTATGTCGCGATAGGTGCATGGGTTTTTTTTCCTTTTCCATTAAAGATTATATTTGTATTCATATTCCTGCATTTTAAATGTCAACGTAATGTTTCATTAAAGTGGTACTTACCTATGAAAAATGGGAGAGCATGATGTGGACTTTCTTTTTTTTTTAAAAAAAAATAGATTGTATTTTTGAAAAAAAAAAATAATTTTACTAAAATAATTGGGAATGGAGCCAAGCGCCAAACAATTAGAAACAACATCATTCCTTTCTTCTAAAATACTTTAACAGAAGCTCCGGAGGAAAAGAAGAAAAACTGAACTGAGTATATCTCAGAAAAAGGAGGTGAGTCTTCCAAAAAAAAGTGGCAAGGTGCCTAAACAGTAGAGGAAATGCATGATTACTTCCTCTTTGAATACTTAACAACTGACGCTTCAGCGATAACAACATGACAGTTCATCCCTCTGTTTTCGAAACTGTGGCTATATTTCGGCATGAATTTGATCCAACAGAAAGTGATTTAAAGGGTCTTCAAAAAGTTTGCTTATTCAATTTAAGATGTTTAATCTTTGCTGGTACAAATCTCAGCGTCCAATAATTGCTCTTCAAGATGATTTGCAATTTACAAAAAAGTTGCTTCAGTACAATAGTATTGATAAGAGAGTATCAGAGGCTACATTGGCCACTTTTTCAAGACAATACGGATATCTTAGTGATAGGTTGGAGCCTCTGTCTGTTTTTGATTAATTCATTTCTAATAGCATGCAAAGAAACATAGTTAAAGCTTTAGTAACTAAAGAGAGCATTGATTATTATCTCAATAAACAAGTGAAAAATGACACTGAATTACACACATTTTCATCCTATCATATGGTTGATTTCAAAACAACAAAAAAATGAAGAAATTGCATCACATGAATAATTATAGGATCTTCTTTGATGAAACTTCCACCTAACATTACCAGGTACATAAAAAGAAAGGAATAATGCATTTCCTCAACTGTTTTTTGCCACCTCTTGCCTCGCACTATAACCTTGCCAGTTATTTTTGAAAGACTAAACTCGTTTTTCTGAAGTACACTAGGTAGTAGTAGTTCTGAAGTTCTGAAGTATACGAAGTAACCTAACTTTTTTGTAAATTGCAAATCATCTTGAAGAGCAATTATTGGACGCTGAGATTTGTACCAGCAAAGATTAAACATCTTAAATTGAATAAGCAAACTTTTTGAAGACCCTTTAAATCACTTTCTGTTGGATCAAATTCATGCCGAAATATAGCCACAGTTTCGAAAACAGAGGGATGAACTGTCATGTTGTTATCGCTGAAGCGTCAGTTGTTAAGTATTCAAAGAGGAAGTAATCATGCATTTCCTCTACTGTTTAGGCACCTTGCCACTTTTTTTGGAAGACTCACCTCCTTTTTCTGAGATATACTCAGTTCAGTTTTTCTTCTTTTCCTCCGGAGCTTCTGTTAAAGTATTTTAGAAGAAAGGAATGATGTTGTTTCTAATTGTTTGGCGCTTGGCTCCATTCCCAATTATTTTAGTAAAATTATTTTTTTTTTTTTCAAAAATACAATCTATTTTTTTTTAAAAAAAAAAGAAAGTCCACATCATGCTCTCCCATTTTTCATAGGTAAGTACCACTTTAATGAAACATTACGTTGACATTTAAAATGCAGGAATATGAATACAAATATAATCTTTAATGGAAAAGGAAAAAAAACCCATGCACCTATCGCGACATAGGTAACGCTGAATTTACGGTTAAAAATACGGGGGAGGGCGGAGGGGTTATTAAAGTGAAGTGTGAATTTTGGTCAAAATGAGTATCAAGATGCAATTAATGGTACTTTACATGTTTAATTTAACTTTGTAAGCTGAAAAAATCGTCGTAAGACAAGAATACAAAATCTTGAAATTCTCGGGTTTTTAGCCGATTTTGAGGATTTTTAGCAAAAAATGGAAACGCATGATGAAATGAACAAAAATTTTCTTGAAAGTGCCCTAACATATGCTCTTACTGTGAAATTTTCAGAGCCCTAGCTCAATTACAATGTTGTTAGAAAAAAATCGTCAAAATGGACAAAATTCTGCATTTTGCCCTATTCCGGGGGGTAGTTTTTGGCCGTGCGCAACCCTTAAAACATTTTTTTAGAATTTTTTTCTTTAGTGCAATCTTATTTTTATAAGTGGGGTCAACGATTTAGAGGGTACCATCATCAAAATTCGGAGGTGACCCTCAAAGTGGGACACCCTAATCCTTATGGCGGAAGGAAAGTTCAAACCGACTTTTTGATGCATATAAATTGGAATTTGGGAGCGAATTTTTCGCAGAATATGCCTTAAGACTAATTTTACTTCTAATTATTAATACCTCAACTTTTTTTTAAAACAACAGCACGTATGCGCCTCGCCCTCCGAGCCCCTAATAATCTCATATGTATGCACATCAAACACTTGAGGCTATACTAAAAATTGGCTCTTTATGATACCATGTCTCAAACATCCTTAAACATATCTAAGTCATACTTTATAAATCATGAAGGGCTTCCATAAAGAAAGGAAAAGTTGAGCAGAGGCGGATGCAGCAATTTGGCAACATCGGATTTCCTCCATTTAAACCCATGCTAAATAATCGATTCCTGTCGGAGCACCTGACCCCTCCAAGAATCGATACATTTCCATAAGTTTAAATGGAGAAAATACAATGTTGCCAAATCGCCGGATCCGCCAATGAAGTTGAGAGAATGCATGTGAATACGACCCTTAACCTCCACATCCAAAGTTCCTTCTCGCAATAAAAAGCTCCTATTCTCTCTCTTTTAGGAATTTACCGAGTCTCCAAGGGTGCAGAGGAGGCCGCCACGTAGAAGCACGCAAAAGTGATCGGTTGGGGAGAGGAAAAAGGCCAAAAATACTGGCTGGCAGTAAATACCTGGTCTAACTTCAATGGTGGCAACAAAATAATCAAGTTCGGAATGGATCAAGCTAACATCCAAGAATACGTCACATCAGGACATCTTTTCGAAGATGTTCACCCCGATGATGAAAATGACGATTCTCAAGAAGAATATCCTGCGCGCATCTAAGGACCGAATTGTTGAGAGAACAGATCGTCACGAGCTGAAATACGCATTATATTAGATTAAAGCATTCGATAAAATATTGTAGGAATCCACAACTAGCTTTGTTCACGGGTATAAAACGTGTAATAATAAAATTTCACATTGTAATTTTGGCGTTTTTCTTTCCACTTTTTCCGTAAAAATATTTTTTGTCAATATCTTCTGCCCAAAAAAACTTGGCATCTGAGGACAAAATTCTTGGTGCTAGCTACCATAAATTGGTAATTTTGCAAAAAGCTTGACCAATTCTTCCAAGATTTTGGCGAAGTTTATCTGAATTTCGTCAGCCATGATAAATAATTTCGACTCCAGCTGCCAAGCTCCTCAGATCGCGGATGTTGCCAGAACCAGTGGCGCGGCGTGGCATGCTTCATACGATGTACTGATTGATTTGCCATTCAAGCCCGTCGCACGTTTCCAATGGAATTGCAATAATCTTTCCAATTTCAGTGAAGCTTTCTTCCAATTCAGTTCAAATTCTTCGAGATATTTTTGCGCCTTGAATTGATTATATCGACAAAAGGCAACACAACTAAATCGTTGATTTTGCCACTTCCTCGTTGGTGTTAACAGGTTTACAATTTATTAAGGATGTAATAATAAAACAAATTACAGGCTCCAGAAAAAAAAATTCTCTCAAACAGTATCTTGTTGTTCCGAAGAGAAAATATTTCTCTCGAAAGAAATTAGGCATAGCAGCGGAGAGAAAATAGTTTTCTCCGAAACACTGACTAATTGCTCCGGAAAGAAAATAATTCTCTCTGTAGCTTTAACTGATATCTGCGGAGAGAAAATATTTCCTCTCCAAAGCAATTAGTTAGTGCTCTGGAGAAAAATATTTTCTCTCAGGAACAACAAGTTACTGTTTGAGAAAGAAATGTTTTCTTTTTTTCTGGAGCAAGTAGTTTCCGCAAAAGAGCAAAGGAAACGAAAATATAAAAATACTGGGGGGCTGCGGCCGTTACATGGCCGCCAACCACTGACGAAAAGTCACACGTAGAAAAAAAAGTAAAAATCGTTGAACAACCATGCTCAAGTTCTTTATGAGATTAATATGGACTCAAAAGCAGACGGATGCTTGCGAAAAAAAGGATATTCATCTCTAATTGTGACGGCGTCCACCTTTTCTATGTTTTATTTTCGTTAAATGTTTAAAAAAGCTACATAAACTTTTCCTCTGAAAATTTTCTAACAATTTCCCGAAATTATCTCAAATAAAAGCATCGAAAAATTCGACGAGACATTTTCGTTCGTTCTATTTTCTTTTTATGCAACCAAAAAATTAAATATCATCTGAGTTTCTAAATCGTTGCAAAAACTGGAGCAGAATGTCAAGAATGATGATAAGTAGTCCTAGTTGAGCGGCTCCTTCAGCACTGCGCCAGCCAGGGAAGGGAGCGCGGTCAATTCATCTTTACAGTGTGATGCGCCTTCAATCCAGCGAGGGGCAATATGCTTACACCTGTGGTCGAATAGTTATCTCGTCACGCCTGTCGAAAATGAATTCAAATATCGACTGCTGCACTTACGGATTATTTTCCAACTCATGCTACAGTTGCATTTCCCTACCCTTGAGGAGACTTGACTTCGCTCGATGTGACGCGCGGAGGGGTAGCGAGAGACATCTCCACGCCTTGCTGTACGCCCACGCATTACACACGGATTCTCAATAACTGAGAACATCATGATGCGAGACAACGATGGACAGTAGAACGAGCAAATCGGCAAAGTCGCACTTGAACTTTGCAACTAAAACTGGCAAAATTTGATGAATGATTCGTCTGAAGAACCAGTACATTAGGTGCAATGAGGGATATTTAGACCACATTTTGCAATTGGGAACTATAATTTCCAGCTCAGTGTAAAAACACCGTAAGTGCCATTAATTTCCCTATGCACATAAGAGTTTTTTCGGATGAACCAGAAATTATAGTTCTTAATTGCAAATTGAAGTCCATTTAATGATGGAAAAGTTGACAGAAAACAGGGAAATCTCTCCGATCCCTCGAGGATTGCAGACTCGCGTTGTACACTGGTTGGATATTTTGTTCATCGCACTGCGGGTGGTGGATTTGACACCGCGAAATTACCACGTTCAAAGCGCGCACCGTGCTCTGCGCGCAATGCGAGAAGTATTCATGTAGCCTTGTAGGCGCTAATATGCGTGTCACGCTAACTAACCGACTGCACTGCGTTTGGCGCAATGCGAGAAGTATTCATGCAGTCTTGCAGGCGCTACTATGCGTTTAACGGCGGCCGCACTGAGGTTAGCGCGATATTGTGGCATCGAATAATGGGGCTTAAAAGGCCCATGTTGTGTTTCGACGCCGTATGAACATTTCCAAGTTGCCTCGTTTTTCCCTATAAAATATTTTTTTCCGAGAAAAGTTAGGGAAGTTCTCTACGCTCGCTTTTTTAGATTCAATAAACCATTAAACAAAGTACGAATTTAAGCACTCTTATCCGTGATTCTTTACTAGGATTTCACGTGAAACGGTTCGCGCAACGAAAAATACTGGAATAAACCCCTAGCTGAGCTATTAACATTTTTATTGTGCATTGGTTATTACGGGGAATTTGAATTGCCCGGTCACAAGAAAAACAATACTCTACACGAGTTAAATCGTGCACTACAACGGCTTAGCAGACTATTCAATCGAGCATTGTTTCATCCCCACCCTGTGTTGTTTAAAGTGTTTACAGCTTGCTTTACACACTTTGAGCCTGTCACGAACATCAGCTAGAGCCAGGAAAGGAGCAACTCTTAACAGAAAATGGCTACAAAATCACAATGAGCGCATCGTGAAAGTCTGAAATTCACTCTTAACTACACAATCTGCGGAAGGAATATGCGTTTCTTAAGCTGCCCGCTTTTCAAAATCGATACTACGGCACAAAGTGAGTATTTCGTAAGAGAAGCCGTTCCATCCAATCCTTGCGCATCGGGATGCTTCGCAACATTCAACATCGCCAACGCCAACACGCGAAAAGAGGAGAAGAGATTTTATCAACTGGCGTATTTATATTTATATACATGTATTTCCTTGCGTTGATAAAGACCTTGGCGCTTCTTCACGATTTTCTTGTGGAGGCGTCAGCCATGTTGAATATTGTGTGGCATCCTAGTGCGCAAGGTTTTGATGGAACAACTACCCCTTACGATCGGCTCACCTGTGCCGCTGTACGTTTTTGAAGCGGGTAGCTTTAAAACAAATGCATATTTCTCACGCAGACCGTGATAAAATCAAAGTCCCTACAACCAGTGACGAGGCGTAAATGGTCGATTATCGATATTTCCCCTTTTGAAGCTATGCTAAAGAATCGGATTTTAAGGTGTTCGTTGCGAGCACCTTGTTCATCGATCCTTGTCCATAGGATTAAATGACAAATCAATCGATATATCGCAAAACACGACACGCCATACTGCTCACAGCAGGCAATGTGCGAGTATATGTGGGTTCAGCGTGAGTGATACTGCAAGCTGAACATCAATTTTAATCGCAAGTGTGCCTTCGAGGATCTCTTAGAGCAGTTAAGATCCCTCAATATCAAAGCATCAAGCAGCGATATTCCCTGTTACTTTCGTCAACTTCAAGATAGATAAGAAACAATTCATGAAAAAATAGGAACGATGAGACGGGTGAGAGGACTTGAGTCCCTCAAAAGTATTTTCAGTCCAGACATTACGGAGGAATGAATCAGCATCTCAAGAGGGATGATAAAATCGTGAAAAGTGTAGATATGCTACAAAAATCAATGCCAACAATAACAATTTTTGCAACTCTAAGTTTAAAATATGCTCTATCGTCAGTGTTATCGGTCACTTCAATTATTTTGATCATGATAGCATCGTGATTATGTGATGCTGCAAATATGTCAAGCGCTCCTCTTGAGGATGAACATCCGATTTTCCTTTCAAGAGGGTAGCTACATGCGACTACTGATTAGAATGGAATCTTTCAGAAAATTTATCTGAAACAATGGTATAAAAATTACGGGCCTGAGTAAAAGTACGTCACAATATTATCGAACCTAAACTTCGGCGTTATCGGAGCTTTTAGTGCTTTTACTAGACGTCGAAGTAAGTGAACTGAATAGCTTCATTGATTTTCAGCTCCCTCAGACTTATTTCACAGAGGCACCCAGACAACACTGAAGGTAGATTCTCAAACTTATTTCGATTCTTCAAAAGGAGATCGTGATTCTGTGAGCCGGTTATCCCCTTGCATTCAATAAGAACAATTCTAGGTTTCTCTAAAACTGACAGAGGAAAAAAAAATAATCTGAACATCGGCCAATCGACCACCTAGACAGTTTTCAGCAATTTCATTTTCCAATTTAATCACATGAGCATATTAAGAATCTCCAACTTCAAGCAGAAGGACAGGAATTGGCGTTCGTTGTTGTTAGAAACTCTTTTTCAAACTATTCTCGAAAAACTAAATTAGGGAGAAAATTTGTAATTATCTCCATGTATAAACATACTCCTTTTTTTCGTTTTTATTTCATTTTCACTTTTTTGATCTCTTTTTTAGTTATAATTTCACCTAAATCAAAATCTTACGTTTGTTCCGACTTAGACTTCGATTGAAAATGATGAGGATTTTGACAATCACGCTTTTCAGCCTGGCCCTTGTTCACATGGGAGTTGGTGTGCCACAACGCATGCGACGTCAAACTGCAACAGTAAGTTCATAATTATACGCTTAGACCGGCAACAAGTCATGTTATTGTAATGTTGATGCAATATTTTGCCGCAGTCAAGTTAATCACAACATGATGAATAATTTGAATATTTATAACTGAACTACATTTTACAAGAAGGAAAAACTATATCTGACCCATTTTTGAAACATCATAAATGTCATTAATTATTCTTGCGTAGATTATTGTTGAACAAAAAATAGTGGTTATTTATTGCAAGATGAAAATTCATCTTATATTGCGACCTCGCAAACTTGACAGAAACTTTTTTAAAATTAAAACCTTTGCAGGAATGAAAAGATAACGTCCATGGTTGGACTTGGACCTTGGCTCAGTTTTACCGAGGAAATACATTCTCAGATTTAGCCCAATTTTGGATTATCAAGGTGTCTCTTTCTTGCTTCTTTTTCAGTTCAAAGTCACACGCCCGGAAATACTCACAGAAAAAATGAAACAATACCTTGGTCCATCAGTGAAAAACGATATTTTGGTGAAAACGCACGATCCTAAATGGCCGAGAAGTCTACCGAAAGAATTCGACCTCCGAAAAGAGTTCCCAGAATGTGCTGACCAACTCAGCAAAGCTGTGGATGAAGGTGCTTGTGATACTGATGCGGTAAGTTGTCGTTTTCATACAAATCCATAGGATTTTCTTAGCTTCCTGAATTTTCTCCACCAACTTTTCAAAGCCTAGTGGCGAGGTGTGAATGATCGTTTATCGAAATTTCCCCATTTGAAGCTAAAGTATAGAATCGATTATAAAGGTCCTCGTTGCGAATACTTTGCTCATCAATATGTTTCCATAGATTTAAATGGCAGATCAATAGTATATCGCAAAGCACGCTACAACACTGTCAAAGCCGTTGATGAAAATTGAGCTTTCACGTAAGAGGATTTTTTTAATTTTTCCAGAAGTTTGAAAAAGTTTACATTCTAAATATTTTTAACTATTGACTCTAATTCATATTAATTGTATTGTGCAGCCATCGATTGTCTCCTCGATTCTCTCTGACAAATATTGCATTCAGACGGGAGGCGAAGAGAAGAAACAATTGTCTGCCGACTTCCTCATGGGTTGTGCTGAAAGATGCAAGGACAGTGCCTATATTGCCATGTCCTGGATTTATACTGAGTGGGGAATACCTACCGGTGGAGATTACGGCTCATCTGTTGTAAGTAATTTTTCAATTTTTCAAAGGATCAACCACATAGAATCGTGATATTGTGGTTGATTCTAAAAAAAAAAAAAAAAAAAAAAAAAAAAAAAAAAAAAAAAAAAACAGGCAAAGTTATAGCAATAAAGAGAATGGTGGACAAATGATGATTTTTTTTATTTCATTCAGTCGCAGAATAATTTTTCGTCGGTTGCATTCGCTCCTATGAAGGAGAAAACATTTTTAAAAATCAGGCACTGTACCAACGCGTAGGATAAAATGATTCTCGGTAGAGAAAAAAGAAAAAAAAAACACAGTCCATTTTAAGGTTTATCTACAGCTCCGATAAATATGAAATATCTCCGCGCAGGGGGCGCCACCGCTGTGTTTTGATTTTGAGGGTCACGTCATTAAGAGTTTGTACAGCTTGACATGCTCCCTTGGGCTTATTTGAAAATTAAAGGAATTTTTTTTAAAATCGAAAATTCTTAAGTTCTAGCTAAGACATTTTTCTTCCTTTTGGCACTGAATATATTATGTAGTTTCTGAAACTCTGTAACTTGATCCCAGAAAAAGGAGGGTTAAGCAAAATTACGTTGATGACCAATCACGAGTGATCTCTCTCAGCAGTTGCAGATATCTCTCTCCTACCGTGAACTTATCTCTCTCGCACTTACAGGCATCACATAAGAGAAACTGAGATCCGGTCTTTGACTTTATTATTAAAATTACAAAGCTCATGTTTGGTTTTAAACATTCCAGCCATATGCTGCTAGAACTTATGAGTCTTAGAATTGAATATATCTGTTGCAATATTTAAATAATCACGGATTTCGGAGCCAGATTTCAGCAGCGCGATGTGGTGAGTTTTTTTTGGAACTATAGCTGAGGATTCATCTTAAAATATCATGCAGTTGGCATGTCTTTGAGTCGGCAGTTTGACTGTTCAAGTTTCTCTTTTTCATGATATTTTGATTTCGTTCACACTTTATGTTGCTCTTGGTGTTTATTCTCGATTTAGTCTGTTTTTGTTTCTTCATTTGCAGCAGTCTCCTGCGTTTTTTATTTGAATGAGTTTTTCTTTTCAATATAGGGGTGTCAGCCATACTCTTACAAACCATGTAGGCACACGTTGGGAAAATACCTTGGAATGGAGAAAAAAGTCTCCACCGACCAGTTGGGCTTAGAAAAAAATGATGAGTTGGAAGAATGCAAGTATGCATACTCAAAGGTGAAGCAGAACAGATGTACTTCAAAGTGCACCAATAAAAATTACCACTCGAAAACCATCCAAAACGACACACTAATAAGCGGTAAGTTTTTTGTATCGAAAGTTGTTTCAGCAATAGAGTTTTTGAAATTTTGTTGACATCAGTGGAAAGTTCATATCGGGTAATCGAGGTCTAACATAAGTATGTGGTCATCCAGGGAATAGAAATGCTCAGTTTCAAGGCGAAAGTTGTGCAGGTGATTTTTGTCGAATCGAGTCAAAAACTTAGAATTTGAGTTTTTGGTGGAAACGATCCCTATAGCTATGGTGAAATAGTTTTAAGCGGTCTCTATCACAATATTGTGATAAAAAACGGCGTTGAGTTACATTTCAGTTGAATAATTTTGAGCCAAAAACGTGGAAAGAGCAAAATGCAAGCAGTTTTTTAGGAATTATTTTTTTTAAGCTTTAAACCTTAAATTGCGTCATAATTTCTGTTCGATTCGGCATTTTGTTTCGCGATTTGTGTACAAATACACAACGTTCACAAACTTACTTTAATCATATGAATATTTTCGCGCCTTCACTTACTACAACGGGTGAAAAGCAGTACATGTAATAGATCCAATATAGTTTCAACTCGATTGCAAACCTCCTCATAGGTCCTACGTGAGTATGTTACAAATATCTTAAGGTTTACTTAGGCGAATGTAAATGCAAAATATAAACATGTCTAAACACGCGTTTGTACGTTGTTGGATTTAATTATCATTTTCAATTAAGAATTTCTGTTTATTACTCATTCCTTGCAGGGCTGATTTTGTTCCAAGTATCTCGAGAACTAATGTATTTTCCTTTGTTTTTCCCGTCTAGTCGAAGATTGGTACTTTTTACGGGAAAACGACGAAAGAGCAATGAAGAGCGAGATCATGGCGCGTGGTCCTATTGCGGTCGGCTTCACTCTTTACGATGACTTCTTTGAGTACAAAAGTGGTGAGTAAAAATTAAATTGGGTAAAATTTGTTCCCTAAAAAATATCACAATCACCATTAGGTAAACATAGTAATAGACTTTTGAGAATTTATACCTTTAGATACTAAAAATTAAGGGTTTTCGTGGTTCTTTATAAGAGGTACTTTAAAATTGTATCACCTTTAAGTGAGCATTTACGTAAAAAAATTGAAAACATTTTAGTTTGAAATGCAGAGTATGATGAAAACTACAGCATAAATGTGCCACATTTTGCCTGGAAAAAGTCCAATTGATATTCGTAATGTAAATTCTCCTTGGACTTCGCGAAAAAGGTTTTGACGCTACTATTTGACGATAAAAACTTTTTTCCCTGCCTTTAGGAATTTATCATGTCAGAGAAGGTGCAACAGAAGCCACATTATGGAAACACGCAAAGGTGATTGGCTGGGGAGAGGAAAATGGCGACAAATATTGGCTGGCAGTGAATACCTGGTCCGACTTCAATGGAGGCAATCAAATCGTCAAGTTCGGAATAGACGACGCATGCATCCAAGAATACGTCACATCCGGACATATTTTCGAGGATGTTCACCCGGATGACGACTAATGAGAGAAGTCATTAGCACATCTCTTCATGGACGTACGAATTCTGAATATTACTGAGCGCAACGCTGAAGCACGAATTGCATCATAAAAATCTATTCAATTTTCAATTCTTAGAATTAGCTTTGTCACAATAAGTATAAAGAGCATCAAAAATACATTTTGTCATATAATTTTGAACGTTTTTCTTCTCAATCAGTCAAACATTATGGCATCTTTTGGCATTCCCCCACTAACTGATAACCCTCTTTTGCTCCCATTTGCGCCATATGCTTCCTATCCACGCACTGAGAGTTTGATTGGATACAGAGGTGAACTTCCAGCATGGGATGTGCAATCCCTTCTATTACAGCTTAACCTTTCAGAGCTTTTTTTGAGCTAGAAAGTTCGTTTCGGAGAAAGCCAATTGAACGTATTACTGCCAAACGGAACTATGTGCATTAGGGCATGAACCGCCGTGTATCTCGCGGAATGGAGAATTCGCACGCAAATTTTTTATTGCCTTATCTGAGAATGTTAAATAAGCTGAGTTCGCAGTCTTTTTTATAATTTGTTTCTGGTGGCAAACTCTGGAAAAATAGATTTAAAAAAGAGAAAGTGCACCGCCTACACACGTCATCTGGCGGCATTTTCCATATACACGCATGCATTTAGGCAGATTGGGTTATTTCGCTATATCTCCTCCAATAATTGATCAATATCTGAACCAAGGATATCCTCGTATTCAGCTCACTCAGTAGTTTTCACTTAAACACAAAAATCATCAAATTTTAAACACCTGCAAATGCATCTACTATACGTATTCAAAAAATTACTAAAATCGCAAATCCCTGAAGCATGCAAGAGCTTAAGAAGGCAACTGTATAATTAGACCCATCGCGACCACGGCCAAGAACCACTCTCCTGATTCGGCCATCCACCCACGCGCCAACCTCTCATTTTTCAGGTGGATCTCGGATTCGGCAGGGTATCAAATGCCGTGAAAACACGAAATTTATAAAATTTTAGACACCTGCAAATGCTCTACTATACGCATTCGAAAAATTACTAAAATCGCAAATCCCCGAAGCACGCAAGATCTTAAAAAGGCAACTTTATAATTAGACCCGACCCGACCACCCCCAAGATCCACCTCCTGATTTGGCCATCCACCCACGCGCAGACCGCTCATTTTTTAGGCGCGGATCTCGGATTCGGCAGAGTGTCAAATGCCGTGACCGTGCCGCGGATCGAGGAGGAGGAGGAGGAGGAGGCGAAGCAAACAAATCCAAGGAAGTGGAATTCCCTAACTGCGTAACTGACCACGTGAGTGGGTGGGCCCGCGGCGTGGGTGCGGGCTGCGCGGCGGGTTGCGTTCGCGGCGTGACAGGCGCAGGAGGCCCTCCCCCAGGTGCCGGCCCTCCTGCTCGCCGTCGGCCCGCGACTCCGCCACTCGAACCCGACTCGCCCAACTCGCAGCAACAGGTCCGAACCCGACGATACCGAACCGCGATCCCCGTGCACCCGCGCCGCGGCCGCTGCCACACCGGG
Source organism: Bemisia tabaci (assembly GCF_918797505.1). Taxonomy (NCBI): domain Eukaryota; kingdom Metazoa; phylum Arthropoda; class Insecta; order Hemiptera; family Aleyrodidae; genus Bemisia; species Bemisia tabaci. Next base: position 36,684,575 of record NC_092796.1, read on the forward strand.
CACACAGCAACAGGTAAGTCCAACCACCACATTGCCGTCGACTCGTGTACTGCCGTGCTAAGGAAGAGCGCCGTATGAACCATCAGCCGTTGCCAAATTTCATTCGATAAAACACAAATTCCCTGGTAAATTTATGAATATTTTTCTTCCAATTTTTCAGGGAATATTCTTTGTATTTTGATCTAAAGTTCCTGAAAATATCAAGGAAAAATCGTCAACATTTTTCTCATAAATAAACATTTTATCAAAGGAAATTTGGCAACTCTCGAATGCTCTTACGGCGTTTTTCCTTAGCACGGCAGTGTAACGTCTCTGGTTGTCGCCTTGAAATCGCAGATTTGCCGCGGATCTGCATTATAATTTACGCGGTTTCTCCCATACTGCCGTGCTAAGGAAGAACGCCGTATGACCATTCGAGAATTGCAAAATTTCCTTCGATAAAATGTTTATTCTTTAGGAGAGTTATGAATATTTTTCCTTTAAATTTTCAGAATCTTTAGATAAAATTGGGAACTAAATTATCTGAAAAATTGGGAGGAAAATATTCGTAAATTGTCCAGGAAATTCACGTTTTATCCAAGGAAATTTGGCAACGTCTGATGGTTCATACGGCGTTCTTCCTTAGCACGGCAGCATAGGAGACCGGTGTTTGGATTGCGTTAGGCAGAAAGGAACCAAGCTACATCTCGTCGCCCCTCCGACGCACAGTGGCGATCGAGTCGATAGGAGAGGTCGGATAAAATTTGGAAACTTTAAACGCTTATAACTCCGTTTATTCAAAACTTTGAGGTTCTAAAAGTGGTGCTAATGGTTTTCTCGTGAAATTTCCTGCTCGAAGCACCCCTTAAAATTTAAAATGTGACGAAAGAAACATCCAAATTTAGCGCAGTTTTTAGTCAAAAATTTAATGTCCGACCTCTCTGATTGACTCGATCCACTGTGTGACGTAAGGACGCATCTTGGTTTCCACGTGAACCCTGCTGTCTATATAACTCCGTGCTTCCCAGGACTCATGTAAAAATCGATATACGCCCTTACGTCGGAAGGGCGACGATCTGTAGTGCAACGCAAAAACGCCGTAAACGGCATTTTAAATTTTTTGGAGACAATGTATCATAGCAAAAAAACTTGTGTACCTTGGGACGATTTTTTTACAGGATTCTGTCGCAAATACTTCATGCAAGAAATTAACCTGAAAATTTGAGGTGCATGGGTAAAATAGTTTTTATTTCATAGAGTGATTAAGTTCCGAAAAACGCGGGAAAATCTTGATGGGTTTACGGCGTTCTTGCTTGGCACGGCAGACATCAGCTATTGCCAAATGTGATTGGGTAATTTATTTTTTTACGTGAAAACGGTTGTGCGGATTTGTTTGCAAATTTTAGTAAATTTTCTGCATAGTACGACGCAAATTCCTTCAAATTCAAAAGGAAAATCCGCACAAACGTTCTCTTGTAAAAAATTAAATTTGCTTCGTTAAATTTGGTGATAGCTAATGTGGCTTGGTTTGTACTTTCTGTTAAACGCGGTCCATTTGAGGTGCTTGGAGGACAAGGCGCGTAAATGAAGTTTTTGCTATTTCGAGGAATACGCGTTTGAAGTTTCGAAATCACACGGATCCTTAAGGCGGAAAGAAAGTTCAAACTGACTTTTTGGTGCTTGAAAAATTGGAGTTTAGGAGTGAATTTTTCACAGAATATGCATTGAAAATAATTTAATTGAAATTATTAATATCTCAATTTTTCCAAAAACTGCATATATGCGCTTTGTCCTCCTAGCCCTTCATTTTTCTTTGTTGGAAAGTTATGGGATGCAGAGTATACCAGGGTAAAATTGTTGTATCTCTCACGAAAGAACGTAACTGCATTTCGATGTTGCCTAATTTCCTCTCTAATATTGAATTTATACAGGGGAAATTGTGAACATTATCTGATCTCACGCAAAAATCAATCAGGACAAAAAGTGCCCGCATACATACTTGTAAAAAATCGTATTGTTTGAGCCAATATTTCAACCGTGGAATAAAGATACGTTACTTCGTACGGAGAACGAAGAAATGGGGCATTTCAGTGGCGGATCCAGATACAATTCGAGGGAAGCCATTTGACTTTGCGAAGGTGGAAGCTTGTTAAGAGACATCTTCAAAAGGAAGGGGGGAGGATCCAGGGGGCCTTCTTCGAAAATTTTGCAACAAGAACCCCTCCCTTTTAGTATTCCGGAAAAAAAAATGGGAAAAAATTAAAAATTGGTGGATATACTCCATTTTAAAATTGCTAAACGTATTAAAACCAAGGTCAATGCCTGATTTGATTCTAGTTAACATTGATTTTCTTGAGAACAAGATATCTGTATTATCTGACGGAAAGAGTAATACTCTCTCGCTCATAAGTTGAAATAATTGGGAATTTCAAATGTGTCTGCCATGACCTATGTACAATGAGAATGTATTTTTATATTCTTTTTAGTCGTAAATTGATAGGAGGAGAGTTCCTAGGTTACGCACATTTCTATTTCGCCTTCAATTGTTGAGGTAGGCCAAAAACATCATCCGCACTGTAATAGCTATCCATTCAAAGATTTGCGAATTGCGCTGTCCGCAAAATTTCTTCGCGACATGCACATCACGTTAAACTTCAACATATAAAGTTTCGAAAAGGCTCGAAAAGTTGTGCGTAATGCAGTGAGAGGCAAGCTTTGTGGACAACGCAAGTTAGAAATTGAGTTAATAACTTTTGCAGTTTACATTGGATATTTTCTGGCATACGTTATTAATATTATGCTATAAAGTAATGCAATATTAAAATATCGCTGAACAAAGTAAACGCAGCGAAGCTGTGGTGCCAAAACCATGAAAGTTTGAGTCAAAACTTTCACCGAGAGTCGTCTTTTCGGGAGATTTCATGTTAGCCAGAGGTAGTAACAGAAGACCTTTTTTGCCTCCTCTATTTAGATTACTAAACTGAGTGAATAAACAACTTAATAAATAATATAAAAGCGTTAATTTAAAATTTGAAATTTAAGTAACGAATAAATTCGGTTGACGGTTTGCTTTGTTGGGGGTTTTCATTGTTTTTAGTGTTTGAGTCAGCACAGAGTTTGGATTCGTTTGTGTTTCTCCTTCGATAATCACCAAAATGATCACACAGGACCCCAAATTTCTTCGAAAAAAGCGGAATGGCATCTACAACCGCCAGATTTCCCTTGTGTCGACCATAATTCCAGTTGTCCCAAAGAGAATCGAATTTATAATTGACATACCTAAATTCATTGCGACGCGACGTTCCAATGCGGGCCTGTTGCATGCAAGAGATACAGCCGTGCGAATAGACTTTTCAGAGGTTAAATGACACGAAAATTACGATGGTAACATTAAAAAAGTATGAAATACACTCCTTACTGCGCAATTTGCGTTGTTAGGAACGCGCTTTTTCAAATTTCCCGCGTCTGGGGGCAGTTTTCTAACGGAAACAATTAACGGCAACTCGCGGCTATTTCCGGTCAACTAAAACTGACAACATAACCTAAACATCGGAGCTCGTGATATCGTGAAATGAAATGTAGGAGGATTGCGTTGGATATTTAAAAGTTGATCGATTTGGTTAGCACATAAAGCGAATATGGACCACTATAAGAGATCACGTTGGGTTTGTAAACAAACTGGAGGAAAAAATAACAACAACAACAACGACTCGGCATCTTCCGGAAATCACCGAGCCCGCTGTTTGCTCGTTTCCGGTGATTAGAAAACTGCCCCCAGACGCGGGAAATTTGAAAAAGCGCGTTCCTAACAACGCAAATTGCGCAGTAAGGAGTGTATTTCATACTTTTTTAATATTACCATCGTAATTTTCGTGTCATTTAACCTTTAAAAAGTCTATTCGCGCGGCTGTATCTCTTGCATGCAACAGGCCCATTAAGTGTTGCCTCCAAGTTAAAGAGCGTTACGTTGGTACACCTAAGGTTCGTACACGTAAGGTACGTACACCTAAGTCTCTGCTTTAATGACCTCTTTTAAAAGAAAACCAAGAAGTCCTTCATTGAAATTTTCTGAGAATTTGTTTTTCACTCACGCTAAAGAAATCATGCACAGTTGCAAGGAGACCTTTTAATCAGCATACCTTGAGAAAATGAAGCATAATCGGAAATAAAGCAGAGTTTAAAAAAAATCACCGTAATTGTTCATCGAGATTGTCGATCTCCGTCTGGTTTTTCATCATCCTTATCACCTTTATCTGAGATCCACACTTCTCGGATGGTTCCCAAAAATACGATCACCCCCAATTCATTTTGGACATACAGAAGCTACAGGCAAAATTAATCTGGTAAACTTATTGAGACCAGTTCAACGTTGTCAAATATTAATTTTTTCAGCAATTTCCAAAAAAGTGTGCGGAAACGTTCTGCAGCCATACTTACACTGCAATTGAGACACAAAAGTTTTGTATTTACTATACACCGTCAATTTATTTTCATGGGTGAAGTAAATTCACCAAAAAAATAATCCAGAGAAACTTTTAGTTTTATTTCAGAAAAAAATCAAACAGGAGATCCGAGATTTGCAACGTCGCAATTGGAGGTTAAATTTGTTAAAATTAGCCATCGACATCCTCCATGGATGCTTTCTGTAAATAAATTGCTGAAAATAGCTGAATGACAACATCTAATGTGGGAGTACTGTTCATATACATAAAAGGCAACCGCTGGAAAGTTTCTCATGAAATAATTAAGCACGTGCACTAATTAACCGCGGAAAAAACTAAAACTAAAGTGCGGTACGTAAAATAAATCACAAAAAACCGCAGATCTCCCAACTAATTTCTACAGATTAAAGTGCAGGGAAAACCATAGGTTCACAAACTAATTGCGGGGACTCGCGGTCCGACCGCAAAATGTAACTGCATTTAAAAGCGCGAGCAAATCTGTAGGATGCATTTTCGTTATCTATTTTAAACCATCCTATATTGAAATACTGAGCTTTTCCCGGCGTATTTTCTCGCATCAAGCTTGATTTTGAGATGTCTCGATACAGTTTTTACGCTCTATGAGAAAAGAAAAACATTTGCTTTTTCTTTATTTAAAGTAATGAACAGATCTGTGACCTACTCAGCTGTACTAAGGAAAAACGCCGTATGGACCTTCATGCGTTACCTAATTTCCATTCGTAAATTCCGAATTTTTGGGAAAAGTTTGTAAGTATTTTAGGTCCAATTTTTCGGATAATTTTGTTCGGAATTTCAACCGAAGTTCCCGAAAATTTTGAGGAAAAGTATCCATAACGTTCCTCAAAATAAAAATATTATCGAGAGCAATTTGGCAACTACCGAATGTTCATACTGCGTTCTTCCTTATGATGACAGTACTGGTCTGCTGACGCTGATATCATCTTTGCATATTCTAAAATTTTAAGTAATTGGTTTTTCAACTAAAGTTGCCTAGAAATTAACTTCAACATCTCAACAGGCCGCCTTTGTGACGATAGAACGATGTGTGAAACTAATGATCGTTTTCCTTTAAACTACAAACGAAAAAGATGTTCTCATTTAAAAAACAAAACAAAAAATTGAATTTCAGAAACATAATTTATCAACTGAAAATATTCAACTAGAATCTTCCCAACCACACCAGACGTTGCTTAATTTTCTTTGCTGTTTTAATTTTTACACATGAAACTAAGGAAAACTGATACTTGAAATTTTGTGTGTACTTCATTCATAATTCAAGATATTTTTACAGTTTAAAGATATTATTGAGTACTCAGGTTAATCTTTCCTTAAACAAGACAGAAAATTAAACAACGTAAAATTTAATTAAGCTGATACAGGTTTATTCTGTCCTCCGTGCACGTCAGGAAAAGTTGAGTCCACGAAAATCATAAGTGTTCCCGGCACCTCTCCAACGTTGATACTTGTTTTATTGCAATTCGTGACTGCATTCTGTATACTACATGTTTATGTGTATAAGAATAATATTTTCATTATTTTTATCGGATATCTTGAGAAAGTAGGGCTTTCCGCCTCGCAGTTTACGGAATAGCTGTCACGGAATGTTGTGGCTAAAAAAGGAGTACCAGCTAATAATATCTCTACCACTGTAGCCTCCCACTTCGAATGCAACTCACTGCTTTGCTTTTCTTTGATAAAAGTGTTGCAGGATTTTATTTCTTTCATACCTTTACTCCGTTACCTTGGTCACCTGTAAATAGTTTAACCTATTAAAATTTTGATGATAAGATTGGTCTTAAAAGAATAAGAATATTGCTTTGACTATTTAAACTTCACATTGATAAATCTCCATGGTTTGACTCATCCCATATCTAAAGGTAGTTTTGGAAAAAAGAAACTGATGTTTAAAGATAAGTAGGTATGTATATAGCAGGTAGGTAGGGGTAAAAACTTTACTTTGAATTAACGTGTTCCATTTCTGCAATCGCACGGAATTAAACCCCTGATATTTTTTATGTAAACATTTCGTTTTATATCTAGACCTTGAAATTTAACTTTCTTGTATCGTTTTGCTTCTTATTTGTACGTTTTATAATGGATACAAAAAGCATGATAATGCAAATTTTGCTTGATTAAAAAATGGTCTCTCTCTGGATTTTGTCCGTAAAATTCCAAAAGCGCACACTCCAAAAGCGTGAATGAAGATTTGTCCTTTAAAAGTAGTGGAAGCAGAGAGTCGTATTCACAAATGGTTGCCCTTGAAATTTGAGAAAAGGAGGCAAGAAAAACTGTATTTACGTTAGAAATCTAATTGCAATGTAAAATTTTTATTTTAAGTATATGATATTAAACAGTCTCTGCTGAAAAGACAAACGAACACACAAGTGCGGTGGAAGTGTTAGAGACAGTTGTTTAAAAGTACACATGTACAAGAAAATAAAATTCAAGGTGAAAAATTAACTTCATTTCCGTTAACGCCTTACCTGGGATTTTATGTGAGGAAATTAGCGCCGGTCTTTTATTTATTTATTTTTTATTTATTTATTTTTTTAAAATTTTTTTTAACTACATATTACCTGAAAGATATCTCCGTCTCGATAAAGAAAAACTGAAGACGCTCTATCATTTTGGATCCTCTCAATACAGCCCACCGCCAACGTCGCGTCGTGCCGCGAGTGAAACGGCGAGTTCCTGGAGAGCCAAAACGCCTTCACCTCCGTGCGTATGCAACACGGACATCCGTAGAGTTCGAATAGTTGCATCCAGGAGTCATGATGAAAGTTGTTTAATGTTCGTCGCATTCGATACTAACTGAGGGCGCCTCACTTGTTTCTTTCACCTCAACTTGATATCAGCGTCACTTATTGTGTCGATGAAGAGTACCTAAAACTTTACGGATTTTTATCGTGACATGGTCAATTTGCCGATGAATACTTTGATTTTTCGTTGTCAGCCCTTAACATCGATGTAGGTATCTGAGGCAGATGTGTGGAATTCAATTTAATCTGCATTCACGAGTCGTGATTTGTTTGGATTTTCCCTTCTTTTAATTAGAAAATTACTTTTGACATTTTCATAAGTGCTGACATTTCAAAGAATAATCCTCAAAGCTGGCCTAAAGTTCCTCGCATTAAATCCTAGTTTATGCGTTAACAATAATTTTGTATATGTTCCTCCTTAAGGATGAAAAACTTCACTTCGATCAGCTAAAGCACGTGATAAAATAACAACGTAATCAGTGGAAAGGCTGCGAAAAACACAAAAATCTGAAAAGGCAGGGACGTTTCGAAACAACAATCTGATTTTCAACCGGAAAAGGCGAAAAATAAGTCGTCGATTCGCTGTTACTGCGAGACCGAATTTCTTCTTAAGATTTCTTATATCTACGGGTTTGCACTTTTAGGGCGAGTCTGGACCCTCCCTTTTCGCTATTTTAATATTTCTTGTGTTTATACCACAAATAAACTACCCAAGGGGACCTCCCGTAACATTGAACGTATATTTATGCTGAGAGGAACTCAAATGAAAGAAACCAATGAATGAAACATGGAAATCCCATGCATATTACACTTTGATTTAATTTTGTTCACACAACTTCTCATGACACGAGTCACGTATTTGTATAAATGAGTGGTACCCTTCCCTCCCCTCCTCCAGTTGTAATAAGATTATCCTATAATATATTGATGTGAGCAACACTGAGGTCGTTACAGTATTGGTTCCTTTTTTTGTCTCCTTGCAAATGCAGTCCAATTTGTAAGAAAAAACCGACAAAAAATTATACGAGTGTGTTACGTTTCAGCAGTTTTTATTCACTGCATCAGGTTCCCTAAAATATTCTGCGGAAAAAAGTTCACTGAGGTGTTTTTTTAAAAAAAAAAAAGAAAAAAAAAGAGCCTTTTTAGAAACCGCTGTCAGAAAAAAAATGTAGTCCCACTATCAAAGTTGATCGTTAAAACGTATGGAGATCAGAAATGACATCATTACGCTAGTTTTGCGGTCTCCTCCCTCACGCGGTGACGGGGCTCATAGGATATCCTGCAAATTTGCACGGCGTGACATTATGAATAAAACGGATGGTCCACGAGCGACCGCCGCGACGCGAGTAATATTATTAAAACCTCCGCCCGGATCGAAAAAAGGGTATTTTAGCGGATTTGATATGTCACTCAGAGGTAATCTTCATAAACGTATCTATTCATTTGCGCGGGTCTCTCTTTATTCAGCGTCCCGTTGGAGGTTTGAAATCGATACAAGAAGCAGCAGGGCATTTAGCGCGTCAGGCTCTCGTTCCGCAACAATTTAGAACCAAACTGGCCACCACCATCTGAATTTTTTCTTCCTCTCCATGAAGCTGTTGCAAAGTTTTTCTCGGTATAAAACGAGATTGAATCTCTAGTTAGAGAGATAGAATTTGTCAGTTGCGCTGGTCACAGAATCGTGCTTTGGTGCTTAGTTTTTGTTGATAGGCTAAAAATAATAAGAATAATATGATCTGAATTTTTTTCTTCTCTCAATGAAGCTGTTGCAAAGTTTTCTTCGGCACAAAACGAGATTGAATATCTAGATTGAGATAGAATTTGTCAGTGGCGCGCTGGTCACAGAATAGTGTTTTGATGCGGAATTCTTGTTGATAAGCTGAAAATAATAAGGATAATATGATCTGATTTTTTTTCTTCTCCTGAATGAAGCTGTTGCAAAGTTTTGCCAGGCACAAAACGCGAATGAATCTCTAGATAGAGAAAGAATGGGACAGTTGCGCTGGTCACAGAATCGTGTTTTGATGCTTGATTCTTGTAGATCAGCTAAAAATAATAAGATCTGTCCAAACTACACTTACTACGTTTAAGATTAACCGAGATATCTTGCTTTGAAAATTCGGTTTATGACGTCATCTACCGCGGTAGTGGCACCCTTGGTTTTATCCACCTTGCTTTCATCCAAGTTACACGGAAAAAATAGGGTAGTCGACACAACCAGCGCGCGGCTGGTTAAAAATGCGCCAGCTACCGTGCGGTAGTTACGATAAACTACCCCGGTGGAGGTCACAAGTAACCCGGTAGTTACATCAACATCCATGGTTGTTAATGTAACTGCCGGGTTAGTAACGTACACGTTTTGTAACCAGTGCAGTTGTGTGTCTCACTGTGGGAAATCAGACCTTAAAACACGATGATGTAACTGGTACGATTAAATTATAAAAAATATCGCATTGCCAAAGAATGTGAGAATAAGAATATGAATATTTATTTACATCTATTGAACATAATAAAAATGACTGACCGAAAAACTATATCTAATTCACCCTGGAACTTAGGTTGTAAGGTATCATCTGCAGTCCGATTATTGAAACTGATGGGCAAAGCTATAGACAAAGACGACAAAAGGGATTTGAAGGGATCCTATTGGTGGAAGCGGGTGGTGGCAATGGACATAGGAGGCAGGTAATGGACTAACTAACGGTAACCCACCAAAGACCCAACAGTTAGTCCATCATTTTTTTCCTTAGTCTATAAGAACCAACCATGTCAACCAATAGGATCGCTCTATACTCCTTACGTCTTCTTCGTCTATAGCTTTGTCTATCAGTTTCAATAATCGACCCGCTGATACAATCCGCTATAACAGGCACCATTGTCCCTCTCACTCAAGTTTTTAAGGAAACTCTGCACTAAAAAAAACTCGCATATCGGCGTCGGTATCGAGGCACTGGCATATCGCCCTGAGTAATTCATCTTTTCCTCAATTTATCCTTCTTCTTACTCTTCCGCGCGAGTGTTGGGTTTGCGAACATAATTTATGGGCTTCTTTGTCATCAACACATACGGGACCGTGACCGTTGTCGACAAGTCTTCCGATAATTCACCCTCTTTCCCTGCAAGTCCCCGGGAAATTAGCCGCGTTTTAGCCAGGATCTGGCTGTTCCGTTCGCAACCAATTAATTTTGAACTGCAAAACCATTACGCTCTTATACGGTGTTGCCATTTCTTATACGGATATCAAGCGAGTTCCGTGCGGAACGACTCCAGCTGCCGTTTCATCCTGCAACCCTGTTGTTAAGATGAGAAAATTTCATTCCCTGCTCAGGGAAGTTTTACCCACATTCAGCCTCGTGCGTACGTGATCTGGAATACTGGTTGTGTTTTTAGTCAGCGAAAAAAGAGGTTTTTAAAAAAAGATGGGGTTGTTTTGTGCTTATCATGACCTAGCAAGGGGCCACTAGATGAAGTGTGATCAAGACATGCGTTATGTTGTCTCTTCAACATGTAACGTATGAAACGATTCATACAATGTGAACTTTGGAAATCAATCCCTGAATGAGGTATTAAAAAGTATGTTCAACACAGATCAAAACGAATGGAAGTTAGTGTACAATGAAGTCATTTTTTCTTTTTTTTTCTCTTTTTTTTCTATTAAACCAATATTGATTGTGAAACACGTATGTCTTGTTTAATAGTTGATTTTCAGACTTTACGTTGTGTGATTCCTTTTCCGCGTGAAATTTTGAAGAAAAATCTGTTGCGAAGTGTTTTAATTCATATCTTATTTCATTGGGCTGCTCAGGGTCAGAGAATCATCACTAAAATGTTTGGAAGAATCGTGAGGCTTGAATGGATTATTACACACGGTTATAATTAAACACGCAAACATTAAATCAGCAAAAATAAAATGCTGGATATTTTGCAAATTTTAATGTTGGTCCAGCTCCACCTAAAGTTTGCAAAACCATGAATGTTTTTTCTGTCCAATTTTTTGTTTATTTTGCAGTGGCAAATCAATTTAACCCTGTGCAAAAATCTACACGAAAAAAAAGTATCACAATCCCAACTACTGTTGGTTCATTTTATGCGCCAGATAATGAGCAGTTGCACATGTTAGAGGTTCGGTTGAGTCTGCTGAAAGTGTGGTTGGATCAACATTACCTCTGGCTAGTGCAACTATTCTTATACCTGGCGCCAAAACCAGCCAGGAGTATGATTGGGATTGTGATACTAGAAAAGTATTTTGAAAGTTACCTATTTTGAAATTTTACTCGGGCTTCCAAAAAGTACACTTTTTATGGAGTTCTATTAAAGGTTCCTTAAGCCTCCCCTAGTAACAACGTAAACCATATCGATGGCTAAAGTGCGATACCACGTATCTCCATTGCGGTGTTTCAAAATCTCCGCTCATGGTTTCTGTTTTCGAAGAGTAACCAGTCAGCTTATAGCTTGAAAATACAGAGTATTCTACCATTGGAGAGGAAAAATTAAAGTATTTAGAGAATGACTACGAATACGGTCCACATTTTTCTACCCTCGTTCTCCTCCAAGCTGAAAATGCAATCATTATTCAATACCGGAAACGGCGCGGTTCAGGTAAACGTGGGAACTTTCGGGTTTTCACCCTTGCAACCCACGAGATGAAGCGAACATTGACTTACCACCAATTTTAGCCGTGAAACACGTTGGATTTTACCGAAGTCAAAAGGGACGAGAAAGCCCTCATTTTCCAAAGAAGAAGTGATGACGACGCTACCCTTGAAAATAATTTCAATGGTGTACGTGCCCTCGAATGACATCTGGAGGAAATTATACTCAAACTGCCTAAAAATGACGGCACGTTGCCACCTTAATTCAGAGGTCACGTTCCAGTGGCGAGACGTGAATGGTCGAATTTGATATTTTCCCATTTGAAGCTGTGGTAATGAATCGATTCATCGATCGTTTTCCCTAAGTTAAATGGCAGATCAATCGATGTATTGCAAAGCACGCCACGCCACTGATTCTTTATCATAGCTTCAAATGGGGAAATATCGATACTGCCGTGCTAAGGAAGAACGCCGTATGAGCATTTAGGCGTTGCCAAATTTCCTTTGATAAATCACGATTTTCCTGCTAAGCAAATGAATATTTTCCATCCAATTTTTCAGATAATTTTGTTCGTGATTTTTCTTAAAGTTCCTGAAAATTTCACAGAAAAATATTCATTTCCTTCCAACAGAATTAACGTTTTATTGAAGGAAATTTGGCAACTCCCGAATGTTCATACGGCGTTTTTCCTTAGCACGGCAGGATAGTGGATCCTTCACGCCTTGCATCTGAGGAGGCTGGCTGCTCTTTTGGGTCCTCGAGCCTACGTGAAACAATCAATCCAGGCTCTCTCAATCTATATGCACTCTAGTTGACCCTTCTGACCGCAGAAGGGACTCGCCATCGCCACGAGGGTGGGATCCCTTCCAACTCGGCGCGGTCGGTCCATGTAAGCTGTAAGCGAGGCGAAAGCGCGCCTTCAATCGGGCGTCCTGCAACCGGAGACACGAGGCGACGACCACACGGCAATAAATAACCGGCTTCAATTAAGAACCGTGTATTTGATATTGCGAATCGATCACGGCTGTCGTGCTGAATTCCTTCGGCAAATAAATCCCAGCCTCTCCGCCCGCGACTTCTCGGAATGAACTCGTCTCCGTTACGCAGTGGTTATTCTCGCAAGTTGGTAATATTGGGTTCCGTCCGTGTAACCGTGTGTGAAACAATAGGTATTTTCCGAGGCAAATCGATACTTATAGAGGAAAAATGGTTAACTATCAAGGCAGGCCGCCTCGCCTAGGATCAGAGACCAACACTGCCGTGTTACGACAGAGAGCAGTGAGGAACACGCATTTTCGAAATCGGATTTTTATCAAAATTGCACACATTTTATTAAAATGAACCGAATTATTCTGTTGAAACAGCGACTTTGCCCCCTCTGTAAATTACGAGGATCGTCCATTGTCCAAGAGCAGTCGGTGGACAAAAATTGACATTGTTTGCGAGCTGACAGCTGTAAATTCACGATTTTCTGAAAGAATGTTGGGCAAAAAATATCTCTGCTTGTATATTATATGGAAAATATTATTTTTGAACATCTCCAAAATATTAAAAAGAGATGAGGAAGTGACCAAAAGAGCAGCGCACTTCCGCGCACTTTTCGGATCTTCAAAAGAATTTGTTACATGTGTTTAACAAAAAAGAACAATTACCCAACATCACTAGAAAATTCCAGAATATCTTTTTTTAAAGATTTTCAATTTGGACGTCTTTAAAACAAACGAAACTATAGCTATTGTGGCATGAGCCGTTAGATCCAAGAGATTACATCCGTGACAAAGCTCATGTCACAATAGACATAGTTTCTTTTGATTTTAATACTTTCAAACATACATGTCTTCTGTTTAGTTTTCAAGCTACTTTTCCGAGTGTTAAAAACAAAAAATGGCTTTAAGCTGTCTAAGTACATATGCATCCCTAAAAATCGAGTAGCGTGCTAGCTTCATAAGCATGGTCAACCGTTAGATGTCCAAGACTTTTTTCATGTACAAAATCTCAAGTCAGGTCAAATTGGCCCGCAAAATGGAAAGCGCTATAACGCGAGGCGTGAACGCGCAATGCTCCGTTCTTTGCTGCTAATACAATGAAATTCCGCTTAAATTCGGGAGAGAAGTTTAGAAACGAGCCCGATTAAATCTCTGTGGTCTATAGCTGTGTTGCTCACGTTGCCCTTGAAGCACAACCACAAATAAGTCAAACAGAACCAACACAATATGGGAATAGAGTGAGGGAAAGGACGCGCGCATCGATGACGGCGCAGGGATACAACTATTCGTACTCGATGGATGTCCGTGTTGCATCTGCAAAAATTGAAGGCGCGATGGAGCGAGGCGTGAACTCGCAATAATCCGCTCAATGCCGCCTGTGAGGTGTCGTTCGGATTCGGGAGAAAAGTTTTAAAACGAGGCCCAATTACGTCTCTTCTGTCATCGGATGTGTTGACACTTGATTTTCTTTTTTAACGCTGATGTCTGATTCCTGTACCATTCTCATACAACCCACGGAGCACTTAATTTTAGCAAGCCCAGGTCAGTTTGACCCAAGTTGATCATCTAATGGTTGAAAACGAAATTTTCCAAATCGATCTTGCTTTTAAAGGTTTTATGTCTTGGCGAAATTTCTCTTTCATATTTTTACACGAGACGCCTGATGAACATTGTTTTTGGACTTCCCAACATCATACACAACATCAAGTAATTTCAAAAATACCATTTTCTTCCCGTCTCCAGCAAATTTCCTTCAGCCACGGTTTCTCTCACAAAAATCTCAGATTTTAACGGATTAAGTGGCGGCAAGTAACAGTGGCTTCTCTCTACAGCCTTGCGGTCAGTTTACATAGTCGATAATTTGTAGGAAAGCTGAGAGTGTTATTACACGAAGGATACTCACCAATATTACTCTACCTCTCTCGGTTGCTGCGTTGAGAAATGCGAGAAGTAGGGAAATATATTTCATTGATAATCCACGTAATATTTTTAGGGTATCGCAGCGCCACGATGTTTAGAGGGATCCCTTTTTTTCTCCTACAACCAAAGGACGAACTTCAGATGCTGCAGCTCCATTTAAAATCCGAACGTAGTACTCGCAGGTGCTCACCAACTTATTGTATGTTTCGCGTTTAGCAAGCCGCTTAGTGGATAGAGTCAATTAGAGAGGTCGGACATGGAATTTCTGACTAAAACTGCAAAATTTTATGTATTTTGTCGCATTTTAAATTTCATGGGGCGCTCTCAGAGGAAAATTTTACGAGGATACCAATGGAACCAATTTTAGAACCTCAACATTTTGTACAAACGGAGTTATAAGCTTTAAAGTTTCCAAGTTTTGTCCGACCTCTTTTATTGACTCGGTTCACTGTGAGCCGCCTCAAATGTTCTAGGTCAGGTGAACTTCTCGAGAAAGCAGGGGAAAGATTCGAGTTGAAAACATTAGCACGTGCAGCGTGCACTGGCGGAAACCGTCAATGAACTATGAAGAATGAATACGATAAGTTTTAGCACAAATACTACTAAACAGTGTGCCGAAAATTGTTTTCCGTCTTAATGCAGCATTGAAAGGCGTCAAATAGTCCTTGCAGAACTTAGATCGGGAATTTTCGGAATATTGGTCATGGTCTCCGAACTTCTAACTTTTAATCGCTCCTATGATGTCAGATCGTCTAATCCCTGCGGATTATTCGTAACAAATGATGCAGAGTTACATTTTTTAATGTGACAACCGGAACGATTTGGATAGCTTTTTTTATAGTAGCTCTAAAGATTGTGTCACAGAAATATTAGCGTAAATGCAGACACCCATGCCCTTGAAAAATTGCACACTGTATTATTCGCAACTAAACCACTAAAGTCCAATTGTAATTTGAGTACGATTTTACGCAGTAACATTTGCGAGGCAGGAAAACGTAACAGGATTCTTTCGAGACTCATTAGGATCTTCATCAAATAGTTGTTGATAAAGTAACTCGACGAAAGGGGTTCGGCTGGTTCGAGTCTGCACAAGTGACTCCACTCAGGACGCCTCGAGGAACAAGTTGAGAGGGAGAGCGGGGCTAGGTTAACAACGCTTTCTTGCAGTTAGAGAAATGACATCCATAAATCCTCAAGTCGGCCATATGTCCTACGCCAAGCGATACCACTCTCAAATGCTCCCTCTTATCCGATGAATTCGTCCGCGTTTGTTGGGAGTCGTGATGGAGGGTTGCAGCAAGTCTGAGGATCGCGGTTTTGATATGATAAATTTTTGAAAACAGATGGGATCGTCTGCATTTGTTTTTACGCGTAAACGTCAGCTGTTCCGGAATCGATATTGGTGTCGCCGTTTTACAAAATAATGCGTCGGTTGTGGCTAATTACACTTATTTGGACCGCGTTTAGCAAAAAGGAACGAAGCTATATCAGCATTTGCCAAATTTGTCTGGGAAATTTATTTTTTACTAGAGAAATTTTGTTCTATTGAAAAGTTCAAAGAATTTGCTTTGGACTGTGCAGGAAATTCACTGAAATTTGTACAAAAATCCGCACAACCGTTTTCATGTAAAAAATTAAAATCCCCATTTAAATTTGGCAAAAGGTGATGTGCTTGGTTCCTTTCTGCTTAACGCGGTCCATTTTTAAGCCACGCCTCAAATCTTCTGTGGCATAGCGTTACGAATTCGTGACAACGTATTTTTCAGGTTTTTAAAAATTGAATCATTCCTCTATAGTATTATTTTGCAAAAAGTCATAAGTTGTTCTCTTTTTTGAGTGACTGAACTGACTGATTCCAGAAAATTTAAAATTTTGGGGGAAAAATTTGCATTGTACCTTATGTTTTTTATGCAAGCTACAAAATAGATTAGTGTCTCCCAGAATCTGAGAATCAAAATTAATTCATGTCACAGCGGGTCTTAACTTTTGTGGCTCCTGACTCAGCAACCTGCTACTTATAAGGAATCACTACCCCTTGAACATAAAACTTATTCCGATTGGTCAGAACTAATTCCTTAGAGTAACAATGAACCGACCTTCTCCACACTATTTGAATACTTGACGATATTCCGTATCCTTTACACCGAAATAATTGCATGTGAAGGTTTGCTTGTGGTAAGCTGCGTGGGTGCGCCTTGCTCGTCTGGCGGAATTTTCCGCCAAAATTGGAACAGCCACCTCAATTCTTGAAAATTCAATCCTCTTAATACATCGTACCCCGAAATCCTTAACTCATTTAACCTATTTTTTTTTACTCTCACATTCTACTCCGCATTTTTTGCTCCGTTTTTTTGCGTCCTCCAGTTGCAAGACTTCCCTCCCCTTCCAATTCGAACAGACGTACTTGTGTCCGCTAGATTTAAAGCTGGTGAGCAGAATCTAGGCTAAAATTCAGCGCAGCGGACCGATTATTCAAATCGATAGACAAGGCTGTAGACAAAGAAGACAAAATAGATATAAAAGGATCCTATTAGTTGAAATCGGTGGTTGCAATGAGCAAAGAACGTAGGGAATAAAATAACTAACGGCAATAACCAACGAAAGACTCTCTAATAAGTCCATCATATTCTCTCTTAGACTGTAAGAAATACCCATCTCAACCAATAGGATCGCTCTGTACTCTCTATGTCTTTCTTGTCTATCACCTTGTCTAACAATTTCAATAATCAGCCCGCTGATCATTTTTTGATAAGTTGCGACGATTCACAAAAAGTTTTAGCATGCTTTTGAAAATGTTTCAAAATGGTCCACTTAATGCGGGCCTGTGCATGCAAGGCTCCCATCGAGAGTACTATGACTCGATGCACACATCGCAAAAGTAGGAATTCATTACGTTAAAAAGAAACGAACTCGATGGACTCATTTCAGTGACAGGGTATGTGTTATTTACTCCTCTATGCGGATAGGCGCTTTCACAGATAAGCCAGAAAAGTTATTTCATTTTTGCAGTCCAGTTGTAAAGCAAGCTTCCAATCAACAGGTGAATGATTAAAAAGGTAAATAACGCGTCACTGCTTTTGCCTACGCGTGACTCGTTGAGTGTTTGTTGAGCAAACACTTTGGCCCTCACCACCCCGGCGAGGAGGGGGTGGAATCAGCCGCCCTTGATTCGCGAATGTTCGCGAATATTCGCAGAAAAAATGGGTCAGACGCGAGGTCTTTAAAATGTGTTCTCGTGCTTGGTAAAAATACAGATTTTGAGTACTTTCACACTGCGGTCCGAAGGGACACGGCGATGTTTGTAAAATAAATGTGAGTGCAAGAGCTGCAAATTTTAAGTTGTTTCGTGCTTCTAAGAATAGGATATCGACGGCTAAACTCAGATAACGCGTACCCTATGAAATATGACAACTCCTAGTTTACTGTTTTGAAAGGAACGAACTCACTGCAATTGCTTTAAATTTGAAAAGAATACAAGCAACTAAGAAAAATGAAACCGGGTTCCAGGAAATTATCTTAATTAGTTTTCCAATTAAGAGAATAAAATATGACAAGAGGTATGCAGCTTTACAAATCGAGATACGTGTTTCAAGTTTCTTGTTGGTTTCTCTTTTTCCGCGCAGCGTATAACATTCATCCCTTATTGCGTTCTACAACCTCTCAGTTTTTTCGAATAATATCAGTTTGCAGCCCCATTCCTCATTATTTTATGAAACGCCGCTCGCTAAGAACTCATTTCTTGAAACAACGTTCAACACCCTTTCATCTTCCTAATATTCATTGCATCAAATTTGTGTCACAAACGGAACGGCTACTTGTTTTACTGTTTGCGTCACGAAATTGAGAAATATGAAGTCACAGAGAGTCGTTCATATGTCATTTGTAGGTGGAGGATAATGGCAAAGCGTGTTGTCATATGTCAAGTTCTTTATCGAGGGTGTGTAAATAGCGGGAATACCGCGCGTTTATATTTAGACAAGCTTATAAGAAATGTGTATTCATTGACCATTGCCGATTTTTCAAGGACCTTTTCAATGATTAATAAAACTACCGTACTGAAGAATAATGCCGTATAAACGTTTCGATGTTGCCAAATTTCTCTCGATAAAATACTTATGCTTGAGAAAAGTTATGTATGTTTTTCCTTGAAATTTTCAGGTACTCTTACAGAAATTGCGAAGTAAAATTTGTGAGAATTTGAAGGAAAAATGTTCACAAGTTCTCTAAGAAATTTACATTTTATCAGAGGAAATTTTGCAATGTCCATTTTATATGCTGCGTTTTACTTTAACATGGCAAAAAACGAGTAACAAAAGATCCACTACTCCAACAGTGGATGACACCATGGGTGACACCTAGGTTTTTTCAAACGGCTGCGTCACCTTTAAAATTAAAGAAAGGCACTCGATGGTGAGGAAATGATGTTTGAGCTCATCCTCCTATTTTTGTCTCATCGCGTTACCTTGTATTTTTGTCTTTCTATGATTCGTAACCATAATATCCGACGTACGTCTATGGTTTTCAATGGTATTTGCTGATGAAAATTACGCAACATAGCTTATGGATTGATGATAACCCCTAGATGCAACTATTCGCGCTCATTGGATGTCTTGGTTGCATACCAAAAAATTGAAGGCACTCTCAGAATCGTTGCAACAGCATCTAGTAACTTCCTTTTTGCTGTGTGAAGTCTCATTGCACTGAACTAGAACTTCGAACGACAAACTTTAGACAGTTAATACTCGACATGGTTTCACATTTTTGGTTTTTTGTGTGTCCCTTATTGTTTTGTGTCTCAATAACTAAGGTTACTAACCCGGATGTTTCGGCGCTACCCCAACTTGAGTTGCGGTACTACGAAAATTAATTGGAAATATCCAAATCATCCAACATATTGGGGTATAGCGCCACAATTATTTTGGGGGATAACCCCCAGCACTTTTTCCCGCGAAAAAAGCAATAAAGTCGGGTTGAACATCATTGAAAAAATATAACAGGAGCGGCAATTTTCAAACATTGTACACAGGAAAAAAAAGTTGGCTAGCAAATACCATACTCTGATTAAAAAACGGCACAACCGGATAGTATACCTGCCATCAAAATTATCGTCACAATAAGGAAACATCCTGTAACTTTCGCGGTAATTTTGATGAAAGTTACCATACTCTCTGGTTGCACCGTTTATTAACGAGGATATGGTAAATACCTGTTTTTTTTTTTTCGTGTAATGAACCATCGACATGAGGCAACGCAATTTTCCCGTGATATACTCGTGCTCCAGCAGAATTTTCTTCTCGCACATCGCCGATGAATAAGGAGTTGGTGCCCACGTTGAGCGTCGCGGCATCAAAAGTGGCAGTGTAATAATAAGCGACTCGCGATTTTCCCGTTCGCCGCTGAAGTCGGTCGGCGGTGAACCTCCCTCCGTGGCTCCTTCTTGGGGCTTTGTTCCTCCTCCTCCCGAGGAAGCCATGACAATTTTTCCTTGAGCTACGTGCGTCTTTGAAATTACAAATTTGCCCCCCTCCCCACCCACGAAGGCGGCCTCTTTGGAATAATCAATCACCGGTGGAATAAAGTCTATGGCGGGGGAGGGGGGCGGCGGGCTTCACGGACTATTTGACTCCTTTGAGCGGGGCCAAACGGCGGAGCCCGGATTGGTTAGGCCTCGGTGAGCAGGGTCACGCGTCCCGATTGCTTCGTGGACGCGCTCCGCTGTCCGGGCTCGCATGACGTGAAAGAAACCAACGGGACATTGGAAATTTCGGTGAAAAATTTCTTGAAATTTTACAGAGTTGCACAATTTTGTCACCTTCCAGCCAAAGTATCACAAGCGTTTCTGAATCGTTACAATGAGGATACATATTTTCCCTTTAATTATAGTAAAAACTGGAGCAGAAATTCAAGTATAATGACACGCAGTCCTACAGTCTTGGAGGCGCTAATATACGTTTTACGCCAACTGACCGACTGCACTGCATTTGGCGCAATGCGAGAAGTATTCATCCAGTCTTGTTGGCGCTAATATGGGCTTTACGCCGGCTTATATAAATCGTCACCCTCCGGCGAAAGTATCACATGCGCCATTCGACGTTTCAAAATTCCCGCCGCCATTTTATTTTTTTACACAGAAATTGTTGGTTGGATCTGTTTAAAAATTTCACTGAATTTCATCGACAGCACAAAGAAAATTCAGTGCAATTTTCGGACAGCTTCGTTGAACAATTTCTCCGTAAAAAAATAAAATGGCGGCGGAATTTTTGAAACGTCGAATGGCGCTTGTGATACTTTCGCCGGAGGGTGATGATTTATATATGCCGGCGTAAAGCCCATATTAGCGCCTACAAGACTGGATGAATATTTCTCGCATTGCGCCAAACGCAGTGCAGTCGGTCAGTTGGCGTGAAACGCATAATAGCGCCTCGAAGACTTTAGGACTGCGTGTCATCATACTTGACTTTCTGCTCCAGCTTTTACTATAATTAAATGGAAAATATGTATCCTCATTGTAAAGATTCAGAAACTCGGATGATATTTAATTTTTTTTCTGTTCCATTTTAAAAAAAAGTAAAACGAACGAAAATATCGCGTCGAAATTTTCGATACCTTTATTAAAACTTTTTGTATCTTTTTAAAATCTATAAAAACTAATCTAGTTGTAAAAACTATGTAGTTATCTACCACAAACTACCAAAGTTGCCAGATTCACGCTTCCTTGTTGAATATTGAATATTCGCGCAAACATGTGAGTTTTCGGTACCAAAAAAATTCGCGCAATCCTATACATCTCCGAACAGGTAAAAAAGGAGGAATTCGCGCAATCCTATCGCAGCTGTTCATAACTATCCGTTATCTAGGTGAAGGCTGAAAATGTAATCGGAAAAACTAGGCTACAACGTAACCAATCGAAAAGTTTCCATTCACTTCAAAAGAAGTTGGTGGCGTCGCAAGAATTCACCTCGAGATTCATCGGTTGGTGGCGAGGTCGTCGAATTGGTGAACGTTGTATACGTTGTGTTTAAGTTCGTGTTCTTTATTAGCTTTAAAACACATTCCACATATCCCTGAACACCCTCCCAACCCTTATGTGACTTCCTCACGCCGTTTAAAATTCTATTTAGAAAAATTTTATATCTATTTAATATCCAGACTGCTCGGTGATGTAAATTTTCAAACTGTAAAAATCGACGGTTAAACTGCCAAAGCACGTATCTCGATTAGCGACGTCGCAGACTTCCTGTCAAATTTTCTCTTTTAAATGGGCAAGTATACTCAACGTTAATTTTTAAAAACTATCGTAATTTTTCTACTCCGTGTTATGCAAATTCTGAAAAAAATCAAAGGATGATGTAGGTATGTTCTCCTTTAAAGGAATAAAAGAGGAGCGGAGATTTTTAAACACACTGAAAAAAAAAATTTTCTAGTGTTAGTATTTTGACTTAAAACGTCGTTTCTTGTCGAAAATATTTATTTATTTATTTTTTGTTAGTTAAATTTGTGCGGGTTTCACTTAGTGTCAGTTTTTATGACTTAAAGAAACTTTGTTTTCTTATTGGTTTTCTAACTTAAACTTTACGATACCAAAAAGACACCTTTGTTTACTTAAAAAACTGATGTCGAGTTGAATCTGCACGGATTTAAAGCAAAAAAAAAAAAACAAACAAACAAACAAACAAACAAACAAACAAACAAACAAAACAAAATACAAAAAAAAAATGCCGACAAGAAACGATGCTTTAAATCAAAGTAATATCTGAAGAAAATTTTTTTCAATGAACCGCAAAAATGATGTACGTGGTTTGAGAGTTTCACCGTCAAAATGTACTGAGCCCACTTTATAATTATTCAAAAAAAACTTCAAGCTTGTTCCTCTGAGTAGGGTTTTTTTCATAGCTTACGATTATGTGTCTCTGTTGTGGCGCACACCGCCCTGGCCAGATTCCGAAATCAAGTGGCGGAATCATCAGTCATTCGCGTTTTAATTAAGGCGTCCTTGCGAACCGAATTATCGGAGCGCAGAACTTTTCTTAATTTATTATTCTTAATTTATCGGCGTTATTAAGGAGCTTATTTAGGCATCGCGTCCTAACGGGTTACCCGGTTACTAGTCCCCAGGACGGATTGCACAACGACCGTAGCTTTATACACTGTTGCTGAGTTTTTAGCATCCAAAATCCGAACTTTAAAGTCGGAAAATGTAACCAACAACAACACACTGAAACATTTTTTTCTTGAGATATAATTTTTACTTAAAGCGTGAAAGTCAATTTTTATTGAGTTAAAGAAGCTTAATTTTGGTATCGTTAAGTTTAAGCTAAAAACCCGATAGCAAACCAACGTTTCTTTAACTCAAAAACTGACTTTGAGTCAAATCCGCACGGAAATAACTCAAAAATCCAAATTTCGAGGACAAGAAACAACGCTTTAGTCAAAATAATTACTCGAGAATTTTTATTTTCAGTGCATATTGCAGGATCCTGTGCTACCTCTATCTTTGTAAAGAGGTTTGATACACATTTTTATTTAGCAGCCCGAGACGATGGTAACAGTAGAAAAACCAAGCGGGAAAACGGGAAACAAGATTAAAATACACCATTAAAATAACCGAGACGTTTCGACTCAAAACTAAGTCGAAATTTCACGGTTTTTTCAATTAGGTAAAGAGGATATGGAGCTTTTCCATCAGCCAATTGAGATACGATTTCTCAGAGCCATGGTATTTTGTAGGGTGCTGAATCACTGTACGTATTCAACAAGTACAAGTGACTAACTACGGAAAATGCACCACAGGTGAACGACACCATGAGAAATATTATTTGGAGAAGTTTTGTACATATCGACGGTGAAATTACCAAACCACGTATCTCGTTTGCGGTGTTTAAAAATCTACGCTAACATTTTATTTTTTTGAGATAGACCAAATCAATATCATTCCTCGAAATTTTCACAGAATTTTCTTGCACAAAGAGGAAAAATCACAGAAATTCTCAAGACTGGACATTAAGTAGTTTTTCATTTAAAAAATAAAGTATGACAGGAAGTCTGCGACGTCGCAAACCGAGATACGTGGTTTGGTAGTTTCAACGTCGATATGGAGCTTTTCCATCGACCAATTGAGATACGATCTCTCAAAGCCATGGTATTTTGTAGGGTGTTAAATCACCATACGTATTCCTTGTACAAGTGACTAACTACGGAAAATTCACCACAGGTGAACGAAACTATGAGAAATATTATTTGGAGAAGTAGTTTGCACATATTACCTAATTTGAGTTTGCAGCCTTTTTGAATATATTTTCTTCCCCCCTCCCTCCTTCTCCTACTATTTCTTCCTCGCCTTAATTTTCTTCTTCCCCTTTTCCCCATCCTATTTTTCTGCCCTTGACTGGGGCATAAGCACTGTTTGTCTAGACACTACCGCACGAGGCGCATATATGTAGATGAAATACAAATTTAGTACCTATGTACTCTGACGAACAGTAAGTTGACCATAGTTACAACATCTAGCATATTCAATCATATTCTGAGAATGGGGACCAGCCCGCCACCCGCGTACCCATTTCTTGTGCGGCCATCCAGACACCCTCATCTCTTGTGGCGCATTACATTGTAATTTTTTTTAAACAAAATCAATAATTCATGAGATGTAGTCAAATTTTCGACCAACACCTTTCTTTAAAGACCAGCAGTTTTAGTCTGAGCATGCAGAAAAATGAATATCGTTCAAACTGTCAACGGCGCCCTTAAACGTAAACAAAAGAAATCCATAACGTTGAAAACGCATATTGAAAGTCTCTTTCCGTCCCCTACCCTGTCGACATTACAGAGCCCATGGATGACTAAGTATAGACGACGGCCGCGAAATTTCTCGAAAACATCGAGATCTCCTTCCGATTCTCTCGACATCGCTTCAATATCTCAATCAATCGATTTTAAAATCCAAGATGCCTATTTTTCCAGACCTGAGGATCATAAGAATGCGTATATTCTAGGGCTCATCAGATAATTAACTTGTTACGTTTTACAACCGACCGATTCAAATATCTCGAAAATTAATAATCGATTGTTGAATATCCATCGAATGACTTTCATCGATAGAACCCTATCCCGGCGATGCTATCTATCGATCGAGGTGATTCAATATCGATTCGATAATCGAGCGCCACCCCCGCTAACGGCGCACGGTTGCGGTCATAAATCTGGACGCGCGGACGTTTCCACGCGAGAATTTTATATTTTATTTACGAAAGACAGAACCGCATTTGTATGCAAATTCGAGGCGTTACACGGCCGCGGGCGGGGGCGCTGGCTCATCCCGGAGAGTTGTCACCTGTGGAGCCCTTTTCTGCTTTCCTTTCGGGGGTCGCGAGCCCGCGCCCTTCAACCCTTTCAGCCACGGCTTCATGGGCAGCGCGTGGCGCGTAGTTCACCGCGCGACTTGCTATAATGGGGCACTAGACGTCACTTTGACGTCATCCACTGCGGTACACTGGAAAAAAAAAAAAACACATTAAATCTACGAGTCCAGACTCTTGAAAACATTGACAAGAAAAAGGACTCTTGATTCAATCAGATTTAAGCTTAAATCAAAAAGAAATCCGCTCAAATTAAGAGGCTTGGTTCTTTATTCAAGCTTAAATCTGATTGAATCAAGAGTATTTTTTCTTGTCAATGTTTTTAAGAGTCTGAACTCTAGATCCAATGTGTTTTTTTCCGATGTACGAAGTACGAAGCCACATTTTTCCATTTATGTCGTTGCAGACTTCCAGCCATACTTCACTTTTTCTTTGGAAAAATAGTCGACGTAATCCTTTGAAAGTTCCTCGATTATTCCTCTCTGCACATGCTGGCAGAATACATTCTAAGCTATGAGATTGGCTTGTTTCTCCTTGAAAAAATACTTTTGGGACATCGCAGTGGAGACACGTGGTTTAGCAATTTGGCCATCGATATCTCTATCCTGGTGCAATAATTTTAAAGCAGCCTGCTGCCGATAAAAAGGCATCTTACCCCGCCGACGTCTGTGAAAATGGGTCATAATTTGGATTTATTGTACCTATTCGCGCGATCGACTTTGCGTCACGCGCTGTCTGTGTAGCCGTGGCTTCACTCGCGGAAACCGTCTCACGAGTGACCGTTGACAATAATCTCCATTGAAAATTGAAGGAAAACAGAACGGCAAGCCAACGCTTCCAGCTGCTTGTGACTCAACGTGCGAACATTGAAAAACACTATCTGAAACACTGACGTTTCAAAATCTCCGCTGGTTTTTTATTTTATTTTTTTTATTTTTTTTTTCTACAGGAAAACGAATAAACGGTACCGAATGAAATTGTTACATAGCTCTCTCCCTTGCATGAAAAAGAATTAAAAAACTAGAAAGAATGAAGTTTATTTTAGTACCAATATATAGGGAGAGAATAGATATTAACCAATAATAATCATTGGGACTTCATTTTGCGAGCAGTGACCACTAAAAGCTCATACGTAAAAGTACCTATCTGCATACTATATTTTCAGAAAGTAAAAGATTTTGTGACAAAAACTTTTGTAGTGATATAAACTCCTGATTCCCGCCTGCATTGCATATTTTGTTATTTTTTAAATTTTCTAAGCTTGGCTCCTCATTGCAAAAGTCAGTCTATTTTCAGTCTCTCATCTCAACAGGGAAGATACAATTAATGTCTAAAAGTACATTCCCGTGGGCGAAAGGCTATTAGTGAAGCCACGCTTGAAAAAAAAAGGATTTAAAAAGTGCGAGAAAAGAATGACTTATTTTTGCACCGTCTTTTTCAGTCGTTGACGGACAGTTTTTTTTTTTTTTTTTTTTTTTTTTTTTTTTTTTTTTAAATTGTTATCATGGGTCGAGTAGAGATTGCTCTACAGGGGCCGTCCGTATAAGACATGACTCTTTATGGGGGGGGGGGGGGGTTGTCGATGAAAGAATTTTGTTTTTACGTGTTACAAGATAGGAACTTTCGTCACAAAAGCGTAACAAGAGGGGAGGGGGGGGGTCAAAAATGCCGAAAAAGTGCGTTATGTAACATAGGAACGGCTCCATAATGCATGTATTTGAATGATTTTTATTTTTATTTTATTTAGATCTTCTTTCTTTTTTTAAATACGAGCCAAATCGATTTATTGTGGACATAGTTGCAGGAAAAGAGTGACTTGACGGACGAGAGCGAGGGCCATGACCTGATAAAAGCTGTGGTGTGCTTTGCGACTTATCGATTGATCTGTCATTTAAAGTTATGAAAAAGGATCGATTAACAGGGTGTTCGCAGCGAACACCTTAATAATCGATTCTTTACTACGGATTCAAATGGGGAAATATCGATAATCGATCATTCACGCCACGCCACTGGATGAAAGATCGACTCGCCAGAGAAGAAGCACGTAAGTGTTGTGCGACACTGATGGCGTTAACACTATTCTCCTCAAGTGCATGTATACAATCCGCTCAAGTAAAGATAAGCGACCGAAGACCGTCTCAGAGGCGAGGCGTGAGTGATCAATTATCGATATTTCCCAATTTGAAGCTAAGGTAAAGAATCGATTATTAAAGTGTTCGCTGCGAACGCCCTAATAATCGATCCTTTTCCATAGGTTTAAACGGTAGATTGATCGATACATCGCAAAGCACGCCACGCCACAGGATCGTCTGCAACACATCAAGAGGCATCGCGCGTGGGAAATCTCTCGTGACGCTCCCCCTGTCCCTAACCCCCGCCGCCCTTGCACCCCCCCCCCGGTCCACCACCCCTATGATCCACGACTAAACGAGCTTGGTGGCGCCCCGCGGCAAAAACTTCGGACAACTAAGTAATACACATTCGAAGACGTGTCGCGTCGCCCTGCCGGAAACACGTCCACGTGCATTTTACGTGATTTAACGGCCCCAACTGCAAACTTCCTCGTTTGCGTCCTTTTTTTCACCCCGTTTCACACATCAAACCTGTGGTCAAAGCGTGAAACCGCGTATCTCCATTTGTGACGTCGTAGACTCCCTGCCGTACTTCATTTTTTCTTTCGGAAACTAGCCAACGTAATTTTTTCAAATCTTTCTTGTTTTTTCTTCTCGATTTGCAGATTATTCTGTGAAAATTTCAAGCTATGCAGTTAGTTTATTCCTCTTCGAAAAAATTAAAGAGTTGCGGAAAATTTGAAACACTGCAATTTAGATACGCGGTTCCGCACTTCGGCCATCAAAATGAATCGGACCAGAATCGAGTCTACGGGTGTAATTATTCTGCAATGAACTATTTAAAAATGAATTAAATCAAAAGGAATCGGGTGCATATGATTTGTGCGGTCCATTTACACATTTTCTTTAGTGACTTTAATTAATGATTACATGATTTCATTTACCATATTTCGACTTTTTCCTCCCAAAAAAAGGGACACTGGGAAAAAAACACATTGGATCTAGAGTCCAGACCCTTGAAAACGTTGACAAGAAAAATGACTCTTGATTCAATCAGATTTAAGCTTAAATCAAAAGAAAATCCGCTCAAATTAAGAGGCTTGGTTCTCGATTTAAGCTTAAATCTGATTGAATCAAGAGTCCTTTTTCTTGTCAATGTTTTCAAGAGTCTGGACTCTAGATCCTATGTGCTTTTTTTTCCAGTGGACGTTACTATGCTCCAAGATTGCTGAACTGACGCGAACGATTCAATATTTTACAATTTGAATGTAGAATTTTCATCCAAAAAGCAGACTTCAGCAGGTAATCCGAGGAGAGATCCGTGGTATTTTCAGTCAAAAATTTCCACCAATTACTATGGGCTGAATAAGTGAGAACTTGCAAGAGGCAATCTCGTAACGTTAAGATTTAGTTACGCTCTTTCGTTTGAGGAACGACACAACCCGTTCATTTTGGGAAAAATATAAGATGGGACCCTGCAATCTGCACAGAGAAAAACCTATTACAAATGGAGACCTTTACAAATATTTTTGTGACAGGTAGAAACTTCCGCTACTAGTGCTCTATCGCGTTACCTATGAGATTGCCGCTTTGTTAGCAATGTGTTGTCTGGCAGACAAGCTGCTATTAGGTGAAGTTGCAGAGTACTTGAATGCCGATGCTTACTCCTCAATACAATCTTCCCACTTTGCTACACAGTCAACGAGAATATAAGATGGGCGCTAATACGTCAAAAAGAAACTGATGAATTCCCAAAAGCAAAAGTTCCCTCCTTATGTCAATTTACTACGATAGTGGGTCTATCTTCGTCCTTGGGTGGATCGCACATTGTTAGTAAACTTTAGTGAATTTTGTTCTGATAAAATATCTGTTGGGAGGAAATATGACTATTCACGAGGCAAGAGTATAGGTTGAAAATGTATACCTACTACAACGTAATTAATGAATTATTTAAGTAACTTTAGCAAGAATCTCCGATGACAAGTCAGGATTAAAAAATCTAATTTTTGATGGTGATTTGGAGAGCAAAAGGCAAAATCGACTTTATGATATTATTATTATTTAATTTTCCTTTGATTCCTTGATATATTTATAAAATAATAAATTAAATAATGTACATAATAATACACACACACAACATTTACATGACACTCGCTAGACTTGCGGATCATTTGAGCACGGCAAATGAGCAGTCTAACGGTAATTCTAGTCGCTAAAAAGGGATTTATTGAAGTTAAAAGGCTTGGTCAAAGCTATGGTCCTGTCTTGAGGGAACTTGATGAATATTTTTAAATTTAAAAATTTTGATATCAGCATTGAAATTGGGTATCGATGGCTTAAGTCGAAAAATTCGCATCTCAGATTACAACATTACAACTTTCTGCTCATTTTATATTTTTTTTAGAGGAGAAATAACCAGCAGTTGCTACTGCAATTTTCTGTGACTCATCTTAGGTGAGTCACAGAAAATTTTAAGAAAAAATTTTAATTGGTTTTTCTCAACATAATTAATGATTTTATAACGATGCCATTGAAATGAGAATTTTTCGCCTTTAGCTATCGATGTTCTCTCAACTTTATCGTACCAAACGATGATTAATTCACAATCACAGCCGGAAAAACTTTAGATGCTTAAGGTGATTCGATGGACGCCATATTTTGTGTCAGAACGGCATGCGATATGTCGCATCAACTGGTTCCATTTTTTCAGCTACTCGTCATTTTTCTCCAATTTTGAGATCGCAATTCTGTTGTCTGGAGACTAAAGCACTCACCAATTTTAACAAAGAAATTCAACGTAATAAAGGCGTGTTTTTTTCAGAGAGAAAACATCACATTCGATACTGATATCGAACCTGCGCTCGAATTTTCTCTCTAAAAAAACCACGCCTTTTTTACGTTGAATTTCTTTGTTAAAATTGGTAAGTGAGTGCTTTAGTCTCTTGACAACAGAATTGCGATCTCAAAATTGGAGAAAAATGACGAGTAGCTGAAAAAATGGAACCAATTGATGCGATTATCGCATGCCGCTCCGACACAAAATATGGCGTCCATCGAATCACCTTAAGAATGATTTGCTCATTATTATTAGCAAATTGGAATACCTCGCAAATATTTGCTTTGCGACCAATTTACCATGCTGACTATGGCTTTAAACTCATGCGAGCTCATGGCAGTTGGATAGAAATACATTATACATCCCTCCGAAAGGAAAATGGTAACTGATATTCATGTCAGGCAGGAAATGGTTATTCTCTAAAACGCTTGTTTAACGGGCTCCAAGAAGCGCCTTTTCGAGACCATCCTTAAGTTTGTTCTCGGGGTCGTACTTTTTGATAGCCCTGGCGGCGTTGGCAGGATACTTGTCGAAGTAGAACGTCATCACTCTACGAGCAATCTTCTTTTGTTTGTCCGTGCATTTGGCGCATTTAGTGTTCAGTGCATCAGGCAATAAATCTGTAACAATCATTGCATCGAATGTAGTGATCGTAAATCACATATACATGCCCAAATCCCACCACAATAACTTCGTAAAACTTCATGCGATCGATAAAATCGTGACTTGTGCATAGATGCGATTTAAAGGAGAGTATCAAGAATAATGTGTCCTCGGTCGTTAGCTTATTATCCTTCATAAAGCACAGATATGAACGCCAATGGCCTTATCTGGTTTAACTTTTATGGGATGCAATATGACATTGAGAAGAAGTGGAGATTACACACACCGCTATCTCGCCTTCAATTTTCGATGTAGGCCAGAACACGTACATGCCCCAAGGAGCAATATTTTAATCACATTTTGCGATTGAAAACTTTTTTTTTCTGACTCATTTTAGAAACAACGCTAATGCCTTCATTTTCTTATGTGGATAAGGGCTTTTATGAAGAAGGATAGAAATAGTTCCTAATTGCAAGATGCAGTCCATTTATCAATCCAATAATATTTTTGATGAATACCCTGTCTGATCGAGGATATCAACGGTGAAACTACGAGACCACGTATCTCGCTTTGCGACGTTGTAGATTTTCTCTCATACTTCGTTATTTACACGGAAAACCACTCAACGTCAATTTTTCAAAACTTCCGTGATTTTTCTTCTCTGTGCGATACAAATTCTGTGAAAACTACTTCAAGGAGCGAAATTGATTTGTTCTCCGTCAAAAGAATAAAATGGGAGCGGAGATTTTTAAACACCGCAAACAAGATACCTGGTCTGGTAGTTTCATCGTCGATATACTAACTTGCAGTAAATTATATCAGAATCAACCTAACGATTTTGATTCTACTGTTCTTCTATTCAAGTTTTTATGATCGAATATTTTTAACGTCTTGTGTCCATGAGTACATCAGAAACAAAGAACCGGAGAGAAAAATGAGAAAAAATAACCGATCATAAGAACTGCGTAATAATGAGCGTCAACCAAGCCATCTATAGCCATCAAACCAAACTTTCGATTTGTCTAACGAAACTTTTACAAGTAAACAAACTAAGGAAAGAAGTTCGAGGTGGTCATTCGGTTTGTTGGATCAAACGTTTTGTGGTCGATATCGAACTTCTGCCTCGCACAATCGAAATTTTCTTTTAGTGTTCAACATAAGCGTGAACTTACTTTTGAGAAAACGTCCCTCGCTGGTGCAGGGTCCCTCGTCCATGAGGCACTTGAAGTAGTTATCGAGGAGCTTTTCATTTCGCAAGATGCTTTCAATGTCGATGTTGTCAAATTGCGAGGTGTAAAATTCGGCCGGCGCCGCCAGTACGGCGGCCACGAAGGCAGCAGACCATAACGACCACGGATAATAAATGCATGATGGAACACTAGTAAAACACACAAACACTGGGGAAGATGTGAGGATCTTGAGACTGATCGAAGAACTGATGGTTTAGCCACGGGATTGTCTGCTTTTATATTGATACATGTGCGTGAATTTTGCTGATTGCACTGCGTGAGAAAAAGATAGATGAAATGGTCACTATTGGACACGAAAAGGTCACCGGGAGCATTCGTTTTCATGGCTGTGCAAAAAATCGCAAAAAATTGGATTCGGTAGTTTGAGGGTTAATTAATTCTTCTGTGGGAGATTCGCGATGTGGCGATGAGTGGAACGGAACTTACAGTTTCGGAACTAGCAGTAAGATAAAAAAAAAATGCATTAAAAAACTCGCGATGATAGTTTAAACTTGTGAGGAAACTGAACCGAGTAAGGAACGAATTGCAGGTCGCGTCAAGTTTGGGCCAGGTAAAGAAGATTAGATGTTTCATTTTTCCATGACTCTCACTGTGGAAGCCAAAGTCTGACGACTGTTGTCACTTTCAAAATATTGTCTCTAAACTTTGAATTTTTGACAGGAGAAAATTTACGATTAGTTGAATTGAGGGGCTTGGAGGACAAGGCTCATAAGTGCAGTTTTTGCTACCTCGAGAAGTATACGTGTTTGAAGTTTCGAAATTACACGGGTCCCTGTGGTAGAGAGAAAGTTCAAACTGAATTTGGATGCTTAAAGGTTGGGATTTTGGGGCGAATTTTTCGCAGAATTTGCATTAAAACTAGTTTTATTTGAAATCATTAATATCTAATTTTTTTTAAAAAACTGCACTTATGTGCCTTGTCCTCCAGGCTCCTCGCTTCAAAACTACTGAATTCTAACTAATTTTTCCGAAACGTGACTGGATGTGATTCTGTCGTCGTTCTCGGATGAAGGAACGTAACCCTACTCCAAGGTTGCGAAATTGGCTCGAACTATTCAATTTTTTACAAGAATGTACCTACGCAATTTTTGTCGAAAATTTTTCTGATTATTGCGTAAGATTAGACGGAAAATTAGTGGAATTTTTAGTCAGAGACACCTGAGATTCTACTAGTGAAAATGCAATGCACACGAGGAAATTTGGCAACATTGAATTTTAGTTACGTTCTTTCGTGAGGGGGATGACGCTGTGAAACTTCGTCTAAATTAGACGATCCGCGATTTGCGAGTGGCTAGCGCACTAGATTTCCACCGATGCGATCCAGGTGCGGGCTGATTTTGAAATTAATAGACAAAATGATAGACAAAGAAGATATAAGGTGTATAGAGCAATCCGATTGGTTGAAATGAGTGGTTTTTATAGACTAAAGGGAGGAAATGATGGACTAACTAAAGGGTCTCCCCGTGGGTTGCCGTTAGTTAGTCTATTACCTACCTCCTTTGTCCATTGTAACCACCCGCTTACGCACCACTAGGATCCCTCCATATCCTTTTTGTCTATTTTGTCTATAGCTTTGTCTGCCAATTTCAACAGTCAGCCCGCTGAAGCTGACGACTAATTTTTAACGAGGTCACAGATTTTCAACACAAAGATTTTGTCGATTCGACACAGGGAGAACTAACACAAAAATTCAACCAACAGCTTTTTTCCCAACAATTTCTTCGTGTTTTATTTCTTACACAGAATATTTTGATTAATTTTTTTCACTGTGAACCTGCATTGTGTCTCCGACGTGAAATTTTTTTTCCCCCCAATGATAGGCTCAAATGTGTCTTCATCGGTGTATGGCAACGCTGCATGCTATCAATTTCGCACGGATGACACTTTCTTAATATTGACGAGTGAGGTGTAATAAACACGTGCCCACTTATCGCAACCCCATCTGCGAAATTAAAACGTCACCTTCCACGCCTCTGTGCTCTGTGTGGCCTGAAAATGAAGTGAGTACCCACGTAGTGGCTCTCGCTTTCCGAGCAAGTCTTACGACAACCGATATTCCTCCTTACTTGAACGAGCAAATAGACCATTATGCTTGTTTCCCTGAATTCGCAACCTATTTGGTTCACGGATCATATGTTCGGTTTATCCTTACCGCCACGCGCCGAGAACTTTTTCCGCGTATAGGAATGTCAACGCTGTGTTTCAATTTTGTGACACAGCTATCACCAAAGTAGCATAGTGCAACGGAAATATTGAAATAATCTTGCAATATACATTCAATAAAATTCCATCTTGAATGCCACCTATCCACGACTTCACTGAACGTCCCCTACCAGGAGAGGCCCAATTTAGTAACTCCTTCGACAATCTGTCATCGCCGGACGTTGAACGCAATTTATCCAATGACCTCTGTTTTGATAGACAAGGGTGGCGATTAGGTGTCGCAGAGCGCTCGGGCGCGCTGTAAAAGCGACTTGTGCATCTATATATACATTCAATAAAATATAATTAAAGCATTAATTTTTTTCTACAATGGAATTGCAGTATTATGATGAGATTTGGTCAGTGGAAGGCAAAATTCCTGTTGCACGGTGCAGCAAAAAACTAAATCCGGGCATGGCATATCCTACAGGTGATTTTATTCCGCTTTAAATACCAAATGTTTAATTCTGATCGTTAATTTCTGTTTTCAGGCAGACCATTTCACTGTGTAATCTTTGACCGTCACAAACTAAGCACATAAGAGGTAAGAAAGATACAATTTGTAAATTTTATTAATTTCCTTCACAGAGGAAGGGATTTTATGTCCTTATAGGAGTGAAATACTTTAAAATGTTGAAAATCTTGTAGTTTTGGATGTACCAGTGAAAATGTGGATTTGGAGAGTTTTATTCTCCACGGTCAATTTAGTCTAACAAGTCTGATTAGACTCCGCAAATGTTGTCTTGCAGAGTCTGGTCGATTACAACTCAACGATTCAACAAGCCGTAAATAATGAGTCCGAGTACATCGAAAGCATCAGTAGCGTGGCGTGAATTGCGATATATCGATTGTTATGCCATTTAAACCTATGGAAAAGGATCGATAGACAGAGTGTTCGCAGCGAACACCTTAATACTCGATTCTTTACCATAGGTTTAAATGGCATAACAATCGATACACCGCAATTCACACCACGCCACTGGAAAACATACTAAGATTCACCTGAATGTATATCATAGCTTCTATTATTTTTGTCTAACCGTGTTCTTTCGATCTATAAATAGAGTACGTTTATTTGACGACACTCACAATAATTACTCAAAGGACGAGGTCAGTCACCGACCAAACTTCTTCAAGTGACGCCACCATTATTTGCTCCGCCAGCGAGCCGCGTCGGTGTAACCTACATAGCTGTCGATTTTCAGATCTAAAAAAAAACCTTCCAAACACGAAACGCAAATATCACAAACAGTTAAAAAGCCGAGGTGTATATGAGGTCTTAACATCGTACTCGAACAGAACCAAAATATTCGTATACGTGTAAAATCAAACGTTGGAAAGTTGAAACTTCCTGAAGTGCAAAAACACACGTATAAAAACGAATGTCAGCGGTTAGTAGGAATGTAACTTAGGTGCGGTCTCCAGGAAATCCAGTGACGATTACTTGATTTCTATCAGTGAAGTCGTGCATCCGGCTACGCTTACCATACTCTAAGAGCCCTGCTCCGTCATATGTTTGGTATCGACTATTAATAACTCAATGTCAAGTCTTCGTGGACTGAGGTTCCTTTACCTCCCTACGGACGGTCACACATCGATATAGATGACGTCAGAAAACCCGCATCCTCAATAACCACGTTGCGGATCTCTATTATTTTTTAATTTAACTGCAAGAAAACTCCCGAAAGTTTTACACGAAATACTCTGCGAATCCGCTTCAGACTTCCGAAAAAATTTGGGGTAATATTTTTGCCATTTTTGAAAAAAAATTTTAGTGTTAGCCTTTCTATGGAAATAAAACCAGAGATCTTAGTGACCCTGCAGTTTCCAAACTGAAAATCTAGGCAGTATGATAGGGTGAGGCAAAAGCAGTTCGGAGGTCAACGCTACTTTCCGCGTAGTGATGATCGGTGAGTAACTTGTAGAGTATAAAATTCGCCAAACGATGACTGTTTAACATCGGGATGAGCTCTCAAGTTTTTGCAAATTATGAATGAGGCCTGCTAAGCCAATCGCTTAGCTCTTCGGTCAACCATGGCGGGTCATTATAGAGCGAATCTGCGATTTGAATCCCGAAATTAACTTTTACACTATAAGGAAGAAGCACCTCAAGGTTTCTAAAATATATTGTCATCAGTGAAACATAATCGGAGATTTTCAGACGTTGCAATGGAAGTGTTTATTTTGAATTTTAGTCATCGATTGATCAGCGGCGTAGCCAGACATGTTCGGGGGGGGGGGGGGGGGGGGTTGATGTGAACGGTTAAACATTATAAGGGAGCGAGCTAACTGTTGAAATTGAGAGACGAAGCTATGGACAGTGAAGAAAAAAGGGATATAGAGGGATCCTAATGGTGGATCCTATTGCAATGGACAAAGGAGGTAGGTAATAGACTAACTAACGGCAACCAACAAGAGACCCGCGATGGTTAGTCCATCATTTCCCCCCTTAGTCTGTAATAACCACCAGTTGCAACCAATAGGATCGTTCCATACTCTCTATATACGTCTTCTTTATCTATTGCTTTGTCTATCAATTTCATTAATCAGTCGGCAGGGGGTTCAGAGGCAATACAATTATGAATTACAATAATGAATCATTTCCCCCCTTAGTCTGTAATAACCACCAGTTGCAACCAATAGGATCATTCCATACTCTCTACGTCTTCTTTGTCTATATCTTTCTCTATCGATTTCAATAATCAGCCGGCAGGGGGTTCAAAGGCAATACAATTATGAAAATCACGAATAATAAGGTTTTTTGGGAAGATTTTTCGATCAAAGGGCAAGCTCAAGCCGCCTGGAACCGTCGCGTCGTGATATTTTGCGTTCCTCCACCGAAAAAAAAACAAGAGGAAGAGTAAAAGCTTTCAAAAGCTCATTTGAGGCCGGTTAAAAAAAAGGAAAGTAAAAGTCAAGTCACTCAGCGTCACGGCCGCGGTATCAAAAATGACCATGACGCAAGGAACAATGGACTATAGCCTTTTAATGAGCCTGTTTAGTGGCCTTTGGCCGGGCTGCTGTCCTCTCGGGGGGCTTTTCCGCTTATCTCTTTTGTCGCCGGAACTTTCTCCTCTTTAACGGCAGCCGTTTGTCCGAAATGTCTCTCCCGGCTGGCGCCTTGTCTCCTTAATTGCCTCATTGGATTAAAATTTAGCCGAAACTCCCTTTCCCTTCCGACGCCGAGCTCATAAGGCATCGATGCATGAGCATCGCATCTGCTGCAGGTTAATGGCGAAATTGGACATTTTCTCAAAGGCTTCAGCGAATAGTCAAGTTTTACGTGTTTTGTGAAAAATTCCAAGTAGGACTGACTTTTTCCCAAAGGAACTTATCTATTCCCCGATCATTCATGAAAGCATCTATCTGCATGAGGCAACTAATAACACGTACGTTGTTTCTAAAATGAGCCGTAATTAGCAGCTTCTCATTGCAAAATTTAGTCAAATTTCTAACCATTGTCTGACTGACTCGAGTCCTTCACGCTCTTACCCGGGGAGTTTCAACACACACGAGCAATAGCTTAGGACTTGTAACATACCTACATTACATGGAGGTGCATTAGAAATTAGACGAAGGAATAGGGGAAATGAATAAAAATAAGAAGAGGCAAAAAAGGAAACGAAAGAAGAGGAGGGAGAAGAATGAAGAGAAGGAGGAAAAAAATAAAGAAAAGACGAGGAAAAAAGAATTATTTTTACATTCCTCCCTTTTAGTGCTCTTTTTCCTCCTCCTCCTCCTCCTCCTCCTCTTCTTCTTTCTCTTGCCCCATCTTACTCTTCCTCTATCTCATTATCTTTTTGTCCCAATTTCTTTCTTTTCCTTCAACTTCTTCTCTTCTTCTCCACTGTCTTTTTCTTCTTCGTCCTTTTCTACCATTCCTTCTTTCCCTCATTAGTTTCTTCTAATTTTCAATGCATCTGTCTTATTCAAGAGTCTCACATCGACACTGAAACTTCCAAACTACCAAACCACGTATCTCGTTTGCGGTGTGTAAAAATCTCCGCCTCTATTTTATTTTTGAAAAGAAGAACAAATGGACATCATACCTTGAAGTTTTTCCGAAATTTGCCTCACACCAAGAGTAAAATCAAGGAAGTTTTCAGGAATTGACGGTGAGTAGTTCTCCATTTAAAAAATAAACTATGACAGGAAGTCTGCAACGTCGCAAACCGCGATATGTGGTTTGGGAATTTCAACATCAATATGTGTGCATGTGCTTGTTTTTTTCCCCCCAAAAAATCCCATGTAACGGTCTCGAAGATCCAAGGCGGTCATGGTAAGGTTGAAGAAATTTCTGAATGTCAAAGAATAATTGTTTTAGGGATTAAAATAAAAGTGCAACCGCATTCTCTCCTTAAGCTTGGGCACAAAATGAGTTCCGGATAATCCGATAAAGAGGTAGTATTAAAGTTCTCAGGTTTCACCGAGCAACAAAAGCCTGACAACGGGACGGGGCGGCGCGGAAGATTTCAAACCAGATTTCAAGGGGTTGTTTGACAGTTGCGTTTTTCAATCCGAAAAAAATACCTAGACTAATTCCGAATTGTTCCATTCGGAGATTCTCATCAATCAGGCCAAACCGGGAAAAGCAGGGGGGAAAAGAAAGAAAACTCTCACCGTAACCGCAGACCAAAACTAGAGGAAAAAACGCGACTTCCGGGCGTTGCATTCCGCAGTAGCGTGGCGTGAATTGCGATGTATCGATTATTATGCCATTTAAACCTATGATAAAGAATCGATTATTAAGGTGTTCGCTGCGAACACCCTGTTTATCGATCCTTTTCTATAGGTTTAAATGGCATAACAATCGATACATCGCAATTCACGCCACGCCACTGGCATTCCGACGAATGAATTAAAAATGAAAGATGATTGAAGTAGCGACCACTTCTGTGAAGATCGACCAGGGGGCATTAGTGGAATGACTTTTTCGGTGAATTCCATTTTTCACCGGAGAGCAGTCTCGAAAGAATAGGAAAGCCTCCGCCACCCCCACCCCACCCTCATCGTAGTATGGCTCGAGAGCGCTTGGTAACTTTGGATTGAAACCGGGAAAGAGGGTCTAAATCGAAGATTCAATAATGAAAAATACAAGAAATTAATTATGAAACTCTCAATGCTGATATTACGAAACTTTTTCTTACCTTTACATCTGATGATGTATTTTTAACGACCTGTGGGCTGATTATTGAAATTGATAGACAAAGCTATGGACAGAGGAGACAAGGAAACAATGGAGCGATCCGATTGGTGGAGGCAGGTGGTTGCAATGGACAAAGATGCACTGGAAAAAAAACACATTGGATCTAGAGTTCAAACTCTTAAAAAATCGACAAGAAAAAGTACTCTTGATTCAATTAGAATCTAGCTTCAATCAAGAACCAAGCCTCTTAATTAAAGCGGATTTCGTTTCAATTCCAGCAAAAATCCGATTGAATCAAGAATATTTTTTCTTGTCAATGTTTTCAAAAGTCTGGACTCTAGATTCAATACTTTTTTTTTGTTTTTTTTTTCCGGTGATGGTAACTAACTAACGGCAACCCAAGAGAGACCCTAAAGTTAATCCATCATTTTTACCCTTGGTCTAAAACATGTACCCCTACTTCCACCAATAAGATTGCTCCATTGCCCCTTTGCCTTATTTGTCTATCACTTGGTCTATCGATTCTAAATCAGCCCGCTAAGAATCTCCTACCTATTGAATGTTACTTTAATGTGGTTTTAGTGAGAACGCGTCAAAATAAGCCTTCAGGAGGCTCTTTCTCACTAGAGCAATATCTCACCAGCAATAAAATTTAATAAAATCGAAACCTAAGAAACAACGCAAAAAAGGAACACCCTAGCTCTTGTTTAGCCTTGTATCCCGTGTTTTGAAGTTCTTGGATTTGATTCTATGTTGTCATGGACTACGCATTAAATTAAGTCTTATTAGGTATTCCCAAGAATCGCCACTATGAACGTTAGAGAACGTAAAGTTGCGAACTCTTTCACTTACACAACAACGTAAATTTTCATTTTTTGTCACAGTTCGTTTAAGCATTCTACTGGGCCATTATCCATGATTTTTACGGCTAACATCCGGTGATAGTCTCTCAAGGAACCTCCTCTATGCAGATTTTGGAAATATGACCCAGGTTTTATAGATTAGGGTAGACCGGGGAGTTAAGCAAGATAAGCGATTAAGTACAGGGGAGAATTTCAGGAGCCGCCGCCCGCTGTGCACTATGGTCCTGAACTCAAAAATGGGAAGAAATAAGTCGGATAATGACTGAAATATCACGAAAATATCGTTACTGATGTTTTTTGAGTCGCTAATTTCGAATTTTATGTCAAATTGCCAAGATTTTAACACCTTAACCTATTAATTGCTAAGTTTATAGCACGCTGCGCCGCGGCGAGTTGCCCGCTCGAAACGCACATGGGTGCCTACAAACCTAAGGGGATACTTCCAGCATTACGCAATGCGTGAAGCAGCCCTGTAGGCGTCAGTGCGCGTTTCGCTCTGGCAGCATGCCGCGGCGCTCCCGGCGGGCAGGTGGTGAACGATTTCTAGTGGAGAGAGCTACCTGGCGGAGAAACTCGTATAACATATACATTTTTTTTTAAATTTTCGACTTTTAAAATTACACATTGGTCGTGTGAAGTAATTAACGAACTCTCAACGCTAGCTGAAGTGTAATAATGAAAATGTGCGCCATGCGGCGGCTCATGAAATTCTCATGAAAAACTCTCAAAAAGATAAGGGGCAATGGGGAAAATTTGATATCTTTGGCCTGAACAATGGCGAGAATTTCTAATTTGGCAGAGAATTGGACTAAACGAGAGATGGTGAATCTAAAAGAGCGCAAAGCGCCTTAAAGAAGTTGGTCCGTATAGCGGCCACTATAGCAAGTTAGTTAGTATAATTTTAAGACATTCAGCGTCTCAGGCTATTGACGTCCTTACAGATAATTTTGAAAATGGAAGTATAACATAGTTCTCCATGGGAGTTGGAGTTTTTTCGTCCTTTTACCGTCTATACTATGCTGTGCCGTGACAAAACGCAGCCGAGCAACGCGAAAACGCCGTAAACGCCATTTTACATTTTTTGGAAACAATTTATCATAGCAGAAAAACATGTGTAACTTGGGACAATATTTTTACAGAATTCTCTCCCAAAAACTATCAAGAACTTAACCTGAAAATGTAAGGTGCACGGGTGAAACTGTTTTTATTTTACAAAGTGTTAAGTTCCAAAAACCGAGGGAAAATCTTGATGGATTTAGGACGTTTTTGCTCAGCACTGCAGAACGTCTGTCTGATAGCAGAAGTCGTAATGCAACTTCTGCGGTCGACTCGGTTGTAACGTTCCCACTCAATCCTCTTCGGGAACGGAGGAATCAATCGTCCTCTTTTTCATTTCATTTTTAAATCGGAGGAAAGCGAGGGAATCACTCTGGCGGAAAGGATCCGGGATCCGGCAACGGGAGGCGCATTTAACGTCTAACGTCTAACGTCGAGCACATTATGAAACAATCGCGTGGTAACTTGCAAAGCGAGGGAGCCGGGCAGATTGGAAACACGGGCAGGGATAATAAAGTCGCAAAAATGCGCTCCGCTTATTAAAGCGAAATTCCCGGCCATTCTATTTATAAGGAAACTTTCTCGGCTCGCAGTCGAGTGCATACGCCGGTTCCTGCATCTCCCGACCTCTCGTGTACGGTCAAAATTTCCGTGTTTATCGTTACATCGGGTTACTTTTTTCTCGGTTTGATCAATCAACTGAATATATACCGAAAAAAAAGGATAATTTTTTTTTTTTACTATTTCAAATAGCCCACGAGGATTAATCCGTCACCGAAAAAAAAGCGATGATGAATTCTGGATGTAAAAAAGTGTGCGACCACTCACAAAATGCTGAATTAACCGCTATAGCAGTTACTATAGCAATGTCAAGATGTAAAACTAACTGCTGTGGCGGTTAATTCAGCGTTCTGTGAGTTGTCGCACACTTTTTTACATCCAGAATGTTAAATCACCATCATCCCTTTTTTATCGGTGTTGCGCTTTAGTCCAGTCCCCACCCAACCCTAGAACTAGTGCCAGACAACCATTGTTCGAGACCATCAAACTCGGGTCGCCTGGCGAGGAATCGAACCCGGAATCTCCCGATCATACAGCTGACGCTACAATCACTACACCACAGGAGACCGACTTCTGGATGTAAAAAAGTGTGCAAAAACTCACAAAACGCTGAATTAACTGTTACAGCAGTTACTTTAATAATGTTAAGATGTAAAACTAACTGCTGTGGCAGTTAATTCTAGCGTTTTGTGAGTTGCCACACACTTATTTACGTCCAGAATCTTCGATCAGCATTCTTTTTTTTCGGTGGATTTGAGGGGCTTGGGGGAAAAGGCGCGTAAGTCCAGTTTTTTTCTATTTCAAGAAATGCGCGTTTTAAGTTTCTAAATTGCATTGAGCTTAATGGTGGAAAGGAATTTCAAACTGAATTTTTAATGCTTAAAAATTGCAATTCAGAGTTGCATGTTTCCCAAAATATATTTTAAGACTGGTAGCAGGTGGAATCTTTAATATCTCAATTTCTTCAAAAAATGCACTCATACGCCCTGTCAGGTAAATTTCAGGTTATGAAGTTGACTTCTCTCGTCGAAAAGATAAAATAGGAGCGGAAATTTTAAGCCACCGTAATGGAGGTACGTGGTTTCGCGCCTTGGCCATCGATATCTATATCCTCCGCAAAATTCAAAAGAATAGCGTACAAAGAGGCAACACTTCACCGAAAACTTTGATCGTAAAATACCTCCCTATGTCATAGTTATTGACCGGAAGCAGACAATGGTGTGAAGCATCCATTTCCGGTCCGCGGAAGTAGACATACGAATACTCAATTTTATATTAGCGCAGCGGCATCATGACAAGCTTCATATCTTCACATCCGGTCGTAATGAGCAGAGATGAACAGAATATTTCACCACTCATCCGACGATGAAAATTACTTCAGTTTTTGGCTGAGTACCGAGAGTGCATTGCACGAGTTGAACTTGTTGCATGGTTGCCAGATTGCGCAAAAATATCAGAATTCTCCTCATTTAAACCCATGTAAATTATCCAAATTTTATCGGACTATCCAGCAACCTTGATACGTTGTTTGGCTGATGTAAGGGTGAGATGAACCCAGTATAGCATTGAGTTATATGGAGGACCGAGTTCATTGCTGCCAGATTGTGCGAAAACAGCACTTTTCCCCATTTGACCCCACGTGAAATATATCCACTTTTGATGGCTTAACCTGGCAACCTTTAGGAGAGCGACGCAGTGAATCGTTCTAGCAAGATAGGTTTCATTCATTGGAGTAGAATGGACCGATAGCGAAATGAAATGGAACAAACCAGAGATACGGTGTAAGCCGTACATAGATATTATAAATTAATATGAGTTCTAAAAAATGAATGATTGGTGACCCTTAAACTTGCTCCGCTGGTCAATGAGAGCGCCAAAAAAAACCAACATTGCTTACCCATTTTTAGGACCAGGTTTCATCTTGGCGAGACGAACTAGTGCCGTTGATTTTGTCGAAACTTTAACTCTAGTCTGACATACTCTGGTGGGGAACAAAAGGAGAAGAAGGTTAAAGAGAAATGGAAAGGAAAAGTAGAAGGCGAAGACGAAAAGAGGAAAAAAAGAAATGATTATTTCTTTTATCAAATAATATGTAAAAACCAAGTGTACGGTTGGTCAGATCAGATCACGGAGATCGGTAGATCTCCCCGCCAAGCTAAAAATATAAATATAAGGAGAACAACCAAATAAAACCTCCCAGAGTAAGACCGGAAAACGCCTTCAAACGACTCTGCAGCAACCACACACACGCGGGGCGATAACCCGATAACCGTCGGTCGACGGTATACATTACAGAAAATATTAGGAATTGCCGATTTTCGCTGCTTTTTAACTTTTATCACCCCGTAGCAAAAAAACTACTCAAAGGATCATGTTTAAATTTGGCATGATGATTCCTCACGATTCAAAGGCCATACCTTTTGGTGTCTGATGTTTCAAAACTTATTATTAACGGAGATATGACGTTTTAAAGATTATAAAACGCCACCGGACTTCCTTCGTTAATTGCCGATTTTCGCTGCTTTTTAACTTTTATCACCCCGTAGCAAAAAAACTACTCAAAGGATCATGTTGAAATTTGGCATGATGATTCTTCAAGATTCAAAGGTCACAATTTTTGGTGTCTGATGTTTCAAAACTTATTATTAACGGAGATATGACGTTTTAAAGATTATAAAACGCTACCGGACTTCCTTCGTTTTCTAGAACTCCTGGCCTGGTTATAGCTGCCGATTCTCATTGTTAGCGCGCTTTTTTTATCAAACCAAAACAAAAACACTTGAATAAACTCATTCAGTGTCAATAAAAGAACAATTTGGGAATTTATTCGGAATATATTAAAGTTTAGCGGCTTCTTTCATAAGTTCCCGGGTCGTAAGTTATTTCTGACGCTAGAGTTCGCATGCCATTACGGCACGGCGGCCATTCGTGGTTTTGTTATTGTTATCACAGGTGTTCAGTGTCAAGTGTCAATTATTGTCAAAAAACGTGTGAATTGTAATCGTTTTAAAGTTATTAATTCTTTTTCTCTGTAGTTCATATGTTGCTAAATGTGATTTAGTCCTAAATAATCATAGTTCAAGCACTTGAAGCTTCCACCGGACCCCAATCGTCTTTGAGGAAACAGCTGATACAGACTACAAACCTAGAGCCCCTTTACCTATACTGTTGCTATGCTTTGACTAAGCCTTTGTT
Organism: Bemisia tabaci; assembly: GCF_918797505.1. Classification (NCBI taxonomy): domain Eukaryota; kingdom Metazoa; phylum Arthropoda; class Insecta; order Hemiptera; family Aleyrodidae; genus Bemisia; species Bemisia tabaci. The sequence goes on from NC_092796.1 coordinate 36,729,414, forward strand.
TTCTCTTACTTATTTTCATCATCATCATGTACCTTTATACCATCATGAATTCTGAGTGGAAATTTTCGGAAGTGCGTGGTTTACCTATTCTTCGGAAAAAGTTGATGGTGTAGCCACATCCAAACATCCGCGTCTCAATCTCAACTAGGTACTAGCCATAAAACCCCATGGTTTATTATTTCATTCCTACTGTACTATCTACATGTGATTTATAGGAAAGGAATATCTCTTTCTCTCAGGTAACTTATCAAGCATTATAAACGATACCCTCACTTGATTGTGATTCGCCGAGTTGGCAGCTGGTTTCCACAAGCGCAAGTTCTATCGAGTCAATGTTAAGCACTCGACACTGTATTAAACTGATTTGTGACTATGACGATGATATTCTTCTTCGTCTTCCAGATACTGAACATGATTTACTATTAGTTTTCAACGTGGCCTCTAAAATCATGATCATTGTCTGCATTGAAAGTGTTTCGTATCGCTCATGAAAATCTGTCTTATTCTAGTAAGCGTTGCGTTGTTGAGCTCGCTGAGTGTAATGTTTCTATAAAGCTCTTGTATTGTTTTTGTCACAACTCGCCAATGGTGCCATCTGTTATCATGTATTAACGTGTTATTAAGTGGTGCTGATTCAGAGCTGATCAGAAAATTGACATTAGTCTCAACATGCGATGAGCAAGCTCTAACAGCATCAGGCGCCGAACTGATTGCATAATCAAGGACTTTGTTATCATGATGCTTTTCTTTGGGTTGGTATGTTAAGTGCTTAAACTTCTTTGAAATCAAGATGTGCGTGGTTTGATCCCGGCCCTAAGTTATTAAAGTGAACCCAGAATCTGTACTTGCTGAGTCATATTCGCTAATCCTATCTCGTCGCAGCAAAGGGACATGGTTTGAATGCTATTCTCATCAAGCGTCATATTCAAGAAATTACCAAGATCGCCAATTCTTAGCTGCCTTTTCAGAAAGCAATTTACCTTGTCAGTTTGCATAGGTAGCTAATGGCTGTCTCATTCAAAAATCATGGTTCTCCGCTGATTTGATATTCAAAAATTTGCGGAGACCATGGATTGATTGTCCACAGCTGTCAATTTCAACGCAACACATCAGCCTCTGAATTCTCTTATCCATATACGCTCTCATCCTTCAAATCTTCTACAATATCGCGTGGAAAGAGTTCAATTTCCTGTGAGTATTTATGACATCATGCTTTTCAACTTTCCCTCTTCCAGAGCACAGAGTTTTTCTTTTAAGCTCCTTGTCAACCTTGACTTGAAACATGCATTTTCGTTTGAGTACCTGCTTTGCTATAATAAGTTTGGTGAAGGTGCGCATAAGTTAAAAGTGATCTCTTTCCCTCTCCTCAGTAACATTTGAATTCCTCAATCAAATAATTTTTTTTGACATACAAAATTGATCTATGTTACTTCAGGATCTGTGAATAGACTACTCAAGTAGGTAATACTTATTTTTTCATTTAATTCTACCCTGCCTTAAAAACATTTCTCATTAATTCGTTTCTTTTCTAGTTTTTATGGTAATTTTATTTTATTTTTTGAGGGTCAAGGTGCACAATGTCAAAGGATGCGTGTCCATATTTTTGTTAGTGTCCTTGTGCATGCTTTCAAATAGTTCATCACTGTTTTAGCAATACCAGGTACCCATGCTATCACTGGATTTTGCCTGATACATAAATTCTAATTTTCTCAAGGAGTTCATTTCTTTGGAGGCCTAACCAGTGGAAATTATTTTTAAGTATGTTCCTGTAAGACTCATTTCTCAGTTGTTGGGAATCTGAGATCCATTATTTATCCTTTCTTGGCTTCATTTGACTGAAAAAGTATGGCCACGTTTGATCCGATGTGTTAATTTTTGTGTTTATTTTGTAGAGAGGCACCTAGAGATGAGAGGAAAGGATGGAGGAATAATGAGTTACTCAGAAATTTTTCTCACTAAAAAACCGAAAATTCAGTGTTGGGTAGTTTAACCACGGACCAATCAGAACTTACGTCGTTTTGGAATAGCGTGGCTCTCAAGTCATGTAAAAAAAAAAAAAAAAAAAAAAAAACCTAGTTTGTAAATCTTACTTGAACAATAAAAATACAGGATCGGATGACTTAGCTCATTTAAAAAAAAATGCCCCTTAAGCCATTCTAGAACATTAACCGAAAGCCACGTACGTATTTTCTTGTCAGAATGTACATAGGTTTATGAGGCAAAAAGCCTCAGGCCGCTCACATCCTTTTTGACGAAATAAGTGCGTAAATGACAATGAAGGCATAATTATGTCGTCTCCAAAAGCGTGTCACTCAAGTCATTTCAGAAGCAAGACTGGAGTTCTCTTAAGTCTTTTTTGAAAAAGAAATAAGAACACAGCAGCTCAGTATGACTTGATGAATGATCGACAGCTCGGATAAAAGTGGACATCCATGACCTCTAGTCTCTCTTTAAAGGGAAATATAGCATAAATTTATGGAAATGTTTCTAGAAAAAGAAGGAGAATCAAGACAATGAGAAAAAATTTCCTTCTACGCTTTTTTTTCTCGCCCACCTGGTGAAAAAATTACAGCCAGAAAAAAGAATCATCACTTTTTTTAAAGTTTCCTCAGATCTCCCTAAAGGGGCGTCAGGACCTCCCTTACGAAAATCTCGAGACTTCCTCCAGCGATAGTCACTTGAGGAAAGTTGGAGGTGAAAGTTGGAGGTGATCCAAACGAGGTCTCGAATCGAGGAAGATGCTAAAATTCGGGCCAATATTTTTATTAAAAATTTGCTTTAAAAATGTCAAGAAATTACATTATATTTCATTAATTAGGTACCTTTCAAGTGCTCATCAATACCTATACCCTATCAGACACTGCAGAAGTTTTCAAATCTCTCTTAGATTGAAAACGAAATAAAAGTAGGTATAAAAATCAGACTATTCTGCTCCTTTTATTTGTTTGTGATCATTTATACGAAAAACTTCATGATATCACACCAAAAACACTTCCGTGTAAAAATGACCCGCCAAGCTAAAAATATAAATATTCGTCGCCTCAAAAGCAATGATATCAAATGAAGTAGACGCCAAGCAAATTTCCTGAATATAAATTGTAAGTTTCTCCTCCCTTCAACATTATTACCGGAAAAACGAAAATTATAGACAAAAAAAAATAATTTAAAAAAACCGATACAAATTTATCATTTTTTTTTGTACAATTGTACTACAAAAAAAGGTGATAAATTTGTATCCCTTTTTTAAATTATTTTTTTTTGTCTATAATTTTCGTTTTTCCGGTAATAATGTTGAAGGGAGGAGAAACTTACAATTTATATTCAGGAAATTTGCTTGGCGTCTACTTCATTTGATATCATTGCTTTTGAGGCGACGAATATTTATATTTTTAGCTTGGCGGGTCATTTTTACACGGAAGTGTTTTTGGTGTGATTTCCTATTAACAAATTAATTTTGAGAAAGGGACGGCATTTTTTTATATCGACAGTGTAAGACCGCAATCACATATCGATGTCTGAAGGTCTCCGCCTCCATGTTATCTTTTTAAAGGAGAACAAATTGACATCATTCCTTGGAGTTTTTGCAGAATTTACTTCGCACAGAGAAGAAAAATCACGGCAGTTTTAAAGAATTGCCAATGAGTATTTTTCCTTTTAAAAATAAAGCATATGACAGGAAGTCTGCGACGTCGCAAACTGAGTTATATGATTGCCGACTTACACCGTTGATATATGCTCATAAAATTATTCCAAACAATGATCAAGCACGAGCCTTGTTTGTCTAAAAAAATTAATTCCTTCCTATTAAACTCGACCTTAGAATAGTCGTGGTCATCGATCCATTGTACCATCTCTGCTCCAATGCTCCCACACCAAAGACCTCAATGTGAAGGTTTAATCCGACAAACTTCGTAGCATACTTGGACTACAATTTAAAATAGAACCAATTTTTTTGGTTATACTCCATTTAAGCGCCATCTTTTTAAAGTTACTGCTCTTTTGGTTGTATGAAAGTTCCGCGGGCAATTGATAGATAAAGCTATAGACAAAGAGGACGAAGAGAAAATGGTGCGATCTTATTGGTGGAAGCGAGTGGTTGGAACGGACAAAGGAAGTTAGTATATACTGATCAACGGCAATCCACGAGGGATCCTGTAGTTAGTCCATAATTTCCCTCACTATGCGGGTTGATTGTTGAAATTGGTAGAAAATGTGCTAGACAAAGAAGACAAAAAGGAATGGTGGGATCCTATTGGTGGTAGCGGGTGGTTGCAATGGACAAAGGCGCGTAAGTAATGGACAAACTAATGGCAACCGACAAGAGACCCGACAGTTATCCTCCCTTGGTCTGTAACAACCATACCAGTTGCAACTAACAGGATCGCTCCATACTCCATATGTCTTCTTTGTCAATCGCTTTGTCTATAAATTTCAACAATCAGCCTGCAGGTTTAAAAAAAAACCACCAGTTCCATCTTATTTCGTTTCATTTTCCCCTTATCTTCTTTTTCTATCACTTTGTCTATCAATTTCAACAATCAGCCCGCAGATCTAAAAAATCCACCCGTTTCAACTAATATCGCTCCATTTTCCCTTGGTCTTCTTTATCTATCGTTTTGTCTATCAATCTCAATAATCAGCATGCTGTCTTCCTCTCGTGTGACTGGTAGTTTTTGAAACATCTTGTCTAGCCGTTTTTCTCCTTCCAGAAGGACTTGTAGCGCGACAGGGTGAGCTATGGGGGGGGGGGGGGGGGTGTTTCAAGAGTCATCTCATTACGGCGTGAGATGCCGCGTTGGTTTACAAATGATGACATCTATCTGCGGATGCGAAAGCGGTGGCGCTAGCGCGAGCCGGAAATGTAAATGGAAGTCAATTTCGGCCCTCTATGAGTCATTGTCGCGCATTTTTCCACTTCCAACCCTCGACTCCGGCTACGGCTGGGACCCGCGCAACTTTTGAAACTCTCATCTATCACCGCGGTTGCCGAGTTCACTGCCCGAGCGTCGTGTTTTCGTCCGATTTGGCCTCTTCGACCCATCAATCGAGCACAACAATCCTCTTATTAATTTACACTTGATTTTTGAATTTAAAAAGGCGAGTCACGAAAATATTTGAGAGTCGTATTCATACTCGTTCCTTAAAAAAAGATGAGATACCCAGATAAGACATACTATTTTTACAATATTGGGCTAATATTGTCAGTACTGTCGCAATATTTACACAACACTGACAATATTTTGATAATATTTTAATCAATTTTTTTTTTTAAAAAAATAATTAAGGAATCTTTATTTATTGTTTTTAAAAATAATATGTTTACCCAAAATATTATAAAAAATATTTTCACAGTATTGACACAGTATCCCACAGTACTTTAAAGTGATGACACAGTATTTATGCCAAAAGGAAATATGGTGTGCACTTTTAACATTGACTCAATATTTAACCAATATTGGCCCAATGTTTGCATAAATATCAAAACAATATTGTTTAAATATTGGCTACATATTTCTGTCTTATCTGGGTATGTTTGATGATCCGCTGCCCGTGACAAGATATACAAAAATAAACATTTTAAACGACGGGGAACAAGGATTTTTATCACACAAATAATACCAAACGTTTCGACTGAAGACTCAGCCTCCTTCAGTTAGAGGAAAGACAGTAAAAAAATTTAAAAATCTAAAATCTTAATACTGGGCTGTAATTTTCAAAACGAGAAGAATGCTGTTATGAAAAAAAAAAAAAAATGTTGCCCCGCAATAAGTTCTTTTATCCACACGAAGCCTTTTGTGCTTTACATTATGATTCGGGAAGGCAAACCGAGCATCATTACACTGTAAAAAGGACAGAATGAACGAATCCCGGGTAAATGCCAACAAAATAACTTGGAAAATAGATCTCTAAACGGGATGGCAAGAATTTGCCGCTACAAAGAATTATTATTAAGAAAGAGAATTTTTTTACAAGTTTTAACAATTTCAAGGTAGGTTTGTGCTAACTTGAATTCTGTCAAAAATCGTAGCATTTTTCCTTTTTTGAGCTCGCCCACTCGGGAGAGCTCTTTGCGATCGATTTCTTTTAGCATTGGTAGTGTCCGTGGCGACAAGTGGATGGTTCTCGTTGCCGTCGGAGGAACGGCCAAAATCCCATTGATTTCAAGGTCTAAAAGTTGAATTTTCGCGGGTTACAGTTTCCCTCCGTCGAACATTTCCGTTCCCTCATTCAACTGAGGATTAATTGTTCCTCGTTTGCTACACTAGAGAGCAGCACTTTCCGGTGGCCGAGCAGACTTGACTCACACCAACACGAATTTGTTTGTGTATGTGTTCACCTTTATGCTTAATTATTATATGTATTTTTTTTTTTTTTTTTTTTTTTTGTATTTTTTGCATTTCTAATCCTTTCACATTTTCAAAAACTGAAGTCTTATTTTTTTGCTGTTCCGTTGCGATAAAATTATCAGCTGACTGCTGACTCTATGCTATCTTATTGGAGAATCTCCCAGTTTCCTCGGTTACATAGTGGAATGGAAAATCCTTCTATTCATGCAAATAGAAATTTGGTGAAATTGGTTAAATTGTGATAATTGTAAGAAAATGAAGAGGCGCTTTACAAATCAGATACTGCTTTTTGAACTCATTTATTTTCTTCCTATTTTTTACGAAGTACTATACTCACTTCCCATATAAATCTTAATGATTTTGTGAAAGACGAAAAATAAATGTGATAGAATTTTACACATGATTCTCCGCAGGAAAAGGAGGTTTGTAGTTTACAGATTCAACTTTACTTGCTATGTGAAAGACTCGTGTTGAGTTTTGTTGAAGAATTAGATTGTACAAGGTAATATGTACTCATATTAATGGGCTAGCTGCGCTGGTTCAAAAGCGGATTCAGCAATTTGGCAACACTGTCTTCCTTCCATTTAAACATATGGAAATGTTCATATACCATGCTTAAATTTTTACCCTATGCTGCAAAAATTGTAATTATAGGAGATTTCAATTATGACGTGTTGAAGCAAGAAAACACAATTTATCATGAATTATTTAATAAATACGAAATTCATTCAGCATTACCGTCACACTCTGTAACAGCACAATATGGATCACAGCTAGATGTTGTTTTCACAAATTTATCAAATTATAATGCACAAACTCATTGCACTGAATTCAGTGACCATTCACCTGTATATATGCAAATAAAAAAATAAAAAAAAACTTATCTCACTCTTATCTTCTGTTTTATTCATGATTCAGTTTATTTATTGCGGTGTGAAAAATTTGTCATGTTAATAGTTTCACGAAGGCGAGCTCTCCAACACAGTAGTGTTGGAACCAGCAGCTTGTTTTAATTTCTTGCGGTTGGAAAATACTTTATATCCCTTACAAGGATCTATTTCCAGAGTTCTTCTGTTGAATTTCAATCGAAATGTGTAAAAACTGTTCTTTTTGTGGTACGACGTTAAGCAGTTCACTGAAGGAGAAGGCTGATTAAGGAGTGACTATGAGTACGACCTTAATGCCCTGGTCAGTAAATCCAGTGGCGTGGCGTGCTTTGCGATGTATCGATTGTTATGCCATTTAAATCTATGGTAAAGAATCGATTATTAAGGTGTTCGCTGCGAACACCCTGTTTATCGATCCTTTTCCAAAGGTTTAAATGGCATAACAATCGATATATCGCAAAGCACGCCACGCCACTGCTTGTCACCATGGACCTCTCACATAGCAAGGGTGGAAGCGAGTGCAGCAGGTGGCAACTGTCAGAAGTTGGCAACAACCCCCATCATACTCGAAGTCAACGCCGTCTTTGGGTCCTAAATAGCTCCCTTGGGGCCAGATATCCATACTCACTCTGAAAAATTACACTAAAAACGGAGAATGAGGTGGTTCATTCAACTGTGGATCTTCCACGATGCAAGACGAGCGGTTGGTGCCAGAGGCGGCTCCAGCAATTTGGCAACACCGGATTGATTCCATTTGAACCTATGCTAAAGAATCGATTCTTGTCGGAGCACCTGACCCCTTCAAGAATCGATACATTTCCGTAGGTTTAAATGGAGAAAAGATAATGTTGCCGATTTGCTGGATCCGCCAATGGCTGGTGCAAATATTAGCAATCACTAAATTGACATGATTATAACCAAGGGAGCCATGGCATACGTGTAGAGAACCTCGTCTGTCTTTCGTGTTCACAAACGACACTCATTGCAGTGTGTTACACTGCAGCAGCTAAGCAAGATATGTGAAAAAACTCATATCTCAGTTTTGTTTCTGTCAGTTTCCTGGTTTAACAATTTGTGATGATGCTTCTTTCAAGCGCAAATTTGTGCCCATCCACGAGGGAAGGCCTTCTGGCTTCAAAAACTAAAAATCGAGTTTTTGGTACCAGATAGATCATTTTAAGACACAGGGTTTACGTAAATAGTAAACAAATCAAACCGAATTTATGACGATTTGAAGTTAGTAGTTCAAAAACATAGTGCCGAGAATAATACAATACAATTCAGCCAAAAGGAATATTATAATTATGATAATGAGTTACACCCTCTGGCAGTAGAAAAGTGCGGCGCTTGCAAATTATTCTTTTGGAAAGAGGAGAAAATTTTGCGTCAAAATCTCAAAATGTAACTTTTCGACCGAGCTTAACAAAAAAATTCCCGTCGGGAAAATCAGCGCAGGAATGGTTGCATCTATGCGCTGTACCGGACTGTGCTTCAAGTCGCATACACAACACATGCATTCATGAAGATGAAATAGTTGTAATAAAGTGTGAAAATTCAAAATGCCTTCAATTCGTTGCGTATGCAACACAGACGTCCATCGGGTTAAAATAGTTGCATGCTCTATTACTCGCCTTGGAATAAAATATTGAGTCCCTGTGACTATCTCATACTACCGTGTCAAGCGTTCGATCGTTTGCCAAATGTCCGGTCAGAAAATGTTATTTTTGAAAGCAGTTATGCATATTTTTCCTTGCAATTTTTAGAGATTTTACATCAAATCACGAACAAAATCCTCTGCAAAATCGGAAGAGAAATATACAAAAAAAATTCCTAAAAATTTGTGATTTTTCACACAAAAATTTGGGAACGTCTTATCGTTCTTATGGCGTTCTTCCGCAGCACAGCAGTGTACGTAAATAAAAGAGGAAAAAATAATTAAGCCTCTCAGAAGATTATATTCTTGTGCGTTTGACAGCATAACTAAAGTAGGGACGGTATCGACTAAAATTTGATGAAATATTAATACGAGGTCTGTTAGATTAGAAACCGGATTTTGGTCATAACTAGCTTAATGTGCGTCCGAATTAGGTTTTCTTGGACTATTCTGATAGCTGATAACGTACTAAAGAGCGCTACGTTCACAAATTTTGTTTATTCTGATCTGTGTTTATTCTGTGTCATCTTGAATACGATGAAGTCAGGTGGGTTCTGCGATTTTCATCATGCGATCACTGACAGAGCAAAGATTTAACATTAAATTTTGTTCAAAGCTCGGTATACCTTGTACCGAAACTTTTGGTATGCTGAGTAAAGTCTACCAAGATCATTATATGAGTTGTTCTCACTATTTTGAGTGGGTTAAACGATTCAAAACTGGTCAGGAGTTCGTTGAAGATGAGGAGCATAGGAATCGACCATCAACGGCAACTAACATTTGTCACGTGGAAGAAGTGCGGGCAAACGTCTCGAAAATGGTCGTTTCGAGCTTGCTGAACAGTGTTATATTTCTGAAGGATCTGTACATACAATTTTGATAGAATATGTAAACATGCATCGAGTTTCAGGTACACTTGCCCTTTGATTGTTGTCCGTTGAACAAAATCCATCCAAATGTTAATTTACCTATAGCTGCTTGAACGTTCTAACAATGATCCTAAATTTTTGGATAGGATAATTTTCGGTGATAATACTTGAGTGTACGGCTATGATACGGAGACGAAACTTCAATCATCCTTGTGGATTGAAAAATGTAGTGCAAGACCGAAAAAAGAGAGACAAGTTCGGTCAAACATAAAAATCGCAAAACACCCATGAGGTTGCCGTACTTGAAGCCACATACCAACGAAGCTAACTAAGATTTTTCAAATTTGTGAACTTAGTGTTCTTAAGTATATTACCAGCTATCCGGAAAGATCAAGAAAACCTAATTCGGACGCACAATAGGCTAGTTATGACCAAAATCCGGTTTCTAATCTAACAGACCTCGTAGTGTGCACCAACTAGACCTGAAGAAAAACTCGTAAAATATATATTTACTTTTATGTTTCCACGAGGCGTGATTGTTCATCGAGCAAATTTGGGAGGTGGGGCGTTGAGCTACGGACATCTATATTCGGCCCTTCCCTGATGACCTTACACAGCTTAATCTCAGAGCGGAGCGAGTAACTTTAATGAAATTTACGCCGTTTGTGTTTGCAGTTTATCCGCCAAAACGAAAAGTTTGCAGTTTCACCGAGCGATTTCGTGCGAATAAATAAGGCTCAATTTCGGAACGCAGTTCCGGCATTTAACGAGCTTTTAAAAAACAACTCTTTTCAATCTAATTAAAAAGTGAAGATTAGCATAGGGATGCTGCGCATGGCCGGTAACTTTTCGAATATCGCTTTTTTGTCGGATTCCAACGCGTCACTTTAAGCGGTAGATTTGCACATACGTCAAATCGAGCAGAGAGAGATAATCCGACATTTTGTCACTTTTGACATTTTGACATTTTTTGACATTTTTGTCAGGATGCATCGGGCGAAAGTGTCTCCTCTTTATGCTTTTAGGCTTCGCTTAGCCTAATGGGCCTGTTGCAAACTTTTGCTAGAGCAGAATTAAGAGTTGTTTCCTATAGATAATGCCTCAAAAATCACGATGAGCGCATCGGCAAAGTCTGAAATGCACTCATGAATTCACAATCTGCGTAAGAAATTTGCGTTTTTTTGGGCTTCCCGCTTCAAAAACGATACTACTGCACAGGTGAACATTCTTTTAGAGGAGTCGCTCCATCGTCGGCAATATTCATCATGGCCGACGCTTGCGCAGTTCCTCGCGTAATTCGAGGAGAGTTCAAGGTCAATCAAGGCGGGCGAGGAAAAGATGAACGTAAACACGCCGATTGTTATCTGGTCTAGTCCTGCTCAGGAGTTATCTCGTCCCATCACACGTGTTTTGGCGGATTGGTGTCGGCCATGATGAGTATTGCCGCCAATGGAACGACTCCTCTAAGAAAATGTTCACCTGTGCCGTAGTATCGTTTTTGAAGCGGGAAGCTCAAAAAACCGCAAATTTCTTACGCAGATTGTGGAGTTATGAGTGCATTTCAGACTTTGCCGATGCGCTCATCGTGATTTTTGAGGTATTTTCTATAAGAAACAACTCTTAGTTTTGCTCTAGCAAAAGTTTGCAACAGGCCCATTTCGGTTTGAGTCAATTATTTGCGAACCTATCCATGCCTGCTTTAATGAATAAAAAATGAGACCTTGCTCTGATCAGAGTTTGTTTGCCATTTTTATGGTAAAATGCTGAATTATTAAAATCACGAATCGTCTCCTGCTTGTACAATAGCCTCTCAATTATTATGCCATGCTGAGGAGGAGCGCCGTATGGTCCTTTAGAGACGTTGCTATATCTCCTGGAATGAAAGACGAATTTACTGGGAAAACTGTGAATATTTTTCTTCAAAATTTTCGGACGATTTCGCTCTCAATTGAGTCTATAATATCTGAAAATTGTGAGGAAAAATATGCCTCGCTTTTCTCAATAATGCATGTTTTATCCGGAAAATTTGGCAACTCTCAAACGTTCATACAGTGTTTACATTAGCATGGTAGTATTGTCGCTTTCCATCGATTTTAGTTAGTTAGTTAGTATAATTTTAAGACATGCACCTTTGTTTATATTCATTGTTATCTCCATGGTATCTCAAATGCCCTCTGTTGTTTTACTAGTTTGAAAAAAAGCCCATGAACGCAATCCTGTTTAAATTTTTCACTGAACATTCCGCAAAGAACGGAGAAAAATTGATGATAATTCCCAGAAATAATCTTTGCCGGTTTTTCCATTGATGGAAAAAAGGTTATGTGTCTTTTTATCTCCTCTCTTTTTTCTCTCCTTCTTTTACTGCCTCCCTTTTTCTTCTTCGTCCATTTCTTCTCCTTCCTTTTTTCCTTCTTCTTTTTCATCTTTATTTCCTCTACTTTTGTTTTCCCAGATTGCTAATGCGTTTTTTTATAAGCCTGCAGTCGTGAGAACCAATGCTGACCTGTCAGACTAGGTTTAGGTTACCGTAATTAATGTGACGTAAAATGACAAATGTGGCAAATCAGCAGTAGAAATTTACAGAAAAATCTGCGGTTCGGTCGGTCTCCTCACCGACGCAGATTTCTGTATGAGTTTAATTATTTATTTAATAAAAAAAAAATACATTATAGATTTTTCCCTCTGCGGAATGTTTTAAGGAACGACAAAGGATTATAAACTCGCTTGGATTAAGCACGGAAGTGTTTTCCTTTTCTCCCTTTTGTTTGAGTCAACATTTGCGTGGTCAATACTTCGCGCTTTAACAAAGCTGGGGAAGTACCAGCTTGCCCATTCTTCTCTTCTTTGTAAAACAAAAGAGTAAAATTTTGAACAGAAGACCGAAACGTTCAAAGAACCTGCAAATAAAACATTAAAATTAAGTTTTTATATGTAGAAACACCTATGACGTGACCCCGACAGATTTGGGAATTAATTTTTATTGCATTTATGCTGAAAAAAAACTATTACAGTGAGTCAAGAAAAGAAAATTAAAGCACGACACTCCCATATACATAGCTCCTTTTGATTATTTAACTTATGCATAACTTCAGCATTTTTAAATACAATTAATTTATTTTTGTATCTAAGTATAGTTTTATATGTATTAATCGCAGATATTTGAGCATTAAAACAGAGATAGAAACAAAGTCGTCAAGTCTGACACACATAATTTACCCCGGAGCAATATTAAATACTAAAGAGTACACACGTCTTTGCATGAATAACTAATACTGCACAAAGGATATTTTTTGGCCTACCTGGACAGTTGAAGGCGAACTAGCTCTGTGCAAAACCGTAATATTTCGGTTCCATGCCCCCTCCAGACCTGTTCTGCTTGTTATACATATTTAAGAAGACAGCGTCAGAGCCGCATGTATTCCATTCAATTACATAATTCTTCACCTATAATTAATTTATCCATTATGAAAATAGTTTCATTTTCTTGATAAATACTATGTAAGCGGAGGCTGAATCTGACTAAAATCTGAGGCATCGCGTAAAAAAAAGAATGAAATTGTTTTGGAATTAAATTCCCTGTAATTTTATTGCTCGCTTTTTTCAATCTCAATTGGACTGAATGAATGACAGTCAGGAAAGTTCTACAAAAGTTGATTTTTCGACATTTTTACCTTTCTTAAAAGCATACTTATTTTCTGAATACCTATTGGATACAATAATCTCGTTTCATACTTCCATTTATTGGTGATCCGTTCACTAAGCCTAAAAGGTGGTCAAAACATGCAAAAAGTCACTTGAGAAAGAACTCAACTCGTTCAGCAAAGCAAAAAAACCGAACTGGGAGTAAACAAGGTTGATTTTAGGTCTGCGATGCCAAATGCTCTTTAATTCCATCAAGGGCATCGTGTCAAATGTCGAACCATAGTTTGAATTATTAATGCTATTGGCGTTTGAGCTTAATCATTCCGGAAGCTGAATCTTTCGTCGAGAAACTTTACCAGCGCATTTTTCTTGTTATGAATCAGAAACAATATTTTTTTAGAAACCATGCACCAACACTCCAAGCAAGGCAATTGGGTGGTGCAAAATTTAAATTTGGAGGTTACCGCTTCTTTTTGCCTGCAACTGCATACTGTTATTCTGCAGTACTGCATTTTATTAATATTTTTCATCCACATTTGTATCGGTGTGATGCGTGAGTTATCGATTATCCATAGTTTCCCATTTGAGACTATGGTAAACAATCAATTATTGAAGTTTTCGTCGCGAACACCCTATTTATCAATCCTTCTCCATAGGTTTAAATGACAGATCAGTTGATACATTACAAAGTACGCCATGCCACTGATTTGATCAAATTTAATAGTTCCGGAAGCTGAAAACTACTGAGCACCGTTCCTTATCGATGACTTGAATTTTACGCGTCAAAACCCACGTGCCCCGTGGGTTAAATGGGGCTGGTACCTACAAGTTTTAGATGTAGGTTTACAAGTAAATCGTAAAAAGAGAAATCAGACATTGAATTGAAAAAGAAAGAAATCGATTGTCAACATAGCCGAAGATAGGAGAGACGCAATCGGACCTCGTTTTTTCACTTCACTCCCGAATCTGGGTAACACCTCACCGGCAGCATAGGCCAGAGCGTTGCGAGTTCACGCCTCGCGCCATAGCGCCTTCAATTTTGCAGACGGCAACATGGACATCCATCAAGTACGAATAGTTGTATCTCTGCGCCGTCAACAATGAACATCTTGTTTTCGCTTGTCTTGTTTGTTGTGGTGCTATACTAGAGCTACGCGAACAACACAGCCGAACACAGGAGGTACATATTCGAGCCTCATTTTTACTTTCTCGCTCCCATAGGGTAGAGAGGAAGTATTGTCATCCTCCAAAAAAAAAAAAAAAAAAAAAGTTGAAATTTCATCATTTCTAGACGTTTTAAGGTCCCAGGAGTAAAAATAACCATACTTGAAAAAATGTGTGTCCGTCCGTGTGGCGTCCCCCAAATCTGTCTACAGCGATATCTCAGAATCTATCTGTTCGATTTCATTCAAAATTGGCACAGGACACCATATCTATGGTCTCCTTATGCACGTCCAACGATTTTGAGGTACGCTAAAATTTGGGGGGGCTACGCTCAATTGTCCATTTTTAGCAAAATCACACGGAAAGCTCATTTTGAAAGACTGTAAATTTTGAAAAATGTCTTTAATTCTTTAACAATGGGCATCAAGCACATCACCTGGGTCATTAATTTAAGTTCCAAAAAGATCTTTGGACTAAACTCAAAATTCAAGAGATACGAGGCCCAAAAGTAGGGCACTTTGCTCCGCGAAACAGCTCATTTTCAAGGACTGTAAATTTGAAAAAAAATAAAAAAAAATGCCTTCAATTCTTCGAAAGTTGGCATAAGAGCACCACCTGGTTCATTAATTTAAGTTCCTACGAGGTCTTTGGACTAAACTAAAAATTGAAGGGTTACGCGTCATATAGCGAGGAGAGCACTTCGGTCACACGGAGAGCTCATGGACTGTAGATTTTGAAAAAATGCCTTTAATTCTTTGAAAGTTGGCTCAAAAGCACCATCTGAGTCATTAATTTAAGTTCCTAAAGGATTCATGGACTAATCTCATAATTGCAGAGGGGCCGATAGGAAACGCTCAATTCTCTGATAAATGAGTCGGAGCGCTTCTAGATAATAGCAGCAAACGCTTTGAGTCAGGTGAAACCTAGGAATTCAAATGCATTATATAATGCATCATATACTATTTCCAAAATTACTCCGTAGGTAATCACAAAGCAAAATTAGACAACTAATTAGATACATACTCACATTACAAAGGTACTATGAATCATCAAGCTAACGCCAAGAACTGACACTTAGATCTTTATTAAAAACTAATATGTTTGTTGTTAATGAATTTAGAATCCCGGCAGATTCCATCTTTTGCGGTTCCTTTTTACGAGGTACTAAGCACAAATATAATGTAATAATTCGGCACAAATATGACTGATTTAATGCTTGTTAATGAAGGAGGTTATAATTGTTATAACGTGACGTTTGTTGACTTGTCTCTGGTTGACGTTTGTCGATGGCGCTCTCTATTGTTTTCGCTTTGAGTTACGGGGATACGCGGTAAGGAGATGGCGCTCCTGGCGGGCGTGTCGTGAACCTTCCAGCAGGTAGATTCGCCCGCCAAATTTAAAATTTGGGAGATGCTAAGCGAAAACCGTTTAGTTTTAAGACTATTTGAACATCGAATAGTCATTCTACCCATTCAAGTAGATATTTGATGGCTTTTGACCGTGCTTAAGGAGAGATTATAATATAAAATCGTATCTGAAGTATGATGTCAATGAATCTAATGGATCCTAATGAATCGTAGAAAAGCTAAGATTTTTACGGATCGCCATCTTTGACAGGAGACTTAGTTAATCAATTACATATTTAATTGAAGATGCCTCATAAAATCAACAAGTCGAGTCCGAATATATGAATTCACCACATATCGCGAAGACATTTACAATGAAGTTCAATGGTTTGAATAAAAATTTCATAACTATTATCCTGTGATCAAAATTCCAATCAAACTTTATGATTTTGTAAAATTGGCAGTATTTTTCTAAATATTCCAGTAAAAGTGTCTATGCCGGCGCGAAGCGCCGGCTCGAGCGAGAAAGTCCCGTGCGGTCCCCGCACCAATCCGCTAAGCGGATGGGGGGGCGAAGCCCCCCAAATGCCGGCGCGTAGCGCCGGTACGCGGCGCGAAGCGCCGCGCATAAATTGGCCGGAGGCCAATTTTTTTTAACTTACCTCCCGAATCTGAACGACTCTTCATTGTCAGTATAAAAGCGGAATGTTGGTAGATTATACCTCGCACCATAACACTTTCGATTTTGCAGATGCAACATGGACATCTATCAAGCTCGAATAATTGTATCTCTGCATTGTCATTGACACACGATGAGTGGTATTTTACTTTTGAAAGTTGAGAAAAATCAAAGTTAAGTTCGTTCATAATATGCTATGATGTGTACAAATCAATAATCATAATAAACAAAAAGAAAAAGGGGAAAAAAACGAATGTTAAAGAATCTCCCAAGTGTCTTACAGGATGCACGACTAAACATTGGTATTTTGGCGAGAGTTATGTCGTGTCAGGGTATTTTGTTTTTGACGACCACTCCTAGAAATCCCAAGCCGGGCCAAATTCACCCGAATATCTCTTCTGAGGAAGTTACATGCGGCGTATGAGGAAGGGAGTGAGAAAGAACCAGGATGTCACCAAATATGTTACCACAATTTATAAAAAATTATTTTCTGACCTTTTTAAAAGGTCAGAAAATAATTTTTCTCTAATGCTAAATAATCGATTCTTGTTGGAGCACCTGGCCCCTTCAAGAATCGATACATTGTCATAGGTTTAAATGGAGGGAATCCGGTGTTGCCAAATTGCTGGATCCGCCTAAAAACTAAAAAAGTCAATGTATTTAAATTCGGATCATTTGACCTGACTTTGAACTTTACATGAAAAAATGTTTGTGCATATGTGGGTTGATACAGTTGTCCTTTTTTATTTTATTCATTTTAAGGGTTCTTTTGCGGGAGTTCATGATAAACAATAAGAAGTAAGGTAATAATATTAGTCTCTCTGTTATTATGCCCTTTCAAGATGTAAGATAAAGGTTACTGGTTTGGATTCGAGTTTGCCAATACCTTCCGGTCTAGCACGAACTCAACTGGACCGGTCCAGTCACCCTCAAAGTCATGCTCAAACTTTCCTAGCCTTTGAGCCTCTGTTAAGGTTGGCGATTGGCCGGGTTGGGAGAGCAGAGAGAACCCAATTTGATTCGAAGACACAAACTTTTATTCCATACTTCACAGAGCACACAGACCGAATACCAGACGAAACGCACTCTATTCCTCACCAACTCGTTGCTCCCCCCTCCAGTGATCAGCCGAGCAATCCACTCCTCTGATTGGCCAGGGGAACTTCTCAAGTGATGCTCCAAAGCAAACTCGAAATTTCCCCGGTCAACAGAGCAGCCGTGCCAACTGAACAAAGGAGAGGCAAGCAACGTCAGAGAGTCGCTATACTTGACATCCCCCCTTGTTGGGAGAGGAGGACCTCCGACGACTAAGATGGATGAGAGGTTAAGTTTTTCTCTTGAAGCGCAAAATTTTGTTAAAGTTAAGCATGCTTTAGTGAGCAAGTGAAACGTAATAAAGGATGGTTTTAGAATGAGAGTGTTTTTCTGTCTTTGACAATAAACAATTATGATAAGATACAAGTTAACAATCAGTGTTTCTAGGGGACGATTCTACAAAATAAGGTAAGATTGATTGACAACGGATTGCAAGATAATTTAGCGTTAAGAGGAAGATAATCATCTAGATTAAGAGTTGTTTGTGAAGAAGATGTGATCAGGTTGAGATAAGCAGGACTCTTAGCGTGATGTTGAGGTAATCAGTGATAAGCCCATATTAACAGCTTGGATTGAGGTGCTGGAGTAGTTTGAGCTGATAAAAGGAGTCTGCGGTCTTCCCAGAGTGTAGAATCGTTCCCAGAAACTGGATCAGCAAGAGTGTGTACAAATAACAGTTTCTGAAACAAGAATTAAAAAGCGATAATATCACAGCTTAAAAGGTTAATGAGCTTTTTAATTAATCTTAGTTTAAAGAGCCTTGTCGCAGCTAAAATTTCTTTGGTGCTATAAGTAAAATGTAGAGAGTATTACAATATAAAAATTAAATAGAATATTTGCGTTGGCGAGAGATATTGTGACATGGAAGTACTGAAGTAACATATTGGGCTTTAGGGGGCACAGGCTTTAATCGGGAGACATGTAAAATTTCATTTGATAACTTTCCCCTCATTGGGATAGCAACTTCATAATTGAGGTCAGAGACTTTCTTGACGACCATATAAGGGCCTTGATAGAGGGGTGATAATTTGGAACTGGGTCTTGAGAGAGTTACATAAACCTGGGAACCTGGTGTTAAATTTAAAGGTATATGAGATTTGTCATAGTGTCGTTTGTATTTGTCCTGGGCTTTTTTTATGATTTCAGGCATTTCATGTCTGATTTTTAGTAATTGTTCGATCGATTCCAACAAATCAACGGGAGGGTTGGGGGGTTCTAGGGATGCGGTGAGAGAAGTATCTGGCTCATACCCATGGACCAGGTAGAATGGGGAATAGCCCGTTGAAGCTTGTGCATTAGAATTGTACGCAAAAGTAACAAAAGGTAAAATGGTTGACCAATTTTTGTTAGATTCACTTATGTAATGCTTCAAAATTGTTACGATAGTTTGATTAAGCCGCTCCACTAAGCCCTGTGATTGAGGTCTGTAAGCAGTGCTGTGCTGCTTTTGGAATTTTAACTGGTGAGACAATTCTGTGATAAGCTCATTATCAAAATGTGAGCCTCTGTCGGTTGAAAATTTACTAAAGAAACCTTTTTGAGAAATAACATCGCTTATAAGAAATTTGGCAACTGTGTTAGCGTCAGCATTATGGGTTGCTTTTGTAATCGCATATTTGGTGAGGGTACAAATGGCAATTAAAATATATTTGTGACCGTACGAACTTGGTAATGGACCGAGGAAGTCACAAATTATGTGAGAAAAAGGTTTTCCAGTTAATGGCGGTGGGATGGGCTGCAGCAAACCGTATTTAACTTTTGCTGGCTTATTTAAGTTACAAGAATGACAACGAGAGATGTGGGTGGCTAAATCTTGCCGCATTGTTGGCCAGTAGAAATGCCTCTTTAGCCTATCGTAGCATTTTTTGAAGGAAAAGTGGGCTGATCCCGCAACTAGGTCATCATGGATATGATGCAAAACAGAATTAATCAAGGATTTGGGCACATACAAAGCGTAAGACTCTTGATTTTTACACCACAAATTTAGGTAAATTAAATCATTTCTGAGTGAAAAGCGACGGCTTCGGCGTAAAACATTGCGATCCGAAATTGTTTTTGGAGAGATAATAGCCTTTCGTATGATCTCAATTTGTGGGTCCTTTAATTGTTCTGAATTAAAATTAGTGGATATTAAAGCTAAATCATTGTTTGAAATTGGCATGTTTTTGTCTAAAGTGGCTATAATTGCGGTTACTGGGAATCTAGATAAATGGTCAACTGCCTTTATGGCTGGTGAAGAAGCTTTCTTGTAAATTACATCAAAATCATAGTCGACAAGTTTTGATACCAATTTATT
Organism: Bemisia tabaci; assembly: GCF_918797505.1. NCBI lineage: Eukaryota > Metazoa > Arthropoda > Insecta > Hemiptera > Aleyrodidae > Bemisia > Bemisia tabaci. The sequence goes on from NC_092796.1 coordinate 36,749,393, forward strand.
TAATCTAGATGACTTTTCTTTAAATGTTGTAAAATACTCCAAACTATTATGGTCAGAAAAAACTGTAAATTTGCGGCCATATAGGTAATCACGAAAATGAGGCACTGCCAAAGCTAGGCCCTGGAGTTCAAGTTCAGTCGAACCCCAAGACGGTTGTGATTGAAGTTTTTTGCTGAAATAACCAATAGGATGTAGTTTTTTTGTTTCTGAGTTACGCTGGGCAAGGATAGAGCCAGTAGCCAATTTCGAAGTATCTACAATTACCACGGTTTCATGATCTTCATTGAAGTTTTGCAACACTGGTTTTTGCGTGAAAAGAGAAATCAGAGTCTTGAACGCTGATTTTGCTGCAGGTGTTAAAGTAAACTGTTTGTCGGAAGAGATTTTGAGGAGATCATACAATGGGGAGCAAATCTTGGCAAAATTGTGGATAAATTTACGATAGAAAGAACAGGATCCCAAAAAAGAACGTAATTCTTTCAAAGATTTCGGCGGTTGTGCATTTAGTATTGGGATTAAATTTTTGGTTGATGGAGCGATACACTTGTGACTAATCAAATATCCTAGGATGTCTATCGATTCGCAACATACTTGGGATTTCGAAGTTTTTAGGCGTAAGAAATGTTTTTTTAGCCTTTCGAATACGATATTTAACAGCTTAACGTGGGTTTCATAGTCTTTGCTGTAGACGATCAGATCATCAATGAAGATTATGACACCGTGATACAACAGGTCGGCAAACACTTTGTTCAGAGCCCTACTAAATGATGATGATCCATTTTTAATGCCCATAGGTTGTCGGTTAAACTCGAACAAACCTCTACTAGTTGTGAAGGCAGAACATTTCCTAGATTTTTCAGATAACTCTTGTTGGAAAAATCCGCTCAAAAAATCAAATTTGCTGAAATATTTGAACTGACGAAGCTCAGTGATCAGGGATTCTATTCTTGGTAATGGGTACCTGTCTGGAATGACCTTGGCATTTAAGCGACGATAGTCGACAACAAATCTTTTGTCAGATAGCGATAAATTGGTAGATTTTTTTGGAACTCCAGGTTTGGTAACTAAAAAAGCTGGGGACGCATAAGGCGAAGTGCTATCACGAACAATACCAGCTTGTTTTAACTGACCAATGAATTCATGCAATTGTTCATCCTCCATAGGTGACATGTGAAAAGGAGGAGAATGTACAGGAATGTTATCTGTTAAATTTATTTCAGCAGGCATCAAGCGTGCTTTATGTATTTCAATTTGTGAGGATGCAAAGACTTCAATGTTGTTTTGTATGATTTCCTTGACCTGGTTAAAAACAAGTGGCGGTATTGATCTATTGATGAAAATTTGTGTTCCCGATTTGTCAACAGGGAGCAAATTTTCTGGAATACTATTACTAGAATTTGTATTGGAAGTAATATTTGTTATAACATTCTTGTGAGTTTCATTTTCATTTTCAGCGTTTTGGAATTGTAGAGTGAAATAATTACCCATGACAGAATTAATCTGCAGCTCTTGGGCTGGGAGGACACGGTTAATGCATGTAGGCGTATCCACAAATCTACTTGCACATATATTTCGACATGTATTAACTGTGATAATTTTGCTTCTCAAACCTGCCATTTTAATGGAATTGGTTGATTGGCAAGGAGGTGCACTACCTGTACTAGCAGGAACAGTGCCAGTAATAGATTTACTGTGTGGAAAAGCTGGACTAGCAGTATTTTTCCTATTCTGTGATTTGGAGTGCTTTGTAGAAGCATCATTTATATTATTGCAAGGAAGAAGGTCAGCATCTACTTTTCTAATTAGATTTAAGAATGCCTTCTTTTCAAAGTTGTTCGTTCTTTGAAAATACTCCAAGTTTTTCTTGAAGCAAATGGTACCAATGGGTGTATCCGGATATAAAATGATTTCTTGATGAGAGAGGTTTTTAACTGGTAAAGACAATTGAGTTAAACAACATCTATTAATATATAAATTTTTTGACTCCAACCATTTGAAATTTGGTTCAAAAAAGAAATTTGTTTGAAACGCTGGAAACTCACAATGAATGTTCACGTCAGTAACTGATAATGGTGCTAGACAAGTGGTATTTTTAGTTACTACTTGTAAACTTAAAGGGTATTCTAACGAAGACAAACTATTTTCTAGCTTATGTACAAAAGGGGCGGAAAAGGTTGTTCCTTGGTGAGTGAGTTGAATGCAGTTTGATTTATAATCTATGATGGCTTGGTGTGTTTTCAAAAAGGAGTCGCCCAAAATTAAAGGAGACGATAAGGATTTGGTAACATACACATAGGTTTTCAGTTCCCTACCGGCAATGTTGAGCAATAAGAAGCCTCGTTTTACAATGGGTAACGATTCATTGTTGGCTGTTTTCAAGTCGACTTTCTTTCCTTTTGCGGAAAGGACAAAATTTGCAAAAGCGATAGAACAAACGGATACACTAGCGCCGCTATCAATAAGCGCTGTGGTGCTATGATTTTGAACTTTCACATCAATAAAAGTAGACAAGCCTAAGCTTAATGTACACATAGAGGTTTCTTTGGCGACTTTAGTCTTTGTTTGCGGAGCCATGCGTTTAAAATGGGTGTCCTTTCGAGCTATTTTAGGACTGTCCTTTTTCACACGAGACAAAGGAGGAAAATGATCTGCATAAACACTAGAGGAACAGGGGTTTTCGATTGCCTTTGGCGTGAAGCTTTTGCGATTATGGGTAATCGACGTCTTAGATTTATTTCTAAAAATACCACTTTCTAAAAATTTTGATTGTTGCCATCCCTTTTTAAGGCAAAACAATCTTTCTTTAGATGCCCGCCTTTTCGGCAGTGAACACAAAAACGTACTTTACATTGGGTTGTATCATGCGCACACCCGCAAATAAGACATGTAGCACTAGGATAAGTTTGGGTTTTCGGTTGTTGGGCAGGGTATGGAATGTACGGTGGATGAAATGGCATCACTGGGCCTGGATGAAAAGGTTGTTGTTGGTAAAATGGTGGGTGTGGAAATTTGTGATTGTTGAATTTTTTCTTCTTCTTTTGTTGCGGTCTATAGGAATCATTTGTTTGCGAACGAGGTTGGATATTGTGATTAGCTTGTAAAGCAGAAATTTTGTTTATGATTTCATCCAGTTTGAGCTCAGCTGTTTCATTATGTGAGGGTTTATTAATGTTAGCAATGTTTAAATTTATATGACGCTGTTCGAACTTCTTTAAGGAGGATTCAAATTCATCCATCGTACTGTGGGGAAAAAGAGAAAATGTGGTTTTAATAGCCATGGGCATGCCTTTTAACAAATGAAAAATAACCTGAGCATCCGACATATTTGGATCGATTTTCCTACAGATGGTACGCACTTTAAAGGAGTATTCCTTTAGATCCTCCGCAGAATCAACTTTTAAATTTTCTAATTGGACTGTGAGTCGAGAAACTTTGGCTACGTCTTTGAATTGAGATTTAAATTTAGCGGTAAACTGTTCAAAGGTCAGGGCAGGGTAAGATGTTTTCAAAAATTCAAAATATTCAAGCGCTGCACCTTTTAAATATTTTTGAACGAAGAGAGGCACATATTCTTTTTTCCAGTTGTTGACTTGGACTGCCGCATCCAAAGACTCTAAAAATTTCTCCACAGTCACATTATTCCCGTCGAAAACTGTGGGTAAGATAATTGGAAAATGTTTAAAGTGTGATGGAGGCACATTATCACCTGGTGGGTCATTTTCCTTGTTGTTAGACATTACCGAAACTGTTTTCTTAAAAGTTAGTTTACGGACTACTTTGGATGGAATTACAAAGTCTGAAAGGGCGCTTGGGAGTTTTGTGGGACGCGTCGAGTGCCGTAAAGGGTCTTGGGAAGAACTAGGACCAAGTAAAGTGTCAATTACAGTAATATCATCTTCCGCCTCTGAGTGGGACATTTACAAAATACGATGCTATGCAACCTGAAAAGAAGAGAAGAACATTTGGGGAACAAAGCATGAACTTAGAAAATGATTCACCTGGTTAAGGTTAGAAGTGGAGTTTAGCTGCCGTTTGAATGTCCATCAAGAGGTCGGGATTCGGATTTAAGCCACCAGTGAGAAGTCCATGACGAGGTTGGAAACTATTTAGCTGCCGTTGGAATGTCCATCACGAGGGGATGCGGATTTAGGCCACCAGTGAGAGGTCCATGACGAGGTTGGAAACTATTTAGCTGCCGTTGGGATGTCCATCACGAGGGGATGCGGATTTAGGCCACCAGTGAGAAGTCCATGACGAGGTTGGAAACTATCAAGCTGCCGTTGGAATGTCCATCACGAGGGGATGCGGATTTAGGCCACCAGTGAGAAGTCAATGACGATGTTGGAAACTCGATCTCAGGCTATTCAGTCCTCAAGGGTTCGCCGAGGTTTCGGCACCATGTTAAGGTTGGCGATTGGCCGGGTTGGGAGAGCAGAGAGAACCCAATTTGATTCGAAGACACAAACTTTTATTCCATACTTCACAGAGCACACAGACCGAATACCAGACGAAACGCACTCTATTCCTCACCAACTCGTTGCTCCCCCCTCCAGTGATCAGCCGAGCAATCCACTCCTCTGATTGGCCAGGGGAACTTCTCAAGTGATGCTCCAAAGCAAACTCGAAATTTCCCCGGTCAACAGAGCAGCCGTGCCAACTGAACAAAGGAGAGGCAAGCAACGTCAGAGAGTCGCTATACTTGACAGCCTCAAAGGCGGGAAAGGGAGCCAAGATCTTCGCTCCCAACGTGGGCGCTCCGTCCGGGCCCTCAGGGATGCTCTTCGCACTGCCGCCACGAAGAGACACAAAATACGGTGAACATTAGCCCTGTGCACGAAAGGGAAACACAGGATGAAATTCAGCTTGATGTCTACCTAATAAACCTTTAATCGTCCCACCACACAATCTCCAGCCTAGGTTGGAATATGTATGGACGTATTTATGCTAAAAAGAAGTATGATGAACAAAAACCCCGTGCGCATAGTACCTTTCAGAATAAAAACGTCTACACGGGGAAAAAAACTTCGTGCGTGGGACCCGAAGTTTAGGTCATATGGATCCCTGAAGTGTTCGGATTGAGCATCTGAACAATTTAGTTGCAGCTACTGAGGTTTGGATCACACATCTGAAACTTCAGTTCTTACATCTGAAGTACTTCGGTTTTCTCATCCGAAATACTTCGGTTCTCACATCCGAAAAACTTCGGTTCTCACATCTGAAGTACTTCAGATGTAAGAACTGAAGTTTCAGACGTGTGATCCGAATCTCGACAGCTAGACCTAAAGTGTTCAGACGCTCAATCCAAAAACTTCAGAGATCCATATGACCTAAACTTCGGATCCCACGCACGAGGTTTTTTTCTCCGTGTATATTGTCAAAAAAATGGAAAAACCATGAGATCAGGACACAGAAAAGGTAACATTTTTCAAAAAGTTATGTAATATGAATCTTGATAAAAATGAAAAAAAACTAACAAAACATGTCCATATTGTCGTTCCTCTGACGTAAGAGTGGATCTCGATTTCCGTGTGAACCTCCAAAAGCATGGATTTAAGGGTAAAATAGGGTTCATGTGGAAATTGAGATACGCCCTTACGTCAGAGCAGCGACGATGTGTAAGGAGAGTATGAACGAGCCATTTCATAGAGGCCTCAGAGCGTGAAAAGAGTAGTCAACTTTCCCATGAAAAACATCCGGAATGGGATTGATGCCAACCTTCACATGCAATGAGACTAGCTAGACTGACTAGACTGGCAGAGAGTAAAGTTGAAATTTAAGTATTAGAAGAAACCTAGAATGTGATCTAAGTAGACTTTACAGATCAAAGCTGATCGAAATAGTGGAACCTCATGTAAATTTTCATTCTAAAGATCCTTGATTGGTAAAAAACGCAAAATTACTTTAACTAATCGGCTGAAAAACAATGGAAGAAACACTTGCACAATCTCAGCAACACTAGATCGCGCTCAGAATGTTTTGAGTTGCCACTCTCTGTCGCTGCGAAGTGAATCTCAATTTTCACATGCGCTATGAAAAACATAATCATATGGACACTAGTGCCGTGTTTATGAGAAACGCCGTATGAACATTTAAATGTTGCCAAATTTCCTCTTCAAATATACAAAATTTCTGAAAAACCTAAAGTTTTTCCCTTGAATTTTTCTAATAAATTTTAGGTTTGTCAATTTGATTTTGTGAACTAAAAATCCCAAAAGAAAAATACTCTCATTTATCCTCAGGATAAATATTAATAGAGGGAGATACGTCAAAATTCGAATGTTCATACGGCGTTCAGTGGCGTGGCGTGCTTTGCGATATATCGAATGATCTGCCATTTAAACCTATTGAAGGGTTCGATAAACAGGGTGTTCGCAGCGAACAAGTTGATAATCGATTCTTTACCATAGGTTCAAATTACATATCAATCGATATATCGCAATTCGCGCCACGCCACTGACGGCGTTTCTGCTTAGCATAGCAGAATAAGGCTCATTTTTAAAAGCAGTCACGCTCTCAAGTCAGAGGAGCGGCGTTTTGTGAGTTTTAATTCTTGGAAATCCCGCGTATACTCTGGCAGCGTTGGCGGTCAAAGCGAGCATCGCGCCTGCAGCCGTAAATGGTATAAAACGCAGGGATTAAGCACAATCCCTTCAATCCATCCCGCACCCCTCCCTTACCCTCATTCTGCGTACCGAGATACAAATAATATTCCTCGATGTCTCCTCTTCTCGCCCCCCCCCACCCTCTCCTCTCGCCCACGTCATTTTCACGCACGCATATTCGCCTCTGCAGGATTCTTAGCCGATGGCGAGCAAAAAGCAGAGGAGAGTGGAGACTCTGTCTTATACCTTACTAGCAATGATGAAATTTCTACTTCTGAGGATCCAGCATATTCTTTTGGGCAACGACAATTATTTGGTGAAATGTGCATCCACTGAACTGACAATGAACCACAAGCGTGCAAAGGCAAGACTTTTCTCCTCTATTTCATTTAACTATTTAGGTGGAGTTAAAGGAGAAAAACGTATCAACAATGGCGATTCTTAAAAGTTGGCAACACTGTTTTTCCTCCGTTTAAACTGTGTAAAACGATCGATTCTTGTAGAGTGCCTATATTAAGAGAGTATGGCCATTGGGCCCCATGGAGAGGCTTAGGACCCAAAAATGGCAGTGCTTTGTTTTAGTTTTTGAGGATGGGAGGGGGGTCATTGCCAACTTTTGACGGTTATCACCAACCGCACTTGCTGCCAACCTTACTACATCTAAGATAATTTTTCTCGAAAATTGCACACTATTAGCGGTAAAAATATGTAAAGAAGTCGCAATAGTGCATTTGGGTAAATTTCTTGTTACGATAAGCAAAGAAAACTACATTTTGAGTCATTTTGCATTTCATTAACTTATGGCGTCCGCCATTTTTGGGTCCTAAGGGCTCCATTCAGCCTAAGATGGCTGATCCGATCAGAGGTGGTAACACCAGTGGCCATACTCTCTTAATATAGGTACTCTAGATTCTTGGTGAGGCAGCTTGCATCGCCTTTCATCGATACATTCAATGGATTTAAATTGAGAGGAAACAAGTTGACAACTTGCAAAATCACCACTGACCGAGAAGTAGTTGCAGATATCCTCCAGTCAAGAAGGGAGCTCGTGCACAATAAGTGTGCGGAATTTGCGATTTAAGTGCTTTCAGGTAGGTAAAATTTTGCGAGAAACACGATAGCGCCACTGGTTTTCTCTGAAACGAACTCCAAAGCAAAATTCTCTTCAAGTTTGCACTCAAAATATTTGCACTCAAATTGGGTTGATAGAAAATGAACGCTCGACATTTTGTAATCCATCTTTCGTAAATATTCATAAGACCGTGAAAGGAATATGTCTTGAGAAAGACTTGAACAACCCTTTATTTATTCCCTGCGTTTCAGCATTGTCGAAACGAAAGAGCTGAGTGGTGACAGTAGTAGTTGAATCAGTCAAATTGACCCGTCATCTCTATATTTAAGAAAAAAGTATCAAATCAAGCTCTAAAACACTGTGTCAGATCATTGGCGACTTTATGCAAAAATAAACTGCTGTCATCATTCAGTACTTCACCGAAAAAATTATGACCTTGAATTAACATCTCCTACTGTTAAAAAATATGCGGGTATCTGTTCATTTAGCCACGGCTCGTGGCGCCACGCAACAAAAATTGTTGCGTTTAGCCACAAGTTATAGGTGCCGTGTGGCTAAATGAAACATTCAAAATTAGTGTGGCTAAATGCAACAAATTTTGTTGCGTGGCGCCACGCAACAAAAAATGTTGCATTTAGCCACAGAAGTTATGTGTGATCTGAGTTATCTGTGGCTCATTGCACCGCAGCCAACAGGGCTACGGTGCAATGAGCCACAGATCTTGGCGCCACGCTCGGATCTCGGCTAAAATTCGAGCACAGCGCCACAGAGTGTGGCGCCACACCCCTGCAAAATCCTCAAATTTCCCTTATGTTTAAAACTGCTTAAGTTCTGGTGCAACCTGCCACATTGTTCTGCTTACAGTTGACTTTCCGCTCATCTTTGACTTTCGTAAAAAACTGCCCAACCAACTTTGATAAACTTTCGAGCGTGGCACCACGCACCAGCGCATGAAAAAATCCGGGCCCAGCGCCACAGGGCCGAGCGCCACAACTCACGATTGCCTATCGCCTGAATTACGGGCGCGCTTCGGGTAGCGAGGCCCGCGTCGCTCAGTAACGCATGAAAAAATCCGGGCCCAGCGCCACAGGGCCTAATCCACCTGAGGTTAGGTTAGGTTAGGTTATGTTAGGTTATGTTAGGTTAGGTTATGTTAGGTTAGGTTAGGTTAGGTTAGGTTAGGTTAGGTTAGGTTGGGTTAGGTCAGGTCCGATGCGACGCGACGTGGGCCTCGCTAACAATATGTTGAATTGTGGCTGTCTAAATTTACCTAATCTAATATGCTTCGCCTAGAAGATTACCCTTAGTATTCATGAGTCAACTCAAATCTATCTCACTAATCTGTGGCTAAATGCAACAATTTTTGTTGCGTGGCGCCACGCAACAAAATTTGTTGCATTTAGCCACACTCATTTTGAATGTTTCATTTAGCCACACAGCACCTATGACTTGTGGCTAAACGCAACAATTTTTGTTGCGTGGCGCCACGAACCGTGGCTAAATGAAATGTAATCAATATGCGGCGACCTGTGTGACAAAAATGTGTTTGAATAACACGAGGAAAAGACGTGTTCCCACGTGCACACTAGAAAGTGTCCCCTGTCCCTGTAGTGATATTTTTCATCCATACCTGCTCACTTAAAGGATAAGCCGAAGAGAAACCGGATGACCTTATCAATCGGACTGTCAGTTTTATTGTATTGACCTCTCGATTGGATAGTATACCTGGTAACTCCTAATAATGAAGTATCACAAATTGCAAAAAAATAAACAAATAAACAAACAAAAATTAAATACATCAGAAAATAGCGTAAAATCATTCGTGATATTCCAAAATGAATCAAGGTAAAAAGGAAAATCTGGTCAATAGTTGTAGAGAAATTAGTTGTAAGAGAATTATATATCAGCTGACAAAAAGTAACCCCAATAGCGGTCACAAATCCGTATTTACAATAAGGAAAGAGGAGGAATGAAAGGATGTGTAATGGATGATAATGAAATTTAATGTTCTTTCAGCGACAATTTTTGGCTTTTTGTGGGAGATTGGACGCCTGCGAAGATGGGGAAAACGATAGGCGCGAGAAAGAAGGTCTTAAGCTCCTTTAGTCTTTCAACTCCCTTCTCTTTTTCAGGCCACTCGAACTTTAGAACTGCTTTGATGTCAAATTTCACTTGAAATCCTCTCTGGGCTCGATTCGAAATTATCTTACAACTTTTTCAATGTCGTGAGTCCCATCATCGTTACCTTTGGCTGAATCTGTAACCGATGAATCCTAATGTCCATGCGAAAATCGGGAAATTCATCTGAACACATTCTAATCCTAAGTTAGCTACCAAAATTACTACTCATTTACCCTGAAATCATTGTATCTAACCTGTTTGGCATTTTTAACTGGACAGAAAACCTAGATTATTACCGGAGTTGGGTCGGTCCGGAATAAACGGTTGTTACTGAGTTTAAGGTGTTTTTGTTTAAAACTTCATAAAAAAATCTGTAAATATGGCAGACTCCTGACTCTCAGTGTTTCATTTTTCATTTTTAGCAAAATATTGCATCCTCATTTTCTAACATTTCTTGTCGGACAATTTGTATATTGGCAATGTAGAGGAGGATTTTATTACCACGCGCACTTACGACGATAAATGACAGCAAAATGATGCAGTTTATCTGAATAAAAAAAAAAAAATTATCAGATCTCAATAACGACAGCGAAACTTTTAAGGAAATACGTAAGTTTTAAATCATTTTCTAGTGATTCTAATTTTTTTTTATAAGAACACTTTTGAAATGTGCATAAAAGTAATCATCTTTTTTTTTCATTTTAAAATTGTTGTTGAGAATTGATTCTTAAAACCAATCAACCAACTTTTGGTCGGTGATTTTAAAAATCTTCATAAAAGAAAAAAAATCTGATATCAAACAAATTTCCAAGATCTAAGAATGCACATGTTGTTCCCTTAAATTTCTCAATTTTTCTTTTAAATTCTCGTTTGAAGATCGAAATGAAACGTAGGTTTTTTTTTTAAAAAAAAAAAACTCGATTTTCGGTGTGCTACGAGGATAAAAAATACCACAAAATTCACGAGTGATTGTTGATTCGACGACTTCTACATTCGGACAAGGTGTAAAGCTACAATCTGGCATCTATGTCGGGGTGGTTTTAATTATGCACGAGACCACAGTCAATTAGCTTTGTAGCTTTGTGAGGATCCTGAGGAGAGTGGGCGGGGGTGGGGGGGGGGAGCAATGCTTGTAACCGTATGAATGAGGGTTGCGCCTAACATTCCGGGCCGTGAAGGAGGCGAGGCAATAAGATGTATTATTATTGTCCTTACGTGTCTTGTTTATTGAAATGGCGTTTAGCACTCACAATTAGCTTGAATTCAGTACTCTGGAGGCCTATTTATTTCCCGGCCTTGCAATCTAGACGGATGTATCAGCGGCTAATTGTTGTAATTGGGTCATTTCTTAGGCAGCAAAAAATTAAGATGTTGTGCGCTCCTATGTTGGTTGCAAACCTCACTTTTGAAAAATGACTTAAAGTAAATACAACAAAAAAAAAAAATGTGCTATAGTAACACCACAGATGTTTAAAAAATGTGTGACAACTCTTGGATGTTGTCATTAATAATCTGGTGTTGAAGTAACATCCTAGGGTGTTACTTTTACATCCTAGAATGTTACTTTAACACCAGAGTTTATTGGGTACCTCCTGGGATGAGACGAAGCGGACACTCAGTGAAAGGGTGGTGACAGGGGGTTTTAAATGAAATGAGGGAGTGCCAATTCCCTAACGAGTTGTGAGACGACCTAGTTTTGGGGCGTTCAGGTGTTGCAGAGCGCCAGAGAGCGCTATGAAAACAACCCTTATGTACCTATGTTTTACAGTCAATATATCGATAGGAAAACTGCAGGAATGCGTACCTCGATTGTAGACTGCCGTTCATTCTTTATTTTTTAAATGGATTACTGCTTAGCTTCTCATTGTAAACTTCACTGGAGTGTTTTTTTTTTAATAATAATATTCAGTAAAAATTTTAAGTCATGATTTTGGTTTGTTCAATTTACAAAAACAATAACGTAAATTTTGAAACACCGTGAACGGGTAACCCGTTTTTAGTTTCATGATATCGATTATGTGATCAAAAATAAAACCTCGAAGAAAATCCTACCAGGCACCAAAGAGTAGCATCTACCGAAACCGAAACTTAACTTCAATTCAAACCGTCCAGATTAAAATTGAATGAATGGAAATATAAATTAATGAATACGAATTTAAGCTAAACTTTGCAGCGCTACAATGTTCTGAAGCCTCGCTGAGTTTTTTCACTCTCAGTCGAACGGATATAACCTGAGTCATCGTAACTACATCAAACACTGTGTAATCTTCATCGATGCTCCATTTGTTTACAAGATAACGGAGTAACTTTCTACGTTCAAATTTTGTGAGTCAATTTTTTACTATCCAGAGTGAAGCCAAGAAAATTTTTATTTTATTATATTGCTTCGTTCTCCGTAAAAATTAGATTACTAGAGAAGAAATGACCACAAGAAATGCAATTAGAATTTTTCCAGTCAAGTCTCTCCAATTAATGATGCCACTTTGTTAATGCAACTATTCGAGCTTAGAGGATGTCCGTGTTGCGTGCCCGAGAAATGAAGGGGTCCATGAGCCGCTGCGCTAAGTTGACGAGATGTTTGATGTTTTGTTCCTATGTTATAGGACTTCCAAATCGATATTCATTTGCAATGGCTTTCGGCAGCAAGGTCTTTAAGGGAGAGTTAAAATAAAATGAGATGACAATTGTATACTTTAGATTCGTTAATATCACACTATAGAGCGCAAAGAAAACCCTACAAGTCTGAAAATGTACCGTTTAAGAGTCTCTTAAAGTCACAGATCGCAAGTTCAAGAAACGAAGTTAAAGTTTGCTTATTCCGTCGCTATCTCGTATAAAATGTATTTAAACATTGAATGCAAATTTTTACCCGACGTTGCATTCAGATTATTGGAAATTATAATAGCTTAGCTCCCCCCCCCCCAAAAAAAAAAAACAGGGATTTTATTTAACATCCCGTTAGTCATCAACGTTGTGCATATAGCTAGTCATCGTCGTTTATCTAACAAAGGAACATAAGTACCTTTCAATTTTGGAAAAATTTCCTTTCGTTTATTTCTTACTGAAAAATTGTTATGTACTTCCACCTGAAAATTTCACCGAGTTTTCTTCTGGTCACACGTAAAAAATTTTAAAATTTCGGGGGGAAACCGCACAGTCATACTTCTGTAAGAACTTAAATTGATTGTGTCAATTTCGCAACATTTCAATGAAACTACTTAGACTTATCCTCGAATGTATGACCGAACTTTTTCCTCATTGCAAAGAATGGTGAAAATTCCGTCAAATTTCAATGTACCACTAGACAAGGTACGAATTTTAGCATTCCGATACATGCTTCTTAACCAAAATTTCACGTAGAACACAATGCGCACAACGAAAATTACCGAAATCAACTCTTTACAAAGATATTCAATAACTCTTGATGCGTGAATTCAAACCACCCGCTCATGAAAACTCAATGCTCTACGTGATTCACATCGCGCGCTAAACGTGCGAATCGTGTTCTGCGTGAAATTTTGGTTAAGAAACATGTATCAGAATCCTTTAATTTGCACCTTGTCTAGTCGTCCATTTTGTTTTACAGCCGATGTTATGCCGTCAGGCGCTCCCGGCTCAACGCACCCTCCATCCTAATCGAGGGGGACAGCGTTTCTCAACAAATTTTGCTAAGCCTAAAGTAAATTTCCTTATTTAGCCTTCATTTATTGTCTAATATGTAGGCCAATATTGCATTTTGTAATTAATCTGTTGCTGAATAAATAATTAAATAAAGTGGTCCATTTTTCGAAAAACTCTCCCCCTCCCCCCACCCTGCAAAATTCAATTGTAATGGTAGGCTAGGTTATCCACCCCCTCAAGACCCCTCGCACGTGTGCCACCGTGCTCACAGCCCGTGAAATTTCCGATCGGCAATCCACGTGAGCCTCCCGCTAAAGGTCACCTGTCACCGATGATCCCGCACCGAATCCCCGATGACAGTCTCATCAAACACTCAAACGTCCCTCCGAGAACCGCGTATCCGCAATTAGACCCGCGCACGTAGATACGCGGTTTTTCCTACCGGTTTTAAGTGGACGCATCTTGGAGCTCAGTGCATCCCCGCTCTGACAGCGACAGGTGTCGCGGAAACTTGTGCAGCATCTCAGCCGGACACGAGTTGCGCTTGTCATCCCTGAGAACTCGGGGACAATAGAGTGACGACGCTCGCATATCCCGAGGGATTTGCCGCGGAGTCACGGACGCACGGAGGGTGGCGCCAATGCCGCTTTTACCGGCTTTTGTTTCATGATGCCGGCCAGGGGTAGGGACAAAGGATCTGGATGCGTTTAAGGTTGATCCTAAGCTCTGCTGCGATGCATTTTGGGTGCAATAGGAATTTCGACCATTGTCACATGATACCTGAAAGGTATTCTTTAAATTCGTCTCAAAATGATAAAATTTTTTACGGATGTTTCTTTAAAATGGGGGAAAATAAAAAAAAATGCACTGGAAAAAAAAAACATTGTATCTAGAGTCTAGACTCTTGGAAACATTGACAAGAAAAAATACTCTTGATTCAATCGGATTTTTGCTTGAATCAAAACGAAATCCGCTTAAATTAAGAGGCTTTGGTTCTCGATTTAAGCTAGATTCTGATTGAATCAAGAGTACTTTTTCTTGTCGATGTTTTTAAGAGTCTGGACTCTAGATCCAATGTGTTTTTTTTTCCAGTGTGCTTAAAAACGACTTCAGAACGTTTCAAGATGAGTTGTGTTTTAATGTTTTTAAAATCACGTTTCAATCATTTCAACATATCATTAAAAAATCTCTGTACAATTTTATGAAAAAAGTTTTGACATCTGTAAAAAAGTATATGCATGAGTCGCTTTTATAGCGCTCTCTGGCGCTTTGCGACGCATAATCGCCAGAAAACTCGGTCTTCCCTCTAACTATGTAAAAAAGTAACTATTATTATAGAAAGTAAAATAAAATGTGGTAAAATTTAAAATCGAGTCATGTATTCCATAAAATTTATCGTGCAGATTCTGTAAGTGGATGAGTAGGTACATAAAATTAAGGTTTTTACAAAAATATCTCTAGTTTGAATTTTCTGGAACTGCGCTCGGTCTCATCACCAATGGACGATTACATAACTATCACACGGAACCAAATTTGGACCTTTTTTGTGAAGAGAGAGGTAAGGTAATGGGACATTCTATTCTAGAAAATTTGGCTGCGTTGCGTTAGAATTTGTTAGGCTGACATCCATTTAAACTCAAGAGTTATCCCATCATATTTTTACAGGCTTGAAACTGTCAATTGAGATATTCCTGAGGGCTCTTCCAAAACTGTTGGAAGGTGGGTTGGGCAATTTTTTGGGGGTTGATCTTTGACCGAATTCCACATACCTACGATGAAACTCAAAAAAAATGGAATAATCTCCCCTTCTCCTCTTACTGTGCAGTTTTTATCGTAAGTAATAACGTTGCCTTGTTGTCCCAACCCTTCATAGAGAACGAAAGAAGATAGGAACTTGCTTGTCCACGAAATAACGGCTTTTTCTTACAACCGACTTAATTCAAGTATGACGCTTTTACATGAAATTTGACTAAGACCAAGAAAACTACGTGTTCACCGAAAATAGATCATTGTACAAGACTCGTTTTTAAGTAGAAGTAGCCGTTTGTAAGATCTATCGGGACCCGAAAAAATTCTCTTGTGTTTAAACCAAGAATCATTGAGGTGAGGACATTTCTTTTTAATTTAAAGAAACTTTTAGTGAGTGGAATATTTTTTTGAATTCATACAAGTTTTTTTTCTGACTTTAAAGAAAATTCAATTTTGGCATCAATAAAGAAGTTACACTCCATTTTTTATCTACAAATTGTATCAACCCATTTTTAATTTTTTCTCAGGAAACTTTACTAGGTAAAATATGTTATCATAGTGAATCCGCTTCTATGGCAAAAAATCAATTTTTCTTCCATTAGGAGAGATAGAAACTCAATAAATATACCTTAAACTGCTACGCGTATAACCCCTGATTTAAGCGTAAAATTACAATACTTTCTAGATTCCTTGCTCACAAACAATAATCCAAGAAATAAAATAGTGTATTTCCTTCGGAAAATACACTAATAAAACGGAAAACTTAAAAACTGCCACTTGAATATTTCATTACCCATTGGATCTGGCAGGTGGTCATTGATTTTCTCAAGGTCATTCAAGGAAGCATATATTTGTCCTTATTATTTCCTGTATATTTCATTATGCTTCGGATTTCATATGTCCTTTCTATTAAACAGATGTGCACACAATTTGAGTCTTTTCAACTGTTGGCAGTTATTAGTATGCTATATTAAACCCTCTGAAGTGTAGTAAAAATATTGATAGGCATACTTACCCACTAAAGTGACACAAACAGTTGGATGAAACATTGTTAGATTAATTTTTCAAAACTTCAAGACAGCGTTTTCTGTCTAAAAGCTGTCGAAGAAATTTTAAAAAATGAAAATATTAGGAGAAAACTGTTTACTTTGCTCTCTTTTTAAAAGGATTTCAACTTGATAACTGGGAGAAGTAAATCATTCAAGGTTTTTTCCGGGTGAATAATTAAAATCAGTAAAATGACGGCCAGACTAACATTTTCAATTTAGCCCAAACAAAAATTACCGGAAACCGTTTCAAAAATTTGTGATCAGTCATCGCGATATGTTGTTCATTGAATGGAAGTTTCATTTTCTGATGATAATTCAATTCTTTTGGTCGGGACAGGCAGCGCTTCACCTACATTCACGCATACCTGGGCAAAATCATACTGTCTTCTTAACCAAGGTATGTCCTCTCATGTTGGAAAGTTCTAAAAATAAATGTATTCAAATCGTGACCGTTACTTCAGAATTCGACACTACAGCCCTCATTCACAATCTGCACACCACTCTCATACCAACCCTTCACGTAAATGATCTTCAAGCGATGAAGCCGCAGTTCGCAAACGTGGCACCAAAAACTATGCTATTCTTGCTGGATGATCTCAGCGACGTCCTAAATTTCATTCTGGGCTCTCAAAATTTTGGAAAAGAAATGGTCACGATTACTCCACCCAACGCTCCTGAAAAAAATCCCTTATATTACAGGATCCAAAGCGCAAGCCACATACCTTACCTAATTTTTGTATCCGATATGGTGGGGAGTTAAAGGTTACTTTGATGGATCCGACAAGACCTTGCGATACGAACTTGACAACTCCAAACTCTCTTTTGCAGGAAAGTTCCATTTTACCAGAGAAATTTTTCGACAGAGTCCGCGGTTTGCACATTAACAATGTCTGGAATTACAGAAATCATTTCATATTCTACGTCATGAGCACGTTGCGGGCTCCTCTTGAGGGAGAAGATCCAATCCGTTTCTTTTTCAAATTCATGTGGCGAACGTTCAAAGGCCAGAGAGCTTTGATCTGTCTTAGCAATGTGTGCTATCGCTACGATCCATTCTTTGAGGAGGTACGAACATTTGAGGGTGTGATTGAGGAGGAGTTTTTCGATTTTTCCTGGTACTCGATGAATGGTAAGAAGTTGACTTTCTCAGTCCTGGATATGCCTTGGTACGCTTTCGGAATGGTGCAAGACGAATGCGCATTGAGTACCTATTCTCGGATCATCTTGGCTGCCTCGCATTTAGTCGCTCGGCGTAATGGCTCCTTGGAACCAACTGACTTCCAAAATAGAGGGCCTGTGCTTTACTATTTGACCCACCCCGAGAGTTTAGAATACGCCCTGAAGTATGGAGTGGACATTTGTGTTATCGATAGCGGGCTCAGGAATCTAGCAAGTCTAAAAGACTTTGATATTACCCCAACTGTTGAGTCTTGTCAACTCGCGATCAGACTCCCGCGCTATGGTTACGGACCACAGTATGTGACCCCTATCTATTGCTTCTCGCTAACGCTTTGGATTTTCGTCATTGTGACAATATTCATCTTTACATTGATCCACTACATGCTCATTTATTTGCATAAAGAGCTTTCCTACTCCTCAACTACGGATGGAGTGCCGTGGGACAGTAACTCATCTCCAACCACCATGACGATGTGCAGATATATTCTGGGAATCAGCCAGCCGCGGTTGATCATGATCGAGTTCATGACGGGCAAAATAGTGTTCCTTGTTGTCTCGCTCTCCATGATGATCCTCATCACTCTTTTCCAGAGCAGAATGTTCAGTTTGCTGAGTTCGCAAGTCCGCGTTAAAGATTTTGACACGCTCAAAGAGATCGAAGAATCCGACCTGGCGGTCCAATCGATCGACATTGCAATCGACAAGCAGTTTCTCGGCGACGGGCCCGAATTTGAATGGATTAAACAGAAACTGGTTGACAGCTACGTGTTTATATGTAGTAGTTTCAACTGCACCTTAGATCCAATCAATTCGAAGGATTTGGGTGAAATATTGGTCCACAGTAATGAGACGAGCAGAACTAGGAGAGAATTCGAAACGATATTGAAGTCCGACGCATTTCTCTACAGGATGTCCACAAAGTACAGCGGATTGAAAGAATTAATATGCTCTGATGCGAGCACAGGAAGTAAGTACGAATCCCACTTGGCTCATGAACGCTTGATGAGCTACCCTCTCATGTATTTTATGATACCAAATACGTTCTACCTCGACGCTTTGAATGATATGCTGTTTCGGTTTTTTGAAGGTGACATCGGTCCATTCAATTTTTTAGGGCCCTTGGATTCAATTGACTTAAAAAACTTTGAGCAGAAGGATATCGAGGGGGCTCCAAGGCCTTTCACAATGATCGATTTGAAGCTCGCTTTTGTCTTTTTGACTGCTGGTTGGATTTTGAGCAGTTTTTGCCTTGTTATAGAACTGCTGCGGCAATTTTCAGAATGTTAGTGCCTCAGTCGTAAAAACATGCAAAACATGAGATGGTATAGTAACGATTATGTAATTTGTAATGAATTGAAAAGGCACGTCACGTAATTTAACCGAATTTTTGATAATTGTTCTTTTCCTCTTGAAATTTCGCTAGATTTATATCAATTGCTGATTTTGAAAACCGCCTTTCTCGATTTGCAACACTCAAGACTTTCCCATTTGACTTTATTTTGTTATAAAGCTAAGGAATAATTCATTGTAAATATTTTATTCAATCATTTTATTAATATATTTGTAATTTAAATCAATCGCAACGTGCAATACCTGTACATTATATATATTGTTAGGGCCGGTACCCCGGACCCCAAATTAGTTTATAGAGTGTATAAATATGTTAAATTTAATAGGGCTAATACTTGTACATATTTGTAGTTCTCTTTGCTTATAATCAATGTAAAAAAAGTAAATAAAAATTATTTTAAATCTGAAAAAAAAATCAACACAATCCCTTCGGAACATGTTTTCTTCGTGCGAAAAATATTATATAATATTTCACCTTCTAAAATTGACTTGTTTCTCTCCGGAAATATACAATTTAAATGGAAACTTTGAAACAATGGAATTGAAAGACGCAATTTTCAACTTCAGGCATCAAAATTCTCTCTTAGGCTTCGGAATTGCTAACGGAGCGACCGACACAGGTCTAAGCAATGTACACATTTTGCAATCTTACAAGATCGTCGATTATTCCGAGACCAGATTTCAGCCGCGGAACATTGTCTGTAACTAACGGTGTGGGCTCACCGCGTAAACCACCTTCCGATATTAATGGCGAGGCGTGAATGATCGATTATCGATATTTCTCCATTTGAGGCTGTGGTAAAGAATCGATTATTGAGATGTTCGTTGGGAACACCCTTTTAATCGATCCTTTTCCATAGGTTTAAACGACAGATCGATCGGTATATCGCGAAGCACGCCACGCTATACTGAACAGGACGCATACAGCGGATCGTGACCGCAACAGGTTGAGTGGATAATGGGCGCCAGCACCGCAAACGGAAACCGCGGTGAGTACTGCCGTGCTAAAGGAAGAACGCCGTATGAACATTCGAGAGTTGCCAGATTTCTCCGATTAAAACATGTGTTTTTGAAGAAAGTTATGCATGTTTCTCCTGGAAATTTTCAGACTTTTTAGATAAAATTACGAACAAAATCCTTTTAAAAATTGGAGGAAAAATGTTCACAAATTTTCTTGAAAATTCGTGATTCATCGAAGGAAATTTGGCAACGCCTGAAGGCTCATACGGCGTTCTTCCTTAGCACGGCAGCATTGCACAACGAGGCGAAAAAGAAGGACAGGGAGCGGGGATGAAGACGCGTTGGAGAGCGTTGCAAAATTCCGAAAAATCCTCCGTTTTTCCGTATGCATTGGCGAAAAATTATTGATATCTGAGTAAGACGCGGCAACCTCCAACCGGAGGTCCTAAAGCGGCTTATATTCAATTCGACCGCGCATCGATATGTGAATCGGGGTATGTTAACACGTGATAAGTTCATTTTGGGATGAGCCTTGAGCCTGAATTCGGTGCTTGGCCGTCAAAAAGGCGTAACTGCAGATTTTTTCGGCAGGGGAGTTTTAATCCACTTGCCAATTGAGACTCAGAGTTGATTGGTCCACATGTAAATACAAACAAAAATTGCTCACGACACTCATGATGACACTGGCGCCTACAAACCTAACGGAATACTTCACGCATTGCGCAATGCGTGAAGTATCCCGTTAGGTTTGTAGGCGCCAGTGCGCGTTTCGCGCTGGTAGCACGCCGCTCCGCTCCGCACTGTGTTAGGTTCTAATATTTAAACTTGCGGGGTCAGCGTTTTTCAATTTTCATGATTTTGAAATTTTTGCACAGTCTTCATGGATTATTCCAATTTAAATTGATGGGGAAAAAATATTAAAAGAAAATATAATGTAAGTTCTGTAAATATTAAGGTGGTTCCGTGTTAAATTTAATGATTTCCAAAGCACTTTAATTTTTTAATTTATATTTTGTGCCTTTACTGTGCTGCAGCGTGGTGTACGCGCAACCAAACTCTCAAAATTGGACGTATTTGACTCTGAAAGATCGATGTACACATGGGGTTGAAACCAAAGATTACGTGCTTCTTGGTTTTTCCCCCTCTTTTATTCATTTTTGCATAGTTTCTTTCAACAAAACTACGGTTATACCTAGAGATTAATACCCATGTCATTACTTGGAAAAGGTTTTACAAATATTTGCCACGTTTTAGAAATGTAAATGTTTTTAAAATAAAATTACATTTTCATTTAAAAAAAAATAAATAAATAATAAAAAAGTATACATAAGGTATATTTATAATAAAACTTTTAAGGATGGAAAAAAACCAAATATTCACAAATGACAATATGAGAAATTATAGTAATTTAGTCATTTTATTTACAGACATTCAGCATCTTAGGCTATTAACGTCTATGAATCAAAAGAAGAAAGCACCATTCATTTAAAAATTAGTTACCATAACAACACCTCAATCTCTCTTACTTTTCTCATTTCGATAATTTCAATATAATTCTACATACGAACTAAAATATCACGCTCGGACCAAGTCACTGTTGCCTATTTTACGCTTGGACAAACCAGGTGCGCGGGCAAAGAGTCGTTGACGGAATGTCCTGTAACCGGATCATCAGATAATGAACGTATTCCTTTTAAACATTCATCGGTTCAGTTATATATCACTCAATTGGACAGTCACGCTTTCAACGGGACTCCAACGTCACTTTACTACCGTGGTAAGGGACGTCCTTTGAGAATTCATGCGTTGCCAAATTTATCCTGTCACAAGCCGAATTTTACGGACAATTTATGTGTACTATTCTTTGAATTTTTCTGAGCATTTCATTTATAATTGAATCTATTGTGTATATAAAGTTTCAATTAATGATTATCTCACCTTTCTTCAATAATGAATATTTTATCAGAGGAAATTTGGCGACTTTCAAAAGTTCATACGGTATTTTTTTTTGGCACGATAGTTTGCTTATCATAGCATTCAGAGCAACAGCATCTGGCTAGATCACAGTCGCGTCGTCATGGGAGGATCGACATTCCCAAAACGCCTTCAATTGTTATACATATGCAACAAGGACATCCATTAAGCACGAATAGTTGCATCTAGGCGTAACTTATCATCATCGCCACCTTGCGGTGCGTCTGTCGCATAAAGCAACAAACATGCATCCGGATTTATACCCTTCGTAGATGAGCATGATATTCATGTTCTTTTTTTCTTCTTAGTTGCTCATGTGTTCAGGCCCGCCACAAGGGGGGGGGGGAATGGGGGGATACTGGGTCCCTGGTTCCGGGGCCCGGGCCCTGGTGAAAAACCACTATATACGAGTTCACACATAACCCTTGTCTTGTAAGGAAAAGTGAAAAATTTACCCTAAATATTTTGCAAAAGGTGAATAAATTTTCAAAAACATGCTGAGGCACTGTAGAATTTTTCTTACTTCTTTAAAGATTTCTATTTGTTTTCAAGATTTTTAGTATAGATTAATATTTTTAGTAACTGCGTTTCATTTTCTTCGGTCGTCGGATGCTGAGAGTCTCCAGTCTGGGCATCCTCGTCTTCAATGGCTCAACTTCCATTGCCTTAGACGTACGAAAGGGGAGTTCAGGGAGGCTTGGACCCCCGGAGAATTGAAAATAGTATCATCTGCCCCCCTCCCCCGAAAAAAAATTTCAGATGTTTTGAATGCAACAATCCGAAAGTATTTTGTGCTAAAAGTAAACAAAGAGGCGTAATTATTCTGCAGAAACTGATTTCATGTGAGCTTCAAAATGCGTCCAAGTAGATTTAAAATTTTAAAAATTTCCCGGGGGAGGCCCCCGGACCCCCCCTTTGCTGAGGGCCCGGGCCTTAAAACTGATACTAGGGCCCGAATAGGATGCGGCGGGCCTGTCCACAAGATACCATGTAATCGAGCCGACGTTGACGAAGGTATCTTTGAAAGTCTCTTCTTCATTTTGTAATGTGAGTTATCTCGTTGCAATACTCAGTATACCACAATAGAACCAACTTCAGATACCGAAGTTTTCTTCATTTTAATTTTTCAATTTGAGCAGAGTACGGAACCGTTACGCCCAGAGGTACATTTTCCCTATCTATCACCGAAAATTTCCCATTGACGTGCTAAAGTAACGCTCAAACTACCCAAATTTGAAATAAATAATTTATTCGGATCAATAGTACCGAGTTTCAAAAACTCGAACGAACAGAAACCGAGAAAGCATTTTAAGCCACGTCCGTCATCTTGGATTTGAGAATTTTCAAAAATTGACTAAGAATTCGAGTTTCCCGTCGAAAAATATCCCGCGACGCCGAATTTCAGAAAAATCCACCGAACAGGAGCCGAGATAGCATTTTAAGCCACTTCAGTCATTTCGGATTTTCGAATTTTGAAGTTTTTGAATTTTGACAGATTTTGATTAAAAACGCGTAATACCCAAAATCGAAGCTCAGATTCGGATTCCTCATAAAAAATCGATGCGATTTCATGTATCATACACTGACACCGAATTTCAGAAAAAAACCATCGAACAGGAGCCGAGATTGCATTTTAAGCCACGTCCGTCATTTCGGATTTTTGAATTTTGAAAATCTGACTTAAAACGCGTGATATCCAAAATCGAGGTTCAGATTCGGATTCCTCGTTAAAAATCGATGCAATTCATGTATCATACCCAATCATAGCGTGAAGGAAAGAGACGTAACGTAGGCATATTGATTCGAGCATATGAATGCAACGTGGCAACATGGGTAGTGCTCAGTGGGTCAGCGGAGGAGGAAGAATAAGAATTTATCGTGAGGAATTCCTCGCGACGAAACTGAACGGTAGCGCCAGCCGGCGCCTCCCCGTTCGGTTTCACTCGGGCGACCCGCGCGGCGGCGTAGTTCAAAAAGGTTGTACGACAGAATCTATACGCCTTCTTTAACCTCTTTCCTCAACGCTTTAATAACATATGATGTATGAAATCTCATCAATTTTTCACGAGAAATCTGAATCTGAGCTTAGATTTCGGATATTACGCGTTTTAATCTATTCAAAATCGTAGGAAAAATTACAGAATTGTCCTTGAAAATTGATTACACATTAGTGTTTTTTTACGTCATTAAACCTCTTTCCTTCACGCTATTCTAACATATGATGTATGAAATCTCATCAATTTTTCACGAGAAATCTGAATCTGAGCTTAGATTTCGGATATTACGCGTTTTAATCTATTCAAAATCGTAGGAAAAATTACAGAATTGTCCTTGAAAATTGATTACACATTAGTGTTTTTTTTACGTCATTAAACCTCTTTCCTTCACGCTATTCTAACATATGATGTATGAAATCGCATCAGTTTTTCGCGGGGAATCCGAATCTGAGCTTAGATTTTGGATATTACCCGTTTTAATCTATTTAAAATCGTAGAAGAAATTACAGAATTGTCCTTGAAAATTGATTACACATTAGTGTTTTTTTACGTCATTAAACCTCTTTCCTTCACGCTATTCTAACATATGATGTATGAAATCGCATCAGTTTTTCGCGGGGAATCCGAATCTGAGCTTAGATTTCGGATATTACGCGTTTTAATCTATTCAAAATCGTAGGAAAAATTACAGAATTGTCCTTGAAAATTGATTACACATTAGTGTTTTCTTTTACCCCGTTTTCCTTCTGCGTTCACGTAATGAAATTAGACAAACAGTTGACTCATCGACTAGTCTAGCCTAATCCCCCAGAATCGGTCTAAAGGGCGAACGATTTTATTAGATAAGATGTGCGGTCCTAGTTTCCGGGCAATTGCGATTAGATTGAAGCTGCGATGAGGGGAAACGGAAGTTATGCGAAACTCCGACGGATATTAAGTGAAAAACCAGGAAGGGGAAAGCCTTTCTTCCCGAAAAGTTTGTGCTCGGGCCAACTTATGCGGTCACTGGAGCATTGTATAGGAGGTTGCGGGAAACTATTTTTTTTCAGCAACCAGACCCGCCACGAGGGGGGGGGGGATACTGGGTCCCTGCTACCGGGGCCTGTGCTGCCCGTGAAAAACCAATGCGAATTCATATGCAACCCTTGTTTTGTAAGGAAAAGTGAAAAATTTACAGTAAAAATTTCGCAAAAGGTGAATAAATTTTCAAAAACTTGCAGGGGCACTGTAAAATTCTTCTTAAATTTTCAAAGAAGTATACCTTCTTCTTGAAAAATTTCTATATATTTTCAAGATTTTCAGTACAGAAGAATATTTTAGTAACTGCGTTTCATTTTCTTCCGTCGTCAGATGCTGAGTCTCCAGTCTGGGTATCCTCGACTTCAATGGCTCATGGCTCAACTCCCTTGCCATAGACAAACGAAGGGGGAGTCCAGGGGGGCCTGGCCCCCTTAGAATTGAAAATAGTATCATATACCCCCCCAAAAAAATAAAAATTTTCCGGATGTTTTGAATGCAACAATTCGCAAGTATTTTGTGCTGAAAGTATAAAAAAGCGTAACTATTCCTCATAAATTGTTGGAAAAATTCGTCATGGAAGCTTCAAAATGCGTCCGAATAGATTTATAAATTCAAAAATTTCTCGGGGGTTGCCCCTTGGACCCCCCTCCCCCCGTGCTTGGGGCCCAGGCCTTAAAACTGGAACCAGAGCCCGAGATGGGATGTGGCGGGCCTGCATGTGTTTGTGAGTTCTTCCGGCGCAACGACTTATAAAGCGCAAATTTTTAATGACTAATTTGGGCATTTTAAAAAGACATTTTTCATAGAGCACAGGACTTACCTCTATTTTTCTCGAGACGAATATTATCTAAACAAAACACAAATTCTAAAACAACATCCCTGCCCTACACCATTCATCACATGGACAGGCTTTAGTGGTGAAACCCGTGTTCAGTCAAGTTCAGACAAAAGAAAAAGGCAAAATTATCATACCAATGAGGTGAATGAATATTCGTAAATATAAGTAAAATTATAAGAAAGAAATTAAAATTATCGATCTAATTAAAAATTTAAAATCAAAACATCAAAAATAACGAACTACTAACCATTTAATTATGAATCCTAGAAAAGGAAGTCCACCCTCCTTTTCTTTCCGTGATGCTATACTAAAACACGCTATATCAACTAAACTTTTGGAATGGAGTTTCAAAATCCATAATAATCAGAAATAGCCAAATCTCCTAAAAATGTGCGATAAAATATTTTTTTTTAAAAAGAGGAAATTGAAACCACCACCTTGTTGATGTTGCATTTAATTGCAGCCATAATGACATATGTTGCAGGCTGCACAGTGGACATCCTTTACCATTTATTTTTATGAGATTTCCGATTTAACGGACGTGACGTAAATTCTCTTTCACGCGGCGAGCATTTCTCGGGCGAAACTCAATATTTATTCAATTCACTGCTTCCGATGAACGACAACAATAAAACTAATATAAAAAGCAACATTTCTACGTGATCCGCGTTTAGATTTTCACGATTATTTTTTAATTGGAAAAGCTTTACCCTTCCGAATCATTCGTTCGCTGGATTAGGCACAATACCACAATGAAGTGTGTCGTAAGTCATTTTCTCCACCGACATCCACCGTCCATACTTCGTCTTCTTATTCTTATTCCTCCTTCATTTTGCTCATTTTCTTTCTTTCTTCCTTGAATCGTCCACATAAATTGAAAAGCGTGACCTCTGTGAACGGGTTAAAAAACGAGTGCGGCAATGAGCTATCTTTCTATTCAGTGGCTTTCAGATATAAGTCGATGCTGTTGTTGTCATTCTTCTTTTTTTGAGCAATGAGGAGCAGTGAGTTATTTCCAACCGCTATGACGATCTACAGATATATCCTGGGCATCGCCCAGCCTCGGTTGATTCTGATCGAATTCATGACGGGGAAGATAGTATTTTTCGTCGTCGTGTTTTCAATGATGATCTTCATAACTCTTTTTCAGAGCGGAATGTTCAGTTTGTTGAGTTCCATGGTTCGCTATGAGGATATTGACACTCTGAGAGAAATCGAAGAGTCGGATTTGATGGTGCAATCTAACAACATCGAATCTGAAATGCAGTTTCTCGGTGATGATCTCGAATTTGACTGGATTAAAATGCGGCTAACCGACAGCTATGAGTTTAAGTGTCCTCGAGTTAGCTGCTTCTTAAATCCGATTGGGGACGGGCCATATGTTGCTAAAGTAACTGCGAATTCTAACACAACTATTCAATCCAAGGGAGAAATTGACAAAATTTTAAAATCCCATGCATTTCTGATAAGGATGACGACCTTACACACCGAACTTAGAGACTTGCTTTACTTCAATCCAGCAACAGAAAATAAATACGAATTCCACATTGTTCGTGAACGTTTGATGAGCTATCCCCTCATGTATCTCATGATACGCAACGCGTTTTATAACGAAGCATTGAATGACATGCTTTTTCGAGTTTTTGAGTCTGGGACCGATAACACTCTTTATGAAGACTATACTACTGGAGGTGACTTCCAGCGGTTTGAAGAGAGTGAAAACAACCAGGCAAGACCTTTTACGTTGACCGACTTTAGGCTTGCTTTTGTATCTTTGGTCTTGGGATGGGTTCTTAGTGGCTTTTGTTTTGCTTTGGAACTGCTTTGGAGATTTTAAGTTCTTAGAACCCAGACAGCGAAACTTGTTAAAAGTTATTTTCCACTATGCAGAATGTAGCATTGTAGCTGTCTAATGATTTAAAACAATTTTCCGACATTGCACGGTATTTTGTTATGGTATTTCCGTATCAGTACGGGGTGTCCCATAGTTTCATCCAAAAATAATTCACAATGAAACAGTATCAAATGAAGATTTGGATTAACAACCGTCTCTAGTTAAACGTCTCTTGTATCTTTTTGATGTTTCATCAATTGGTGACCACAATTTCTTGTTCAACGGGCCTGTTGTAAACTTGTAATTAGAGCAAATATAAGAGTTGCCCTTTGTAGATGATTTGTCAAAAATCAGGATGAGCGCATCGGCAAACTCTGAAATACACTCCTAACTTTGCAATCTGCGGAAGAAATTTGCGTTTTTTTAAGCTTCCAGCTTCAAAAAGGATACTACGGCACAGGTGATGATTTTTTCTGTGGAGTCGTTCCATTCAATCTCTGCTCAACATGGCCGACACTTCCGCTCGCAAGTTGAGGAGAGCACGAGGTCAATCGAGGCGCATATCTACCAACGCGAGAAAAATGTGTATGTTAACACGTCGATTGTTATCAGGTGGTTGGAAGTTAGAGTAATCGTCCCGTCACATATGTTTTGGCAGATTGGCGTCGGCTTCATTGTACTCGTATAATGCGTAGTATCCTTGTTAGCAGGGGTTGGACGGAATGACTCCTCTAACGAAATGTCCACCTGTGCCGTGGTATCGTTTTTGAAGCGGAAAGCTCGAAAACACGCAAATTTCTTATGCAAATTGTGAAGTAAGGAGTGCATGTCAGACTTTGCCAATGCGCTCATCGTGATTTTTGAACCATTTTCTATGAGTAACAACTCTTGTTATTGCTCTAGCAAATTTTTTTAAATTTTGGAATATCAGATATTACTTTTAGAGATTTAATTAGCAATAATTCCCAAGAACTGTCTAAGCACATGCAAAAACTCTAAGGTTCGGACGGATTTTATTAGTTGTCCGATAAGCTTAAATTATCAAAACATGATTTTGTAATAAACGCAACTCACCCGTATGACCGGTCCTTTTGATAGGTACTAACTTTTTTTTTCTTTTTTCGTGAGCGGTTTTGTTTAATTTAAAGACATTTCGTGCTTTGGTGTTTTGAGATAAGAGGAGCCAAGCCCCATTAGCTAATGTCAAATATAACTGGACAATTTAATTTTTTACATGAGCGGTTGTGCAGATTCTTGTGCAATTTTCAGTGAAAATTCTGCATAAGTAAGGAAAGTATTCCTTAACATTTTTTAACGAATCCCCACAAACGTTCTCCTGTAAAACATGTTTTGCCAAGTTGCCAATTGCCCAGTTAAATTGGCAAAGGCGGATCCAGCAATTTAGCAACACCAATTCAGCACACAATTTAGCAGCATTTAGATGGAGGATTTAAACCTGTGCTAAATAATTGATTCTTGTCGGAGCACCTTGCTCCTCCAAGAATCGATTTATTTCCATAGGTTTAAATGGAGAAAGGACAATGTTGCCAATTTGCTGGATCCGCTTATGTGATTTTGGCAATAATTGATGTGACTTGGCTCCTCTCTGCTAAACGCGATCCAAGTGTTCGAGCAAACCCTGCCTCTAAGTTATGGATGGAAAGCGCCTCTGCATTTTTTCCTTCTTTCTCTTCCGATTAAGATATCCTCTTCAGATTGAACGATTCGCAAACAATGATTTCTCGCTGCGAGGCGGGAAAAATTTTCCTGCACTAGGCTCGTGGCACGCTGACGGGGAAAAATCCAGGTTGAAGTGAAACCCGTGGGGTCAAACAGAAGCCCCGGCGAGAGAGCCGAGCTAATTAGCTCCAGAAATAATCCAATGGCCTCTCGATCAGAAACAGGTTACTCGAGGAACATTCAAATTGATATCGGGCCTTGCCTCGTTACCGGCCAACGCGGCTCGACATTCGATACATCGAAGCCTTGGAGCCATCGATATTTTCGATATTATCGATATTTTTACAGTGCGCATACGGAATGATCGATAGGAGTGTCGCGATTGAGGGTCCGAGTGACGACTGTCAGTACCACTTGCAAGTTGACCTATGGGTATCGAGAGTGAGTCGGATCTGCGAGAGGGGGGCGGGGGTGGATGCTTCATAACAGACGCGCACCGAAGAAAAAGCACGAGATCAAGAGATGGAGAGGGAAAGTTGTGGATGCCCACCGACCATTAAATCGATAGTTGTGCGTCATTGATGGCGAAGCTAAAAATTATTCAAGACCTATGTGATCGGAAACTTAGAAGGGGCTCAAGGGCAGAGAATATATTTTAAAGACCCCGTGTAGCTATCGTATAGATTTAATCCAAAAGTTACTTCCGGGAATCAACATTCAGACTCAACGATTGATGACTGATGACCGAGGAGTTGAGCAACCGGTTTAGCAATCCTGACCTAATTTGCAAAAATTCGCTTAGCAACTTTGCAAAACCGGTTAGGGAAGTGTTGATCTCTGAACTAACTTAACTTATGCCTCTTTCGATTACACTCGGTGGCAATTCTTGCAAGTTGGCAACACTTTTTTTCTCGATTTAAATGTACGTTGAACAATTGATTGTGTAAGTGCGCCTATCTTACCTACAATCAATATATTCAATGGATTTAAATGGAGTGTTCACAGTGTTGCCAACTTACTGGAATCGCGCTGATTATCTGCGTTTACAATATTTGTGAGGATTCTCTAAAATGTATTGTTTCCACTCAAAGGTAAGAAAGGGAAGAAAGAGAGTTTTTGCGCGCAATGGGAATTTTCAATTTAACCTATTAAGGTGAAACCACCCCTTTCCCGATGAAGGAGAGTGGGTGTAAAGCACCATTCAAATTAGAGAAAGAGAACTGTTGAAATTGTGTCTTAGCTATTAGTGTTTCTTTTTATAAGACAGACATAACATCACAAAGGTAAAATCTCATTAAAAGCAAATTTTCCCTTTCTGAGTCACGCTCTTGGACAACTACTAGTTCCGATCAGTAAGTTGGTCCTCCTAATTGGTTGTGATTAGTGTTGCTCCAAACAGCGTAGCTCTAAAAGGACAAATTTGCTTTTAATTAGTTTTTCCTTTTGCGATAAGTATTTTTCAACACGAATTTCAAGCGCTGATGAGTATGATGTAATACACTGAAAGAAAAAAAAACACATTGGATCTAGAGTCCAGACCCTTGAAAACATTGATGAGAAAGAATACTCTTGATTCAATCAGATTTAAACTTAAATAAAGAATCCAGCCCCTTAATTTGAGCGGATTTCCTTTTGATTTAAGCTTAAATCTGATTGAATCAAGAGTATTTTTCTTGTCCATGTTTTCAATAGTCTGGACTCTATAGATCCAATGTGTTTTTTTCCAGTGTATCAACATATCTGTCTCTATCGTTTCTTACACTATCGTTACTTTAAACGTTGAATTTAGAGAAATCATGTCGTTTACTCTATTTCATAAAGGGTTAAATAGTTAGATTCAACATTTTTGCTGAATGCAAAAACCCTACTGTTGAAAATTGCAGTAAAGTTTTTTTGAGGAATATTTTCCGATCTGTCTCGACGAAAAGATAATTCTAAAAATAAATCATCGGATGTTTCAACACCCGAAAAGGACTCCGAGGAACGTCAACTCTTATTACTTTCGCATGCTGTTGGTGTTTTCTGCCGATTAGAATCTTCAATTTGCCAACAAGATGAAGTTACTTGTAGTTGTTGAAGTCAGCGATCGGGTTTGCTTCCGGACGGAAGTGCCAGATGCCAAACGATGCGTGTATTGTGTCTTTTTTCAATTAACCCCTTGATCGGTCGTTTTCTTATCTAGACTGTTCAAAAAGCAGCCAAACGTCTTACGAAGAGTATTGATCAGTTCTTTAACGTCTGAAGAGTTCGCACAACGCACCCTAAGTTTTCTTAATACTCAGTTTGTCAAAATCCTGCGTAACATTCAGTTCGGTTCGATTGGTAAACTTCATCTCAATTCCAAGGTGAGTCGGCAAAACTCTTTAAAAAACTGTAAAATATAATAATTAAACAACTCTCTTAGAATTTCACGAAAGATTGCCACTGTCCACTTTCACGGCTTTCAAAATTTTACTCTGCGGGGGTTTTCACACTCGTTCATTCAATACATTTTGACACAATATTCTTTCCTCTATAACTTTTCAATATTTATTTTTTGTGGTAAATTCCGACACTATAAATAGAAAGTTTCAAAAAATATTGTACGTAAACCTCAATAAAAAATTTAACGTTGAATATAACCGATACTTGCGAAAATTTCATTTTTTGCGTGTGGCTAATAATGCGTTTTACAAAGACATATACCATACTTAGACTGTAAAAAAATCGAATGCAAAGTTTTCCCCATCACTTTTGTTGTATAAATTTGTGTACATTTACTTTAAAAACAGCACAGAAAAAATGTCAGTGATTTGTTGTTTTTAAAAGTTTTTCTGCGTCTCTTTCCCTATTCCAGGCGCGAGGAAAGTCAGTGCGCCTTCAATTTATTGCGTATGCAAAACGCATAGTCACTGAACAACAATAGTTACATCTATACCGGGCGTTCGTTATAAACTCGCTTGACAGAAAATGAGCTACTCTTACGCCGAACTCAGAAAGAGAGGACTTGTGTAAAAATGAGACCGAATTCAAAAATCAATGCTACCGGGGCTTTTAAATGTATACCTCTGATCAGTATCCTAATAGCAAAAATCCCGCGACTGGTCTAGATGCTCCGCAATCATATCTATTGATCATTTCATTTTTTGATCAAGTTACCAGAATCCATTGTGGAAAATGATCGGGGTCATTTCGATCGACCTTTCTCTTTTCTTCTTCTGCTCATCTTTCCTCTGTCTTCTTTTTTCTTTCCTCTTTCTTCCAGGAAGATAGAACCATTTGAGGTGCTTGGAGGACACGGCGCACAAGTGCAGTTTTTGTCATTTCGAGAAATACGTTTCTGAAGTTTCGAAACTACACGGATCCTTATGGCGGAGGGAAAGCTCAAATTGATTCTTTGATGCTTAAAAATTGGAATTTGGGAGCGAAATTTTCACAGAATATTCACTAAGACTAGTTTTAATTGAAATCATTAATAACTCGATTTTTCCAAAGACTGTACCTATGCGCCTTGTCCTCCAAGCCCTCACTTGATCTTATTGTTGTCAGTCTAAATAAAAGTAACTGAAGAGCTTCATAGAGGTATGTATCTTACATTTCTAAATAATAAGAGAAAAATGAGGCTTGATACGTTCCTTCCGTTTATTTTTCTCTCTTTCCTTTTTATATATTTTTTAGGGAAAAAAGGAAAAGAAAAAGGAATAAATGGAGAGAAGGTATCAAGGCTACATTTTTCTCTTATTATTTATAACTAAACATGTTTGATTTTTTTAAAATTGGACGGCGTGGCAACGCTCAACGACGAAACCAAAGCTTTATCTGTGCGCTAAACGTTGAATTACAGCGTCAGAGCGGCCCCCGACTTAATCAATCAAGTTGTTTAACTCCTAATTGCATCGCACCAAGGAGGCATCGGACCCGGCGAGGGGCGGACACCCAAAGCCTCGCGCGCTAAGAAAAAAAAAAGAAAGAAAAACCGCGAAAAAGCAAACATTCGAGGGGGAGTCAGATCCCTCGTCGGAGGGAGGAGGGGGGGGGGTTAGGGTAGGGGTGTTCATTAAAAATAGGTGTCGGACTACGCGCCCGGCTACGATTAATTGTTCGTCGGTTAACGAGGGGAAATCGAGTTATAAAAAAGTTCCGTCAAGTTATGAGCTTGCAACTTTGAGGAATTATAACCGTCCTCGTAGCCTCCGGCGACCGCTGCAGCCGTTAAGGAAGGCGTCCTCTGGGGCAGATTCCGTTCGCGTTAGGCGTTGTGAGGCTCGTGACGTCAATTGAACGGCATTATGTAAAGAGGAACCAGAGCTTGTAAGGAAAGGAGAGAGCGGCTCGTTACCGAACGTTCAAGTTGTAAGTAAACTACTTCGGGGTGGGAGAGGAGGGGTGTTTCTAACTTGTCTTACCTGCTTTTACTAGTAGGGAGTCAAGTTTAGTCTCACGAGTCTCTATCTTTAAAAGCATAGTATTTTGCACGCGAAAATAATTTTTTTATATATTTTTCAGACTTCTTTCTGGTTATTTTTCGAAAAATGTTACATTGAAAAAAATTCCGGCCATAGAAGATTTATTGGCGAAGAATTTATTGGAAGAAAAATTCCGGCCATTATTTTACTAGTAGGGAGTCAAGTTTAGTCTCATACGTCTCTATCTTTAAAAACATAACGTTTTTCACAAAAATACAGTTTTCTTTATACATTTTTCAGACTTATTTCTTGTTATTTTTCGAAAAATGTTACATTGAAAAAAATTCCGGCCGTAGAGGCCGTACTTACGGGCTCTGTAGATATACCGCTCGCGTTCCGGGCTCACAGGCCGAAAGTTCCGGGCGCGGCACCGGGAGCAATCGAAGCTACGGCCCCAGCACCCGGAGCGTACGGTATGTCTAGCCCGTAACTTTTTTTTGGTGTGAGGAAAAGAAGAGTATCAGGCCAGTTTTACATTGTTTAATAGAACGGAGGATTTCAATAGGATTTTCATAAAAGCACCTATATGCGTAGAAAAAGTGATTATGCATAACGACGGTGTAAGTCGGCAATCACATAACTCGTTTGCGGTATCTGAAAATCGCCGCCTCTATTTTATTTTTGTAAAGGAGAACAAACTGACATCATTCCTCACAGTTTTTGCAGAATTTTCTTCGCGCAGAGATGAAAAATCACGGCAGTTTTAAAGAATTACCGTTGCTTAGTTTTCCGTTTAAAAAATGAAGTATGACAGGAAGTCTGCGACTTCGCAAACCGAGTTATCTGATTGCCGACTTATACTGTCGATAAGTTGTTTCTAAAATGAAACAGGAATAGTAGTTCCATACTTCCAAAATGCAGTCCGGACGTATGAATTGTTTAAGCTGCTCAGAGCGAGAGATCCAGGATGACAGGGACACCCTCGAAAAAATAAAAACGAACGTCCTTCCTCACGAAGGCCATCAAAAATGTCGAAGTGGCAACCAGGTATATCGTAATGGGGGTGATCGGTTCTCGGCCAGTGTGACGTCATTCTAAGAGCCTTTAAATCGTTATCGAGACAGTAGGAGTGGAATTTAATTTGACACTAAGACGATCACGGAGCGAAAAGACGCGGAAAAACGATAGGTTTTCAACAAAGCCTCTCTTCATATTGGCATCGTTTTTGAGCTTGAGAGGATTTGCCGGTCGTGCGGATGGAACCTCCGGCATTCTAACCATGTCTCCGAGTGACCCTCCTCTCCTCTAATCCTTCTCCTTATTTTATAAAGTTTCAGATTAATCAATTCATCTGTGCATTGCAAACCATACGATACCAATGGGGAAAAATCTGATGGAATCTATGAAAATATCATCCAAAATTCGTCGCTTTCAAGGCAAAGTAGCGTAACTCCATTCCAAGGTTGCAAAATTCATCAAAATAATTCAAGTTTTTACAAGGATCAGACTGCAAATTATTCTAACCAAAATTTTACCGCTTTTACGTACAGTCATCAGTAAGAAAGGTAAAATTTTCATCCATTCCAAGGTTTCAAAATTCATCAAAAGAATTCAATTTTTTAAAAGATTGTAGCTGCACATTTGTGTCCAAAATTCTACCGCTTTTGCGGACAATCATCAGAAATGTCGGTGAAATTTTCAGTAAGACATAACTTTCAGCTTTTCAGTAAAAGAACAATTTGCGAGTGGGATTTTTGCACCGTTGAAACGTACTTAAGTTCTTTCATCTAGGAGAAAACGCATTACTGCGCATGCTGAAGCGAGTCGATGCGAGTGGTTGAGCATAAAAGTTTATCTTCGTTAATACAAAACTTAGGCGTTCTGAAAGTGGTTCCAATTGCTTTCTCGTAAGATTGCCTTCAAGAAACACCCCTCAAAATTAATAAAGTAAAGAAACAAACATAAAACTCACAATTCAAATCAATAATTTCATGTTCGACCTTTCCCAATGACTTAGCACTATGCGACCTCCTCCCCACCCCAACCCCCTTCACAGACTACAGAAACACAATCTTGAATGTATTTGATTAAATGAATTCTATTAAAGGTTTAATTCATAGCAGTCTGGAGGTTAACTTAGTATCCAAAAATACAAGAAGGTCTCAATGCGGCTTGGTTCTGTGCTATTGAATTTGATCCTGAAGTTTGATCGTTTAAACTCTTGTGAAAGCGTTTCTTTCTTTCTCTTTCATCGCTTTGCCTGTAAATCTGTTGAAATACTCTGATTTTCATCTGCGCTGCCGTGCTAAGGAAAAACACCGTATGAACCTTCAGGCGTTGCCAAATCTCAATTTCGAAAACACAAATTTCCAGGTAAACTTATGAATATTTTTCTTCCAATTTTTCAGATAATATTGTTTGCAATGTTACCTAAAGTTCCTGATAAATTAAAGGCAAAATGTTCATACCTTTCCTCACAAATAAACAATTTATTGAGGAAAATTTGGACACTCTCGAATGTTCATACGGCGTTCTTCGTTAGCACGGCAGTATACAGGGTAAGAAAAAAGGGGGGAAATGAATGAAAGGCGCACAAAGCACGCGGAGCACTTTGATCTCTCTCACAAAGTGCATACTAAGGAACCTCTTCGGGAGAGCATGGTTCGACAGGAGAAATAAATGCCACCTTCAAACATTCAACGAGGTTTTATCGAGTTGCTTCACCTCTCAATCGTGTCGTCCGCGATTCTCAGGGTGAGTTTATCTATTTTTCAATGGTTTAACCTGCGGTATATACGGGCTTTGATTGGAGACAAACGAAACACAGGAATTTCAATTTTTCATATTTTGAACGGAGACATTTTTCTTAAAAAAAGATCATCGATTTGGACACACTATGGTATGTTTCGAGCGAACTTAACCTTATCTTTCTAAACTTCATAAAAGAAGGGATACCTTAACGGTGCGTTAATGCTGGCGCGGAGGTAGATTATGTAGCATCGCGTCCAAGATCTTGGACTCCATGCTCATCACTGAACCTCTCACTTCTTTGCTTGAGCATGGAGTCCAAAAGCAAGTAGACCTCCCTTAGTTTTAAAGTTCATCATGATAGAAAATCGTATACTTCGCTTATCTAATCTAACTTGAACTAACTTGAACTAACTTAACCTAACCTAACCTAATATAACCTATCCTTATCTACCTAACCCAAGCAATGCACAATTTTTTTCGAGAACACATTTTTTCGTCTTTATTTCACAAAAATTGTCCTCATACATTTTTGGACCCTATGCTCGTGTATTTGTCAAAGAGTACCTGCATCCCACAATTTTGGACGCTATATGCTAACTTCGATTTTTCGAAATAATTATCCCTAACTAAAGTGAGCAATGAGTCCAATATCATGGACACGATGCTACGTTACCCGGAGGATTACTTACTTGGATTACATTTTCCAATAAGGAACCACTATCTCTGGATCTTCCATGAAAGAACGTACCTGCATAGGGAAACCTATGTCATATACGTTGTCTCTAAAATGAGGCAGAAATAGTGGTTCCTTATCGCAAAATGTGATCCAACTATTCGTGCTTGATGAATGCCATGTCACATCTGAAAAAGTGAAGGCGTGATGGCATGAGGCGTGAACTCGAAATGCTCCTATCTTTGCCGCTATTGAGGAGGAAATTCAGGAGGAAAGTAAAACAAGCAGGAAAGCTCTAATACGATCGTATTATAGAAGCGTGTCAGAAGCTGTGTTGCTCACGTTGCCTTTAAAGCAACATTAAAAATAGGACAAATAGAAATAAACACAAAATGGAAACGGAGCAAGGAATAAGACGCGCGTTGATGACGGCGCAGAGATACAACTATTCGTGCTTTACGGATGTCCGTGTTGCCGTCTGCAAAATTGAAGGCGCGACAGCACGAGGCGTGAACTCGCAATGCTCCGCTCTGTACTACCAATGAGGCGTCTCTTGGACTCGGTGCACCCCGGTGTGCGATTAGAAATCTATCAGTTGTACTCTCCAATGAAATGTAAAAGATAAGCTTAGCAATAAAAGAACTATAAATAACTCTTTCTTCTCATATGACACGATTAAACAGAACACAGCACGACGGTACATACCGAGAACAAAGTTTTCTGGGAGGGGAAGGTTCCCGGAAATTTTCTCGGGAATGTCTCTAGACTCATTTTGCATATTGTTCAGTTTCACTGTTGCCATCTAGAGCTAGACCTCAGAACCGCCGATGGAAGGATAATTTGAAAGTTTATTCGAGTAAAAATTTTACTCCTTACTGATGAGTTCTTGATACACTTATTTCTGTAAAATTCAAGTAAATCATTCTTTCAGACAGTATCTTAGATTTTCCTTGTTAATCTGAGGTGCCAAGCAAATATCATAAATACGTAACGGGTCTTCCCTGCCGTTACACGTCTCCTTTCGCAAAAGTTGACAATATCTCAGCAATGTCCATTCTTTAAAATAATAAAACCAAGTGAAAGAAGAAAATACCTTTATTTCAAATTTATGGAGTACATCTTACCGTTTTCATTGTTTCCTCAGACAAAACTAAGTTTGGGAAAAAAATATACAAAAAGCAACTTGACTCATAACAATTGCCAAGATGTTAGGTACAACTCCGTCTAATCTTGTGTAAATACACATCGATGGTCAAAGTGCGAAGTAACTCCGTTTGCGACGTTTCTGTCCTGTCGTACTTAATTTTTTACATGGAAAAATAGTCAACTTAAAATTTGGTAACAAGGCGGAGAAATGGTGCTGGGTCCACACCATTTCGTGGGACAAACAAAGCCAAGAAGTTCTAAATATTATAATTAGAGTCAAAATTAAACTTTTTGAACTCTAATGCGTACCAGTACGAAATTGTTCGATCATTTTTTCGGGTTTTCCTTGTTTTGTTACGAGAGTTGTTAGGTCGCCTTAGAGAGAGTTGCCTAAAAAGGCTCAAACCAGTCTAGATCTCTCGGCGTGACTCCAACTTAATATTCCAATGCAAACTGCCTGAGCTGAACACTCTCCCCTCTCAGTTTCGTACTGGTACGCATTGGAGTTCAACAAATTTAATTTTTACTCTAATTATAATTTTTAGATTTTCTTGGCTTTGTTATTCCCACGAAATGGTATGGACCCAGCACCATTTCTCCACCTTGTTACATACAGTTCGGGCCACTTCTTGGTATTTTTCTCACTTAATATTTTGAATCCTTCCTTCATTTCTCGTCTCCGTTGGTAAATTATCCTGTATAAATTTCAAACTATTAAGGCAAGTTTTCCTCGAAAAAATGAAAAAGGAGCGGATTTTTTGAAACACAGCAATGGAAATACGAGGCTCCACACTTTATCCATCAGCTTAAAATACCAGGAAGAACAATTAAAAACAACGATTCAACAAAAACAATTCAACAAAACAATTTCAAAATAAATTCGGTGACATTGGCTGTTACTTAGCGCGGACTAATCTTATCGAATCGAGGTGGTCAACTGAAAGTTACCCCCCCCCCCCTCCACCTTCCACAGTGGTCCCTGTGCGGCACCAAGGGATCTTTTTACGGGGTCTAAATAGTATTCAATATCTCCGAACGAGCCACGAGTACGTTGTTAGCATGACCCGCGCTATCCGCATGGTGCTGAGCGTTGGATCGTGCGGAACAACGCTGCCAAGTGAGGAGATTATGTTTGTACACTGCCGTGCTAAGGAAAAGCGCCGTATGATCTTCCAAACGCCGCCAAATTTCCTCTGGTAAAATATGAATTTCCAGGAAAATCTGTGAACATTTTCATTGAACTTTTCTGAGAATTTCATTCGCGACCATATCTAAAGTATCTGCGAGAATTTCAAGAGGAAATATGTATAACCCTCTCCAAAAATTAACATTTTATCGGAGGAAATTTGGCAACTCTCGAATGTATATACGGCGTTTCCCTTAGCATGGCAGCATACATAGTAAAATGAGGGGAAAATTGTTTATTTTTGGTGGGATCGAGCGGCAATGCCGCGAACGTTTGTCATGTCGCGTCGCGTGGCCCCCGGGGGATAGAACCCTGGTGGGGAGGAGTAGGGGGGGGGGGTGCGGAGCCTTCGCGAATGATTTGATTCGCGGGTGGAATCTTAACGGACCCGCGTATAGCTATGACAGGTTGTGTTGCATTCAAGATGGACGAACACCCTTGTCAAACCTGGAGGAATTTATGGAGTGGAATAAGTGGTCTTAATAATGAGTCACTGGACTTTGGGGGGGGGGGGGGAGGTAACTTTTTATTGAACTTTCCCCTTTTTCGTCCTTCAATTTTGAATTGCTTTCGGAGGGTCAACATTCTGAACCCGCACCTGCGGCTCTTTTTCGGGCATTGGCGGATCCAGCGATTTGGCAACACTAAATTTCTTCCATTTAAACCTATGGAAATGTATCGATTCTTGGGGAGCCCAGGTGCTCCGATGAGATTCGATTATTTAGCATAGGTTTAAATGGAGGAAATCCGGTGTTGCCAAATTGCTGGATCCACGACTATGATGAAACCGCATAATTCGTCGCTCCTCTGGTGTGAGGGCGTATCTCGATTTCCACATGAGCCCCAGAAAGCATGAATTCGTATGTAAAACAGGGCCCACGTGAAAACTGAGATATGCCCTAACGTCAGACGCTACAAATTGACACATTTTGTTTGCGTCTACAACTTAAACCTCATTATTGATGCGCGTGATATTTTCGACCGCCATCTTGAATTGTGATGCCACCCTGACTTTCAAGATAATTTTGGAGTATTTATTGAACGGGTTTAACTAGACTCAGCCGAACTATAATACTGCATTTTGCAATTAGGAACTACAATTTCTGGCCCATCCGTAAAAACACGTATGTTCATGGGGAAACCGATGGTTCTTGCGTTATTCCTACACTGAGCCAGGTATTGTAGATTTCAATTGCAAAATGTTGTCCGAAGAGTTTAAGTGGACCTTCAAGGAAAAAAAAAATGCTGATTTAACAATTTTGTACTTAAAAAAAGAGTCCGACATGTTTCAATGTAGATTTTGCAACTAAAACATGCTAATTTAATCAGTACCGTGGTGAAATTAGCTTTCCACTATTGTATAAAATGTACAGTTGAAACATGTCGGACATAATTTTTTACGATTTAGTTGTTAAATCGGCAATCCATTTTTTTCCGTGTTGAATTGAATTACACTTTTCAATAGAGAACTATTAGCTCTGGCTCTTCCATAAAAGCACCTTTCCGCACACGGAAACCAATGGCACATGCGCTGTTTCTACACTGAGCAAGAAACTCCGGCCGTGGGAGCCGAAATTACGGGCTATACTATATAGACATACCGTCCGTTCCGGGCTCAAAGGCCGAAAATTCCGGCTGCTGGAGGCGTAGCTTCGATTGCTCCGGGTTCAGAGGCCGAAGCTACGGTTCCAGCAGCCGGAATTTTCGGCCTTTGAGCCCGGAACGGACGGTATGCCTATATAGCCCGTAATTTCGGCTCCAACGGCCGGAGTTTTTTTTTTCAGTGTAAAATGATCCAGAAATAGTGGTTCCTTATTGAAAGATGTGGTCCAATTTTAAAATGCGCTGAGCATTCGTTAGGTTTTTCGCATCTCTTCTACCCGTTATTTTCCACCCTCACAGCACATACCCTCGGTTTTTTCCACAGAAAATAACGTCGTGCAACCCGACGAGAGGCGAAAAATCAGACGGTTCACGTACCCCCATCGACATTCAAATCGTAGCGGCGACGAAGACGACTCAATCGAGATAGGGATCTTAAGACTTTCCCGCGCCGGCAACAAATTTTTAATTAAGCCACACTTCAAACACCCCCTCTCGGGGCCGGGGCGCGGCGCGGGTAATACACTCGTAAAAAGGGCCGTTAATTCCGGGGTCGACCCATTCGACGAGTTTATTGGTCGTTCCCGCGTTTATCGCCCGACGACATCACAAACAATTAGTGTATCGTAAGTCGAGGGTCCGCGGAAACAAAGTTAAATATCGCCGCGCCGGGTCCTTAGAAAAATGAGCTCTCCGCTGCGGCAGCGTCTTGGATGCAAACTCTGATTACGGCCCCGACAGCAGGATGCAATTTCCATGTTCGTGCGCTTGGAGCGAACTGTAAACAAAAATGAAGAGACTCTATTTCGAGCACCATATGAACTTCATCTCGAGATTAGGAAACACTAATTTTAACGTAACCAACCATAAAAGTACCCAGACCCAGAGGCGGATCCAGCAATTTGGCAACACCGGATTTCCTCCATTTATACCTATGCTAAATTATCGATTCTTTTCGAAGGACCTGTCCCCCCCCCCCCCATTGGCGGATACAGCAAATTGGCAACATTGTCTTTTCTTCATTTAAACCTATGGAAATGTATCGATTCTTGGAGGGGCCAGGTGCTACGACAAGAATCGATTATTTAGCATAGGTTTAAGTGGAGGAAATTCGGTATTGCCAAATTGCTGGATCCGACTCTGCTCTCCCCCCGACCCAAGAATCGATACATTACCATAGGTTTAAATGGAGAAAAGAAAATGTTCCCGATTTTCTGGATCCGCCAAGAAAGCACCTACTTGCATAGGGGAAATAATGACACTTTTTTTTTAAACTAAGCCGGAAACAGTAAATACACGTCTGTAGTAAGGAACGCGTCTACACTGTAATGGGTCATTCTCGAAAAAACTTAAGCGCCAAAATGAATCGCAAAAATAAAAATTTAAAAAAAAAAAAAAAAAAACAGGAAAATTAGATTAAAAATTAATTTAAGAAATTCTAAAAAAAAAGTCAATAAAGAAAATAATGCTTGTTTAAAGAAAAAAGATACTTACATAAAAAGAAAAGTCACTTACATCAAGCGGAAACCCGCTTTCATTCAGCGACTTTATTCTTGAGTCAAAATAAAATCTTCTTGACGGCATACTCAAGAAAATTTCTGCGTAAATCGAGTCACTTTTTTCTCTAATGAAATCCAAAAATTATGCTAAACGTAATTAAATACAGATGCTAGGACTTGGTGAGATTTCGGACTACCGCTCTCTTTTTGTGCCGTATTTTCTTGATTCATTTTGTGAGGAAAGCTCTGCACTTTTGAAGGTTCCCTGTCATTCTTAATATGTTGGAGCGACTACAATTTGTATGATACTGTGCAGCACCCTTGTTGTAAAATAGTTACTTGAGGCGCCGTGGCATGGCGCAACGTGCTGCTAGCGCAATACGCGCGCTGGCGCCTACAAACCTAACTGGGATACTTCACGCATTGCGCAATACGCGCGCTGGCGCCTTCAAACCTAACTGGGATACTTCACGCGTTGCGCAATGCGTGAAGTATCCCAGTTAAGTTTGTAGGCGCCAGCGCGCGCATTGCGCTTGCAGCACGCACGCCGCTGGCCGTCCTGTTCTATGGTAGGCTCTAATACTTAAACTAGGAGTCACCGTTTTTCAACTCATGATTTTTAGGTATGATCAGTAAAAATGTCCAGTCTAAAATGTCCAACCATAAGTCCTTGCTGACGGATTCTTTTTTTAAAAACGGTAAAAAAACGAGTCACTCCAAAGTTTGCTTTTTCGTCGCATTGGTCAAAATGAAGCATACAACTATTTTAACTTCATGGATGTGCGTGAGGTATTCTAAGAATTGAAGACGCTTTACGGCGTGGCGTTTACTAACAATAGTAAATATTTATATCTAAATTATAGATTCAATTATATACATCATTGTTTATCAATATATATCATTATATATTAATAATAGTGAAAGTTAGTTAGTTTAGTATATTTTAAGACATTCAGCGTCACAAAAGCACGCTCTTCAGGAATCTTTGATACGTAAATAAATTATTTTTAAGCGCTCAGCCGATAGGGAGGTAATTGTTTTTCATAATTTTTTTTTTTTTTTTTTTTTTTTTTTTTTTTTTTTTTTTTTAACAGTAGTGTACTTTTCTCAAAATTGATGGTTGAAACTTTTGTAAGGTGAGTTCTTCCACTCAACGTCGCTCATCTCCTTCGGGGAACTTGAAAACGCGCCAACATAGAAACAAGCTGAGCGCTTCTCTAATACGAACGTATTAGAGCTTTCCCGCTCGTTTAATATTTCGTACCATTATTTGATGGATATCTCTACTTATTCCATTCTACTTTCTCTCAATTATTTACTCCATTATTTTCTTTTCTTTTCCAGAAAATCGATATATGTGAAGATAGACCTGAAACGGAAGCAATAACATCATTTTGAAAGTCTACCCTCCAGTAGAAAACTAGGCGTTTGTATACTCATGACAGATTTTGGTTCGTCCCTAACAACCGTCAGGTATTAGCTTTCGAATATTTCGAAAACGAAATCTAACTACACATATTTTCATAGTGTATCAGTTCCAATTGGACTGATTAGATCAATT
Organism: Bemisia tabaci; assembly: GCF_918797505.1. NCBI lineage: Eukaryota > Metazoa > Arthropoda > Insecta > Hemiptera > Aleyrodidae > Bemisia > Bemisia tabaci. The sequence goes on from NC_092796.1 coordinate 36,793,242, forward strand.
TTTAGATTCAATTCGGCCGTTGAAGGCAAATGATGATGTAAATATTTATTGTCTTAAAAATGTTTACATTTTATTTAGGATTTTCACTGCAGAAAATCAGGCCTGTAAAAACGTGAGGTGTCCAAATTTGGGTGAGTTACAAGGCTGTCAGCAGTTGGACCTACCGTAATGGGCAATGCGTGTGCTGAGCTGTGATAATTTTGAAATTACCAAGTATTTAGTCTTACATTTCAAAGATTTGCAAAGGGGAATGGGCCTGTTGCAAACTTTTGCTAGAGCAAAAATAAGAGTTGTTTCTTGTAGATAATGCCTCAAAAATCACGATGAGCGCATCGGCAAAGTCTGAAATGCACTCATAACTTCACAATCTGCGTAAGAAATTTGCGTTTTTTTAAGCTTCCCGCTTCAAAAACGATACTACGGCATAGGTGAACATTTTGTTAGAGGAGTCGCTCCATCGTCGGCGATATTCATCATGGCCGACGCTTGCACGCAGTTCCGCGCGTAATTCAAGGAGAGTTCAAGGTCAATCAATTCGGGCGTGGAAAATATGAACGTTAACACACCGATTGTTATCTGGTCTAATCCAGTTCAGGTGTTATCTCGTCCCATCAAACGTGTTTTGGCGGATTGGCGTCGGCTATGATGATTATTGCCGACGATGGAACGACTCCTCTTACAAAATGTTCACCTGTGCCGTAGTATCGTTTTTGAAGCGGGAAGCTCAAAAAACCGCAAATTTCTTACGCAGATTGTGAAGTTATGAGTGCATTTCAGAGTTTGCCGATGCGCTCATCGTGATTTTTGAGGCATTATCTATAAGAAACAACTCTTAGTTTTGCTCTAGCAAAAGTTTGCAACAGGCCCATTAGACGCCTCCACAAATTCATTTTCATCACACTTATATTAAAAGCGCTTTGTGCATGTAATCAATTGATACTCATTGTTTTTAGTTAAAATGATAGAGACAAAAATGTGTATGTTAAGCATCAAGATTACTAGATCTCTGCAGGGACTAAGCGACGACTACATAGAAAAACCAGCAGTTATCGAACATCCAAAGTTAAACGTGTTTGATGTCGAAAGTGCTAAACCACGTATCTCCGTTTGCGACGTTGCAGGCTTCCTGTCATATTTCATTTTTGCCTGGAAAAACTAGTCAACGTAATTTTCCGAAAAGTTCCGTAATTTTTCTTCTCTATTAGTAGAATATTCCGTATAAATTTCAAGCTACATAGTTGACTTATTTTTCTCCGAAAAATCAAATAGGAGCGGAGATTTTGAGATTCCACGAGGAGATACGTGGTGTCGCACTTTATCCATCGATATTTTCGGACAACGTAAACAGAACGGCTTACAATAACCAGTCCAATGACATTAGGAGCTAGCCAATTTCTTTGTTGTCCAATTTCTTCTTAGGTTTAATTATTCCATGTATAGGTAACTAATTGTAAGCAAAAAGCAATGTCATGTAATTCTGTGAGTAAGAAACTTAACACGAGAGGAGATTATGCAACGCTCATTGAAGTTAGATTGATTCTGCGGGTCGATTGTTGAATCGTTATCGAATGACCTTGATCGATATATAGCATTGTGAAGATAGGGAGTTATCGATCAGAATCATTCGATAACGATTCAACAATCGACCTGCAGGTTGACGTGACTACCGCACGATGATTAGCTTAACGCTAGACGATACCATTATTTTAACTCCTGTGTATTCTGCGGTATCATTCAAAATTGAAGGCGATACGTGCGCGCGTTAACCGTCTCGCCTTCTAAGTCTCTCATAGGAGTAGTTAGCTCCGGGAATTGACACTCCTGCTTCCATGAATTTTCAATCCAATGCGTTCATGCATTTTGATTCTACCCTCTCTCTAAATTCATTTCGCGCTCACACCGCGAAGGGGGATTATTGCGCTCCTGATTTTAAGTCAGTACATTAGATTTCGTCGATGAAACTCCCGAACCACGTATCTGGTCTGCAAAGTTTTAAAATCTCCGCTCCAATTTTAATTTTTTAAATGAGGACGAATCAACATCTGGAAATGTCTTCATCTCAAATTTCTTCAGAATTTGCTTCGCACAGAGAAGGAAAGTCACGGAAGTTTTGAAGAATTGACGTCAAGAGGTTCTCCGTTTAAGTATTGAAGTATGACGGGAAGTCTGCAACGTCGCCTACCGAGATACGTCTTTTTGGAGTTTCGCCGTCGATATGTGATAGAGTAAAAAAGAGGGAAATTAAGGCGACCGTAAAAGCTGAAACTTTTTATATCGCAAAAAGTCGGGACCCAGGACATAATTGCATATTTTTGGTTGTTCGTAGTGATTTGATTATTTTCTCAAACTCTCAAGAACTGAAAGACAATTGAATCAGCGAAAACGAAAACACACCAACTCTGTAACTCAAAAATGATCAAGTTTCATTCAGAACAGTAAATTTTCCCAAAGGTCTTTGAAGTTAACGCATCTGTTCCAACTCTGACCTTTAAAGTGCCCTTAACTACTTGTCTTTTGTCACCAAAAATCTTTTCTCTAGTCTAACTTCTCCACCTACTATGCAATTTTGTGTGCGTCTTGATTAGTGTCATTTTCTCGAGTTGGTGTGTTTTTGTTCTCACTGATTCAATTCTCAAGTCATAATTTGAGACCCGCGTATTTATTAATGGAAAAAATTAAATCGGGTAACAGGGTCGGTTCTTTCTTCCTTTAGTTGAATGGCATCATACTGCCTTTCTCTTTGGGATGATACCATATAAAGCACAAGGGAGTTGGAATAGTTGTATCTTCAATTCCTCACCTTTAATTTTACGGAGAGACAATTTTCAAATGCAGATTTGAGTATCCGCTTCAGTGGCGAGGCGTGAATGATCGATTGTCGATATTTTCGCATTACAAACCATGGTGTGGAATCGATTATAAAGGTGCTCGTCCTGAGCACCTTATCTATCGATCCTTTTCCATTAGCTTTAAATGGCACGCTGGAAAAAAAACACATTGGATCTAGAGTCCAGACTCTTGAAAACATTGGCAAGAAAAAAGACTCTTGATTCAATCAGATTTAAGCTTAAATCAAAAGGAAATCCGCTCAAATTAAGAGGCTTGGTTCTTGATTTAGGCTTAACTCTGATTGAATCAAGAGTATTTTTTCTTGTTGATGTTTTTAAGAGTCTGGACTCTAGATCCAATGTGTTTTTTTTTCCAGTGCAGGTAAATCGGTATATCGTAAAGCACGCCACGCTACTGACCCGCATTAAATTAGATCAGTGAAATTTTCAAGAGAATTCGATTTGAAAAAAATCGGTCGTTACTGCTCCCTGAATAGGAGCAGCCCTGGCGGTGGACGGTGACATTTCCAGGTGAAATTCGGGCGATTCAGGTGGGACGCCGCGGCGTGCGATTCGGGTGCTGTCGGCGGGAGGCGTAATAGGCGTAAACACACGCTCGGCGGAATGAAATACGGCCACTTATCGGGGCTCATTAAACCCGAGAGCCCCGCCGCCACATCAACGGCGAGCGTCGCCAGCGTCGCGACGCCGGGGCCGCGCGTCGCGTGTGGCAACCGCCGCGCGCGTCGGGCCCACTTATTAAATTTCGCCCGAGTGGTACCTGCCGAGTCTCAACGGCCTCGTCTTACCGAAACGGGATGCCCACCTCAAGGTGGAAACTCTACTCGCAGTACGAAGGCTACGAAAGGGAGGAAGCATATCGACGGTGAAACTACCAAACCACGTATCTCGTTTGCTGTGTTTAAAAATCTACGCTCACAGTTTATTTTTTTGAAGTAGACCAAATCAATATCATTCCTTGAAATTTTCACGGAATTTTCTCCGCACAAAGAGGAAAAATCACAGAAATTTTCAAGACTGGATGTTGAGTAGTTTTTCATTTAAAAAATAAAGTATGACAGGAAGTCTGCGACGTCGCAAACCGAGATACGTGGTTTGGTAGTTTCACCGTCGATATGAGAGATACACCGCTTGGCTGCTACGCGGCCCGACCCTCGGAGGGTGGCCATAGAAATAATTTAAATCCCTCTGGCTGGGAGCGATTAGACCAATGACCATCAAATACGAACATTCGCATTTTTTTAAAAACTTCTCGCCAAGGCTGAAAGAAACGAATGGAGCGGAGCGTTTTGAATAGTCTGTAGCGAAGGAGCACGCCTTCGTTTCACTCACCTTGCCCTGCTGTCTTTCCCGGCTGTCCGTCTAAAATCTAAATTTATGAAAGAATGTAGAAATAATCCAAGATCATTCTTGTTTAGTTCGATTTTCTGCCAGATTTGAAATTCCCGCCATTATTCAGCTGAGGCGGAACTTTCAAGTTTTGCTGATTGCCCTTAACCTTGCATAGCTCATCGGTCTATCTCAAAGTAAAAAACCTGGGTCATATTCCCAAAATCTGCATAAAATGGGCTAATCCAGGGACTATCTCACATCGATAGCCACAATAAGCATGAAAATCGTATCAGTAGGTCTGTAGAACGAACCGTGACAAAAAATGAAAATTTACGTTGTTTACACGAGAGTATTCACAAATATATCACAATTTTTAAAAAAAAAGCTTTGTGTATGCATTAATTTTACAGAATAGACCAGATTATCAGCAGGAAATTAAAACGAAAGGAGAAAAAAGGAGAGACCAGAGTGGAGCGTGTGTTACAGTGTCCCCGATAAGTGCATTGTCTGTCCGAACAAAATGTTGGGGAAACGTTGCTGTTCGTCCGTCATCGAAGGTCTATATTTTGCCGAGATATATGGCAAAACGCCGTTTAAACATTCGAAGGTCGCCAAATTATCTTCAGCAAAATAGTCATTCTGAAAAAAGTTACGAATAAATTCTGTATTTTTCTTTGAAATTTTTAGGCAATTTAGAATAAAATCCTGAAATCCTTCAGGACTTTTGAATTTATTGATTTCTTTGAAATGAAATTTTCTAAAGGAAAAACACATCATCAAGAAAATCCAGAGTTTATGGAAAGAAATTTGGCAATGTTTGGATGATCATAGTCCAGTGGCGCTGCGTGCTTTGCGATACATCGATTGTTCAGCCATTTAAACCTATAGAAAAGGATTGAAAAACATCCAGGGCGTTTGCAGCGAACTTCTTAATAATCAGTTCTTTACCATAGCTTCGAATGGAGAGGTATCAATGATCGATCATTCACGCCTCGCCATCTGCTCATATTGTTATATTTGTCTCAGCACGGCCGAGTAGATGCATCATATTCTCCTAAATTCGTCTCTCCTATGGTATAAAGGCGTATCTTTTTCCATATGACATGCCGTCATACGGACACCAGGGCTCACCTGTAAATCGAGATACACCCTAACGTCAGAAAAGCGACGAATTGTATTTGAAGGAAGCATAATTTTGGAAGAACACTGACAGCATGCAGGAAAAGGACGAATAAAATATACCTGCGGTTTGATTATTTATTGATAGAGCTTTCAAATTTGTTTCAATCAATCCAAGTAAAATGTATAAACAAGCAGGAAGCTCCAACGCATTCGCGTCGGAAAGCGGCTCTGGCGACGGTAGGTAGTTGTTACGCGTTTACGGTTTCCTTGGTAACCTTTGTTTGCTATCAGCTGATGTCGAGTAGTATGACTAGGAAGCTCCAACCACGGCATTCTTCGAAAAAAGCGCGAAAACTTATAGATTTGAATTTTCAAATTTTAAACGTAAAGTACATTTTTTCCAGTGCGAGATTAAAGCACAGACCCGTTTTGAATTATTGACAGTATCACCATGATTCCAAAAATACACTACACAACATAGCATTCGCTCACAGGAAAAAGATATCAATTAAAATAAAATCAGTCCCCCCTAAACAGCAGAAAATGGCGCCGATTCCCATCAACCAACACGCGGTCTCTCCAATGTAACATGGTCCGTTGATACTCCCCAGCTGGGACCGTCCGGAATAGCAGCTCTAGTGCAAGCACCAGAGCCGCTAAAAAGAGAGGAATATTGGCCCAAGTTCCACTGTTGACGAGGAAAACATGACGAACTGCAGGGAAAGGAAGGATTGGTGCGAGTCCAACCGGGAAGTTGAACTCAACCGTGAGTTTCTCTTGGTAATTCTCGCTGATGAAAGAAACAGTGGCATAATCGATTATCGATATTTCCCCATTTAAAGCTATGGTATAAGGTCGATTATTAAAGTGTTCGTTGCGGACACCCTGTTCATCGATATTTTCCAATGGCTTTAAATGACAGATCAGTCGATATATCGCAAAGCACGCCACGCCACTGGGAAGAAACTAATGGAAACATCCAATTCATGGGGGATTTTATAGAAACAAGAAGAGTTTTTTCATCAATTTGATTTGTGGTGTTTTCAATTACTTATAAATTAATGAAAAATTATACAACTTTCGTTGGAAATCATTCAGACCGTCTTTTTCCTCACAATAAACTTAAATACATTTCAATGTCTCCAAATTTCTCCTTGCAAATGTCATTTTTACCGAGAGCATGTTTGGGATTTTCTAACTGGAAATTTCGCAGATACTTCTAGTGATCTCATGCAACATTCAGAGACAATTTGGACAATAATAGCAAAGTTACAGCACTTTCTTATGAAAAACTCAATTGTTTGAGTCAATTTTGCAACCTTACAGTCGAGTTGTGCTCCTTCGTCCGAGAAACAACGATGTATAAATGTTTGACCCAAATGAAACTGTCTAAATTAGAATCTCAGAATATTTTACCGTTCATGTAATCGTTCAAATCCTTCCCCCGATTTTCGATCGGAAGCACGATATTTTAGAGATCCCGAGCACCAACAATTTAAACAATGGGGGGAGGGGGTTCCCTGATGGCATTTCTATCGCAGGAGGAGGAAATAAGTTTGAAAATCAACACTTAACGCTTTTTTGCCTGTTGATGACAGATGAGCAACTTGTTGAGCAGAAAATCACACAAAATTTGACAAATGATGACTGATGCACTTGGCTATGCGAGCTTTTGCATTTTTCACTAGAAATCCTAAACCAGATGCTCGACTCTTTAGTCATCAGTTATCGTTGCGCAGATTTGAGTGTCGACCTCCGAAAGTATACATTTTACACTATACAGGATGATCCAAAGTTAAAAGGCCAGACTGCAGGACCCGAAATACCCCCATAATCCCTCTTTAATTTGAGATTTTAATCTTTTTTTAGATCATTTATATGATTTCAGGGCATAAAAGTACAGGGGAGTACCAATTTTTATGAGATTTGGTTAACAACCGTTGCCAAAATTAAGGAAAAACTATTTATACTCTCCGAAATTTTGAGAAGGCCGTAGCTCCGACTGGAGGCTTTTTTTAAAAAAACTTTACGATAAAAAAAAGTCTTATTTTGACCCATAGAACACGCTCCTGCAGTCTGGCCGTATAACTCTGGAACACCCTTTACAGAGAGGCAGCGTGGGATCTGTAAAAAATATTGCCTCTATTTTCGATCGATGAAGAGAGCACGTGTCAGGCAAAATTTGATGTAAAGACTCGGCACCACTATCCTGATAAGGTTATAGCGCAACGGAGGAAAAAGGACAGTGCCAGTAATTGGCCTTAATTCCCAGTCAGTTGCATTCAAAGGGCCGAGTGGATAAAAAGGTGTTAATAGGATTTAATCTTCCGCCAAACAGCGCATTTTCCGTATTTAATGAGCGTGGCCTGAAAACAGGGAGAGGAATTTGCGACATTGCGAGAGGATAAAAACCCACCTCGTGAGTACTTCACAAGCTATCGGTTCTCGTTAAAATTGTTAATCGGGCGGGGGAAAAATATAAAAATGAAAATATAGATAAAGTGGTGAAATAAAGATTGTGGGCGGGTTATTCCTCAGAAAGCGGTCGCTTATTCCTTTTAGTTATTAACTTTGAAAGTTTATTAAAGTTGTTTGTGTTAATTAAAGTTGAAGAGTATTGAAGAATAAACTTGTAATAACTGCAGCGTGAATGGACGAAAGTATGGTAGAACGGCTAGAAGTAATTCAAATAAGGGGGGACTGACACCAATAATTTTCTCGAGGGGAGCACTAAAGTTCACAATCGACCTTGTTGTCCAAAAATTACCCTCGATGAGAAAATTTTAGAATAAGACGGAGCACACTTTTCAGTAATGCATGTATAAACAAGTTGCGAATTTCAAAGCATTAGTATTGCATTAAGCGTGCCTAGGAGAGACGTTCTTTTTGTAAAATTAGTCTTTTCTTTTATTTTACTTTCAATAATTCAAGATTATAAATAAATAAACACTTAAAAATCACTTATGTATATAATTAATTATGGAAACAATCTCAAAATGAGATTATAATATATAATTTTTATGAATAGTGACAATAGATTCGAGAGAGAAAAAATCGGCAGGAAAAGTTACAAGAATAAACTTTCAAATTTTTACCGCAATATGTAAATGTAGAGAGGGAAATTTGTCGGGTTTTATGTGATATTTTATCATTTGAAATAACAATAATTCCAAAAACTTTACAAAACTTCAAAATCATAAGTTGGAAACCGCGGTCGCCGCAAGTATGAATAATCACATCAAACACATGCAGTACGGCCGGCACGAAGCTGGCACGCACGACGCGGAACACATAGTAGCGCCTTACAAGGCGGTAGGATACTTCATGCATTGCGCATACAGCACGTTGCACCGTTGCGCTCAAGTCGTTGAAAAGTCGTTTTTCTTGGTGTCGAACCTACCTCGGTGTACACAATTTCCGAACAGTGCACAGTGCGAGCTTGAAATCCTAGGATCACAGGATTGTAGAGATTTTGCAATCATGTATGTTTTCCGATGAAAATATAATTTTCCCCAGCCGCTTTTAGGAACCGCTTCTGATCTTAATTGCAGGGATTCAGCAATTAGGACATGGTTTAATTTCTTTTAAACGGCTTTTTTGAGACGAAATTTTTAAGAAATGAGTATTTATCAATCTACCTCGTGCATAGTGCAGGGTTTATAGTTTTTGGATTGTAATACATGTTATATTGGCACAAAGATGTAAGAAACTGCTCGTAACAAGCTCTACTGAAACGTTTCATGACAAGAAAGGAGCACCTGGAAAATTCATGTAGAACGACTTTTTTTTATCAGGGAGAAACCTATACGCAGCTTTCCTTGACATTTTCTGAGGAACTTCACTCATTCAAAAATATTCACAGATTATTGCGAGCATACTTTTAGGGTGGTTTTCATCTCAAGAAATTAAACATAATTGGAGATTTTGAAACGTTGCAATGAGCACGCGTTGCATAAGCGTAGGCGAGTCGCGTTGGATGTTTGAATGAACGCAGCTTTTGACCATAGCCACCGATATACATACAGAAGATTATCTCTTTTTTTCGCGACCATTCAAAACATGACCGATCGCTTTCTCTGTCACAGAGGCGATCATACTTAGTAATTATCGAGCCCTTGACAGCTCTGAACTCGAAGCCCGTCTAAAATCTCATTTAATCGGATTTATAATTATTATAGAGATACCCTCTGTATGCCAAAGGTCAGGGCAGCATTGACATAAATTTCTAGTGGGCGATGGGTCATACTTTGTAAGCTAAAAAACCCGGAACGTCTTTATGGGGGCTTTAATGGGTAAACGAAGCTCTTTAAAAAGCAAAAATGAGAAAAATAGGCGGAAACGCGCCAGTGCGGTCGGCAGTGCTGTCAAATTTCAGCAAAAAGTGTATTGGTTGTCCTCTTGCTTGTCCTGAAAATTGTCTCACGATCGGCACCGGTCCTCTACTAATGCGACTGAAAACCTTTTAATAATGGCTCTGATTATTAAGTTATCTCACCATTTTTCTGAAACAATTCACGTGAGTAAGTGTAGCTAGGCTCCCTGGCTGGGACATCAGGTCATTCTCGTTGGCTGTTGCAGTTTTTTCCTTGGTTGAAAATCAAATTGAAAATCGATTCCCTTTAACGAAAATCTGTAAATACGAGGGTCATCCAAAAAGTAAGGTTCCCTACCTTGTATCTTTCGAACGAAAAGAGATAAATCAAATCGGTAAAAGAGACATTATTAGGCATACTCTAAGCTTTAAAACAAGCTCAAGTTTTTGAAAATCGGTTGAAGGGTTTCCGAGAAAACTTAATTTTACTGAGACAACCTCCTGTCGCCGCGTGCCCACCTCTGGGGTCAGGATGCGCGGAAAGTCGATTATCTCAGACTCGGGTTATCGCCTCTAAACATCAAATCAAAAAGGACTTTGAAAGTTTTCATTGAGTAGACTGTACCTTACTTTTTAACGTAGTCTCCGCATCTTTTTTGACATTTCTGTTATCATTACAGTAGCTTTTTGACGCCTTCCGCGTAGAAGCTCTCGTCTTGGCTACGAAACCAGTCATTGACAGCGAGCTGCACCTCTTAATCAGCTAGAAATCGCTTTCTACCGTGGAAGTTTTTCAGCTCGGGAACAGAGAAGTCACCTGAGGCTAAATTGGAAGAGTTCGGAGGATTGGGGAAAAATTTCCCCACACAAAGCAACTGATTTGTATGTGCAGATCGCTGTCAATAACTGGTTTCGTAGCCAAGACGAGAGCGCTTCTACGCGGAAGGCGTCAAAAAGCTACTGTAATGATAAAAGAAATGTCAAAAAAGATGCGGAGACTACGTTAAACAGTAAGGTACAGTCTACTCAATGAAAACTTTCAAAGTCCTTTTTGATTGGATGTTTAGAGGCGATAACCCGAGTCTGAAATAATCGACTTTCCGCGCATCCTGACCCCGAAGGTGGGCACGCGGCGACAGGAGGTTGTCTCAGTAAAATTAAGTTTTCTCGGAAATCCTTCAACCGATTTTCAAAAACTTGAGCTTGTTTTAAAGCTTAGAGTATGTCTAATAATGTCTTTTTTACCGATTTGATTTATCTCTTTTCGTTTGAAAGATACAAGGTAGGGAACCTTACTTTTTGGATGACCCTCGTAGATTGCAATTAAGGGTCCAGGGATTCGTCATTCCGCGTACGTACATAAGTCGGCACGTAACGTAACGTGACTTAAGGAACGTAAAATTTTACGAGGTGCAGAATGTAACCTCTGGTTTTGTCCGTTGCCATGGTTGCCACATCCATAAACTAAAAATTTCTTACGTGACTTTTGAATGTCTTCATTACGCAGCAACCCTGTTCGCGTTTTCAACCCTCCGCTTAAAAACATGACCAATAATAAGCTCACGGGAGCAGTAACGAAAAACATTTTGGGAATCGAATTTTCTTCAAATTTTGATGGATTTCATTCAGAGAGACCGAAAAAAATCCGCTAATTCAGTAAAGCGCTAAAATTTCCGACGAGACAGCAATTAAAACACACCACCCCGCAAGTGAACTGCAAATACCGCTGTCTTCGGAAAATTGACACTCTCCGTTCCTTCACATTGCTATTTCGCCTTCAATTTGTAAGGTAGGCCGGAAAACATCCATCTTCTGAGTAATTTTCCTCTATTCGAAGATTTGTCTTTTCTGTATTCCACAAATCTTGCCTCTTGGTTCATCCCCGCACCCAAAACGATTTTTATGGCATCTCTGTTTTTTCTATTTAAGTCCCTGTATTTGATAATGCACAAGAATACATCTTACAAACGTTATAATTCAAGCGCAAGTATCCTCTGGCTCCCTAGCGCATGTACGCGTTGAAACTCCAGAAACGATTATCTCGTTTGCTAGGTTTCAAAATCCCCATTTCTATTCTATTTTATAGACCAAATCAACGCCATTGCTTGAAATTTTCAAAGATTATTTTTCATACACAGAAGAAAAATCAGGGAGGTTATCGAGAGATGACGGTGAGTATTTTTCCATTTGTGAAAAGTAAAGCATGACAGGAAGTATGCAACGTCGCAAACAGTTTCTGCGCTCCTGCAGTTTAACCATCGATATGCAGAAAACGCTTATGGTTAATCTATTCGTGACAAAGAATATTAACTAAGCATGATTGTCTCAAGTAGCGAGACGGGTATGATATTAACTTTCGTTATAAAAAAATCTCATTCTTCCTTTCACACTAAACTGACCCATTACAACCGTCAAAGGTACCCGCTATTGTTTGCGTACGAGACGTCGCACCCAACCCACCTCTTCCCCCCGCCTCCTGGTCTTCTTTTGAAGCGCATATGCGCCCCTTCGTGAACAGGATGTGAAAAAGATTTCAGCGTCGAATTCAATTAAATCCATTACCGAGCCAAGGGAAATAATTCCATCGAGTGCTTACTCATCTGGTTAAAAGTGTTTCAAAAAGAAAAAAACAAAACCCCCCGTACAACCACTCATCTCACGCGAAGTCTGTATTGCAGTTAGGTGGTTTTGGATCAGCAGGTAGAATAGGAGTCGAGGGCGGGGGTTGCTGACTGAAAACCGCGTTTGTCCCGATGGCGCATTGTTGCGGTTGCGTGGTTTAGCCCACGTGACGGAAATTACTCGGCGCCGCGCGGCGCGGGCGCGGAAAAAAGGATACGAAAGCGTCGCACTTCAAAGGAGACGCAAATTTAATTTCACCGCAAAATAGTCGGGAAATAATCTGTGTTGCCAACGTTGGGTTATTGCGGTTGCTTCGTACCTGCGCTCATGCCCGACGAATTTCAGTGCCCAGGAAATTACGTCATAATGGCATTTGGATTTTTGATGCATCACCTCTCCCCCAACTCCGTCCCATGTCCCCTCCCTGGGCCAGACTTTGAGGATCCTGAATAATGGGCCCGTATGCAATTATGCATTGTGAAGCTAAGTTACATGGTTTCTCCTCAAAATTGTACGAAGAGAGCGATTTACGAAAAGTGATGCAAAGTTGGGCCCCCGTTGACACAAAAATTAACTAAGGAGCTCGTTGCTTGTTTTTTCGGAGACTAGAGAGTTTTAATCGAAATTTCGTCGATCAGACCAGACAAAAATCGCTGTGCTGAAAATTTTACCCCTTCCACAGATGGATCGCATTTAGAAAAAAGGAGCCAGCGAAATTACATAGCGTTGTAAAAATGGTACTCCTTCATAATTATCTAAAAAATCTCCTAGATTAGCAGATAGTTCTTGCTTCCTACCAAAAAGCTGTTGATTTTAATGAAAAATAATTGCGTGAATTTTAAAAGTGTGCATATATTGAGTATTTTTAAAAGAAAAGAAGAACTTGCACAGAGCTGAAAACACCGTAATTGAGCTGGTTCCTTTTTGCTAAATGCGATCCAGATATAAATGCTTAAATGCCCGTGCATTTGGGAGTCCTAACATTTCAACATCGTCTTGTGTGGGACGAAAGTTCAACCATGAGGAGGGCGCAATTAGAATGCAATATCTTGAATCCACTCGTTGAAACACCCCCAACATGCGCATGTGCCAAGTTTCGTGGAACCGTCAATACAGTTTGAGCATAGCAAGTATTCAGAATTTGCTATTTAAGCCTTCCTCGAAACCAATCCTCTGGACATTTAACACAATTTGAAATGAGTTTATGGAAAACTTTAATTATTTTTTTTTTCACTTTAAACGTAATATATAATTGGATTACATTATGCAATAAGGAGCCACTATTTCTGTCCCATTTTGGAACAACACCCCCAAGATGCGCATGTGCCAAATTTCTTGGAAACGTCGATGAAGTTTGAGCAGTTGAGCATGGTAAAAATTGCCATTCCACTTCTCAGGAGAAAACAACCTCAGTGCTAAAAATCTTGAAATCTAGCTATTTATACCACCTTCAAAATGCAGTTTTAAGGGAAAACTATCTAAACAGTTGTTTGCAAGCGGTGTCGATAGGGGCTGTGACATGAAAATGTAATTCGACTTTTTGAATTTCGAACGCGAGGAATCTTTCCTGTAACAGCTTCTCTAGCGGCACCGCTTGCAAATTATTCTTGTGTGCACCTTTCCCCATGAAAGATCACAAATAATTACTATCAATATAACTGCTTAGCTTTGATCAATATTAAAAACTGTCTCATTGCCAATGCCACATCTCTTAAAAATCACTGACGTAACAAGTGTATTAAAAAAAGTAATTAGATTTGGGCACCATCATGGCAACGTAAGCATGGTGAGTAATCAATTAGAATGTAATTAAAGACGAGAAAGTCTTTGATTCTTCGCAAGAAGGTGTTTGCCACTTGATTGGTTTCACCCCTTGATATTGACGATCAAGGGTCGGGGCCTCCTTTGTTTTGGCATTTGATCTGACTGAAAATTTAATTTCACCGGTTACGCCAAATTACATCAAGTGATTTTCGGGCTAATTACGTATTTAATTTTATTCTCTTTGGCGGACTTTGGTTCTATTCTTTCAAGAGATCTTATTTCTCAGCGTCGAATACTCTTCAGAGAAGACGACTATGTTAAAAAGAGTTGAAATGAACATCCTTTCATGCGTGACCGAAAACTCCAAAAAGTAGAAACAAAAATTTCAATCCCCCCAAAAATTTCAGATTTTACGTCTGATCATCTTATTAACATCACTAGGTAATTTCTTATATTTTTCATCTATAAGTGCATTGGCACCAGCGGAAATTCGTAATAGCAAATATTCAGAAGTCACCCTTCAAGCGTTACTCAAAACCAATCCTCCAGATATTCAGCAAAATTTGAAATGAGTTCAGGGAAAACCTCAAGCTTAATTTAGGTTTTTTTTTCAGTTTGGATGCAATCTATAATTCTTCCAAATTACCATTAGATACAGATAATTTTTCCGGAAAATTATATTTACGTTACATTTACATTACATTACGTTTGACTGGAGGAAATAGAAGCGGCCCTAAAATAATGAGCCTTATTCCAGAAAACAAGCTCTCCGTTAAAACTTATTTTGATACGAGCTCTTTCCAAACTGTTACGTTAAACCTCTAAACCTTTCTGCAAGAAGAATAGGTGGAGCGACACAAATATTTCCCTACGTAAAAAAAAATCGGTGAACACGGTATCATTTTTATCTCCATTAAGTAATAAATTGAAAAAACTAATAAATAAGCAGCCTCTCCGTTTTGATCCATTTGATACTATTGTCAAATTTTCTCTCGCAGAAAAGAAGTTCTCACTTTCTCTTCGTTTTGACTTTGTCTCGCAGAATCACCGAGAGAAAAATATATCCTCATGAATCGCGTGATGTGATGAGAGGCTGTTCCAAGAGTTATTACCTACATAACACTTAAAGTGTCCGAGTGTCTATCCCATCCCATGACTCAGTAAAATGTTCTTCAAATAAAAATTTCTGCTTGCTACGCATTCTTTTCCTCTTCTAAATATTTTCAGTCTTTAGAGGTGATTCGTTTTCTACTTTTGCGGTTCAAGTTCAAAAGTCTGATTTAGTAAGAGTGAGAAAAAGAAGACATTTTAAAGGCAATGTGCACGTTGATAGAGATCGAAGAGAAACTTGAAGATCTTAGAGATATTAAGGAGCACTTGTGTTGTTCGTGCTTATGTTATCAATCAACTAATCGCCAACGCTGAGCGTCGTCGTGTCCATGCCTAATAGGAGAGCCTTCAAGTATGCAACAGCAACTATTCGAACGTTCATGCTGATTTTTAGCATACCCGGCTATTTGAAGGCGAACTGTAAACTTGAATATATCTAAACTCCATTGAGTTTAGATATAGTTAAGTTTACGGTTCGTCGGAGCTCCGATGGTAACAGGGACACTTTTCCTCAAAGGATGTATCTAACACTTGTGGAGAATCTTAAATGCTATTAAATATCATGCATGAGCCATTGCCCTACTACCTAATGGTAGCTACCGGTATCGACACAGGTCAATTTATTGTGAGTCCAGAGCGAAGCTCAGGAAGGGGCCATTAGATCAAATTGAAGGGGGTTGTCTTTCCAAGTTTGGAAGGATCGTTACGAGAGAGGTTTGAAAAATAAACCCTTCTGATTAAAATGTTGGCAAATTTAGATCTCTAGTTTAAAACTGGTCAATGATTATAGAAATTGGCGGATTTTATTCGGAAAAGTGCTGAAAAGAGCAGAAAAATATGAACGCTTCTAAAGTAGTATCATTTTTCGGTATTTCAATTTCCACATGAGCCCCAGAGAGCAGGGATTTGCATGTAAAATAGGGCTCACGAGGAAATCAAGATACGTCCTTACGTCAGAGGAGCGACGTTCTTTGATCAGATTAATTCACCTTTTCACTTGTTGAGCCATGTGTTCGTGACGGTGATAAGAGTATACCACGACCCACGGCCGTGAATAATCCTCGTTATTATTTACAGAAAAATCTTGAATTGTCACACATTTCAACAAGATGAGCGCCTTCAATTACTCGCTCAGCAACTTTCACAACACCTCTGCACAGGGCTATAGAAATGTGGCTCTTGCATGCATGTTTCCACATTTTGTCCTACTCCTCTCATCCACTGACTTCCGCTGGTGAGGCAGTTAGTGTCTATGCGTGAGCGATTTGTGGGAGTTGGGTTTTACTTTGCCTTGCGTAAAATTTTCTCGGAAACACGATGGTGCCACTGGTTTTCTTTGAAATAGACTCTAAAGCTCAAAAAAAGCTTTCAAAGTTGAGGCCGTAATAGAGGGGATAAAGGATATCTGAGGCTACCCTGAGAGTCCAACTGTGTAACATGACAAACTCTCTATGAAAAGATAGGGAGCAAAACTTAACAGGTGCCACTTGTTGAGAACCAAAACTGAAAGCACGGCAATCAGTAAATCGAAAATCGTGCAAATTCGGCAAATTCGCAATCATGTGTCAAAGAGAGGACTCTAGACTTTTTTGAAATGCTCATCGTGATTTGTGGGTGGTTCAATCAGCGAGAAGTCTATTTCTTAATTTGTATCTCTTGCGTGCAACGGACCCAATCGCTTTCAATCGGGAAGAAACGAATGAAAAGCGGGTATTTACGAAAACCCGGATCGAACTCGAACATTCGTTCGCCGGAACGATCGGATGAAGGAAGGGCCGGAGGACCGGATAGAATTCCGGATTTTAATTAATATTTATTCCTGCTCCATTATTTATTCTGAATCCTGAATCCTGGGCGTCCAGGTAACTTTTGAAAAAATGGAGATTCTCAAGCGCGCTCATCGTCTCCGCACGGCCGTCTTTGAACTTATAACTTTTAACAACTTTGTTTGCATTCTCGGGTGGGAGAGCCAAGGCGAACGGATTAAAGCAAGTTTCGAGGAGCAGTGGAAACTTCTCCTGGGGCGATGAGTGAGCCAACCGTTTAGATGCAATTCCGCGATGACGCCGGAGATATGAACGCAATTTGCGTGGCAAGTCGATAACCCCCCTCCCCGACAATGAGCCTGTTGCAAGGTGCGGGGAACTGTAAATTGATAACTGATTCCAATGGGAAATTTTTCTAAAGGAACGATGGCGCTAATAAAAAAATCTTAAAATCACCTCCCCAACTCAAGAAAGGGTGTTTTAAGAACTGACTCATTCAAACGGTCTTTGCGGTCAAAATACATATTTTCAATACACCCCACGTTGGAATGACTCTAGCGCTTAGTTCCATCTATTTGAGCTACATTTTTGCATTTAGAGACTTTTATCTCTGGCTCATTGTAAAAACAATGAATGTGCCTTTAGTTTCTTTAAGCAGGTAGGTGCTTTAGATGAGTCAGAAACAGTAGGCTTTAACTGCAAAATAAGAGAATCGAGTCTAGACATAGTGAAATTGGAACATAATAAGCTTGTCATTGAGGCATCAAAATGCTTTATGCAATAACCCATTGAAATATCACTCTGATATCACTCTGATATCACTCTGATTTCACTCTGTTCACTCTGACTTCACTCTGACTTCACTCTGACTTTACTCTGACTTCACTCTGACTTCACTCTGACTTCACTCTGACTTCACTCTGACTTCACTCTGACTTCACTCTGATTTCACTCTGACTTCACTCTGACTTCACTCTGATTTCACTCTGACTTCACTCTGATTTCACTCTGACTTCACTCTGACTTCACTCTGACTTCACTCTGACATCACTCTGTTCACTCTGACATCACTCTGTTCACTCTGACTCACTCTAACGTCATTCTGACCATTCTTTTGATGTCGCTATGATAGCAGAGTTTTGAGCGGACGTCACATTGCTTCATGAAATACATATATACTAAATATTGAATGATATGTCATCAGTGTTATGTCACCCCCATTTTTACTGAGCCCGAATCACACGGTCAAAGTAGAGCTTTCAAAAAAGGCGTCTCGTGGGATCACGTGACCCCCAAGTGACAGCACTTTGAGAGCTCTTCTTTGATCGTATGATACGGGCTCTAGAGGTCCCCAAATCAGTGAGACTGGGATTACAAAACGACTAAGAATACTAAATATTCGTTGTTTTCTGTGTTTAAGGATGATGCTGCCTCTAATAATGCTAGTCTCGCTCCTGCGAGTGACGTGGGGCGAGGAGGCGGAGGAGGCGGACTGGGAGAGCAGCCGACTGGGCCCGGACCCGGGCGAGGACGGCCCCACCTCCGCGGAGATCTACAAGCGCCTTTACAACTTCGGCCTCGGCAAGAGGGCCTACAGCTACGTCTCCGAGTACAAGCGACTGCCCGTCTACAACTTCGGCCTCGGAAAGAGGTCGCCCAGGCATTATAACTTCGGCCTAGGCAAACGGGCCGACCAATACGACGAGGTTAGTGCTCATCAACAAGTTAAAAGATAGGTCCCGGGTTCGAATCCTGGTAGTGGCGCCAAATTTTCATGGAACTATCGAGTAGATCTGCTGAAACGGATCGTACTTGGCCTTACTCCCTGAAATTTGTAAAATCTGAAGCATGGATGTGCCCAAAGCCCTCGATGTCTACGGACAGTAAACATAGTCTAAAGTTGGCTGAAGGTGCTAGACACAAAGCCATAAAACCAGCAGAAAAAAAGGAAAAAGGTTCTTTTTGTCAAGAGAAATTACTTATTCGATAGATACCAAGAGATTTTACAAAGATGAATGATAGGCTAAAGTACTTAGTGTACTTAGTGAGGAAAAAAGTTAAAGTAAAGTTCGACGGTGAAACTCCCAGACCACGTATCTCGTTTGCGGTGTTTAGAAACTTCCACCTCCCTTTTATTATTTCGAAGGAGAACAGATCGATATCATTCCTTGAAGTTATCACGTGAGTTTTCTTTGCACGAAGAAGGATAATCATGAAAGTTTTCGAGAATTGGCTCCAAGTAGTGTTCCATTTAGAAATTAAAGTATGATAGGAAGTCTATACTCGTAATGTCGCAAACCGAGATACGTGGTATAGTTTCACCGTCGAGTTGCAACTTTACTACTGATCCATTGCTACCGTGGCGCAGAGGTGTTGTGTAAGTTGCTTACGTAGTGACTGAAGGCGCTCATCTTGTTGAAATTTGCAACAAAAACATAGTGAAGTCTTATCAATCACAAAGAAAAGTCACAAATAAAGACATAAGAGAGAAAAAAAACCCTCTGACGTTAGATCTTGGGCAGAGACAAGAGACCAGTATCTTTGCAATGGTGGAAGCTTTTACTTTCGGGACTTCAAAATTCAACTGTTGACCTATCTTTTAGATCGATGATTAACAACGTGCTAAGAGTTTTGTTTCACAAACAAACCAAAGTTTGGGAAACTCGTTTGGCTCATGACGTCACCGGAAGCTTATCATCCACCTAGTAGGTAAGATGACTGTTGCTCCCTTACAATTGTCCATGAGGCAGTGTTGAATCCCCGAAAGTGAAAGCTTCCATCTGTCGCCGAGAGGCCAGTGGAGGGTCTCTTGTCCCTGGTCTCGTGTCAGGTCATTTTTTTAAAAACATTTTTAATTTCATTTTTTTCAGATATTTTTTCGGCTATGATTTCAGATGTTGGACGACTCGTACCAGACGGCGGATCTAGTGAAGCGGATCCGACCGTACAACTTCGGGCTGGGGAAGCGCTCGCCGCGGCAATACAACTTCGGCCTGGGCAAGCGCAACAAGATGTACTCCTTCGGACTGGGCAAACGCGCCGGCCTAGGCTCGGACGACTACGACCAGCTCGACCTGGACGCCTACCCCTACCCCCCGCTCCCCGCCCGCCCTGAGAGGAGCCTCCACTACAACTTCGGCCTCGGAAAACGGGACCCCGCCCCCGCCAAGCCACAGGGACCTCCCGCCTCCAAGGAGTCCGCACAATAAACCCACGTTCCCCAGCATCTTCCGCCGTACCCGCTTCAGTTCCTATTCACCGGTGGTGAGGCGTGAATGATCGATTATCGATATTTTCCCATTTGAAGCTATGGTATAGAATCGAATATTAAGGTATATCGACGGTGTAAGTCGGCAATCACATAACTCATTTGTGGTGTCTGAAAATCTCCGCCCTTAAGTTATTTTTTTAAAAGAGAACAAATTGACATCATTCCTTAAAGTTTATGTAGAATTTTTTTCACACAGAGAAGAAAAATCACGAAAGTTTTAAAGAATTGCCATTGAGTAGTTTTCCGTTTAAAAAATAATGTATGACAGGAAGTCTGTGACGTCACAAACCGAGTTATGAGATTGCCAGCTTACACCGTCGATATCCTTTTTATCGATCCTTTTCCATGGGTTTAAATGGCAGATCAATCGACATCGCAAAGCACGCCATGCCGCGCCACTGCTATTCACATCCTCTTTATTACGATTCAACCCGAGATAGACGGATCATTATGGTACGATTCTACGGAAAAAAAGTTCAACGGGCCACTAGACGAGGTCGGGATTGACCAGCAGACAAGGTGCGAATTTTAGCATCAAAATCTCACGTAGAACACGATTCGCGAAACCATAACGACTGAAATCAACTCCTGACTAAGATATAAACATTCGCAGCATAAGGACAAGTTGGGCACTAGAATTTTGAATTCTCCGCTCGCAAGAAGAATTATTGCCTACTTGAATCAAACTCACTGAAAAAATAGTTCTGTCCATAGGGCTTCTGCATTTTCTTTGTTGCAGCTCCAGAAGTTGCCGTCATTAGGACTGAGTACTCTGTGCGCACGACTGAAGTTCTGTTCTCACAACAGAAAATTCCTGTAAATATACCAAAAAAAGTGCAGGAGCTCTGTGAACAGAGGGTTTTGTCATCAGCACCGACTATTTCCACTTTTTTTTTTTTTTTTCGGTATGTGGGCCACTAGACAAGGTCTGCAGCGAAAGAAAACGTCGCAAGTTTTCTCTTCAAAATCTTACATAGAGAACAACTCAAAAAACGGGCACTTTTGAGAGCAAGTCCTGAACAAGATATCAATAAGACTTATAAACACAGATCAAATGGAAGTTCGATTATACAAATGACGTCATTTGTATTTTTGTCATTTGACCAATGTTAATATAAAACACATCCTGCTCAGGAGTTGATTTTCAAACTTTCCGTTTTGTGGTTCGTTTTCCCTGGAGAATTTTGAAGAGAAACACGTATAGCGTTGTGCTTTAATAATTCATACCTTGTCTAGAGGTCCATGGCGCACTACATCAGTTTCGGCAAGCTCCTTAATCGAGCAATGTTCCTTCCTTGCCTTGTGTTGTTCAAATCGTTAACAACATGCAACAGCTGAGCCGTAGCACCAAAATCGAGGTTGTTATCTTTTTATACCGAAGAAACTCTTACGTCAACGTTTAGTGCGCGATTCGTCTCAAGTAGATATTTGTTTTTTCATGAGCGGGAGGTTTGAAATTACACATTGAAGAACATTATTGCTGCTCATTGTTAGTCAGGATTCATAATCAGTAATTTTCGTTCGGCAAACCGTGCTCTGCGAGAAATTTTGGTCAGGATCATGTATCATAATGCTTAAATTCGTACCTTGTCAACTGGCGGTCCATTAGAAAAAAGTAACATGTTTCATTCTACGTGAAATTTTTAATTCATACCTCGTCTGTAGGCCCATTGTATAAGGAGCATGTTTCCGTATTATGTACAGATCAAACTATTCGGTTTGTCAAACCGAACATGCGGTTCATAAGATTGGACTCTTCGGTAGAATTAGACTGAGATGAACATTTCGGTCACACGAAGCGAACGTTCCATTCTCTGCGCCGACTTGTCGCTATGACGAATAGAGTGGTTCAATCTATTTGAAGCACCGAATGGTCGACTCATACTATTGAACTTTTTTTTCAGTCTGAGCTATTGCAAGCAGGGTCGTGAATCGAAACGATTTTGAGTCGGTTCTGGTCGCGGCCATACGGGCATTTTGATTCCGGTTTCAAGATCCCAATGGAAGTCTCGGTTCCACATGGCACCCGGATTGTTTAGTTTTTCCTCTTTTTTTTAAACACAGTCAGTTATGAAACTTTTTTTAAAAGAAAAAATTCGGTTTCTTCAATTCCTTGTAAAAATGTGTGTGGGGGTTTCAAAATTTCTCTGAAAGAGGCCCCGGAACCTTTCAGACGCCCGAATAATTTACTTTTTCTTTTTTGCTAATTTAGTGGTAGTATAGTTGTAGTGTAGCCTCCTCGGCTTTTTAAGGAAAATTCAAGTTTCGAATTTATATTTCCGGTAGTGCAGGAATTCCGGTTCCAATTACAGAACTGCATCGACAAAATTATATGTTGATATAGCATTTTGGATGCCAAAATTTTGTCAAGCGAGAACTTGATGCTGATTCAGCTACCCTCACGATTAACTTCACCTTTTGAGGTTGTGACATTAACTGTATGGGGTGGCTCAATCAGCATGTAAGTGGTACTGGACTCAAAATTCTTGGTTTGTTTATTATTTTTTCGATGCTGTTTCAATATCAATTTGCAAAAATTCACGAACATTTTAATTTTTTTCCCTTCAAATTTAGTTATAGATTGTCCAAACAGTGATAAAAATCGAGTTCCAGGCTCCAGGTTTCATTTCGATTCACAGCCCTGATTGCGCAAAGCCTCCGTAGTTAAAGTCGGCCAGTCTGACGCAAAAGCCCTTTATAGTTCGTCCGGTGTCCTACTGCAAAGTGGGCAGTATTTGCAAATAGACCGAATGTACAGAATCCATACATATTTATTCTCACATTAGAATTCCCAAAACCATATTCGTGCGGGGAAAAATTACTTTTCTAATTTTTACGCAGGTGAAACAGGATAAAGGTGTGACCAATCAAAGAATGAATAACTGAATGAATCGGAAAAGGCATTCTCCGGTTGCTATCTTATTTCTCTCGAAAAATTGATAATCCTATTTTCGCAGATACTGCTCTCTTTAGTAGCGTGGCAGAGGGAAAAGTTGAGACAACTTAAGGTCTAATGTCATAAACCGTCAGAAAAATTTCACAATGCTTGCGGTTTTTACCAATTTTAAATCAACGAATTCCAATGCCCCCCTACCTTTTCCCACCTCAATTTTGGTTTTTCCTAATTATTGTAGCCTCAATTATTATACTCATTTTTTTTTTTTTGTAATCGTTGAACTGCAAACTCTCTGACTCTGACAGTTTGAGACGTGAATAGAGAGTATGAAAAACGATCAGGATTGGATTTCACATGTCTTAACGTCTCTCTACAAAAGGACTCTAGTGTGACATAGAGATCAGAAATTCCCCAAATGGTGAACATGAATTTCCTGAAACTTGTCCGAAGACTTTACCGGTTGCTCCTCAAAGTGTGAATGCGTACTGTATCAGTGTGCGCTTGTGTGCGGTTCTCCACTGAATTTTTCGTAAAAGTGGATCTCAGTCAGGAACTTCTGAGGGAATTTCCAATTAAAGCTCTGGTCAAACTTTTGGCTGATTATACTGACCGTGTTTCATAAAACAGTCTGACATAAGCCTCGTGACATGGACACTCTGACTTCATGCCGGATGCTTTGACGTCAGTCATATATACGAGAGTGGTGCAAAGTGTTTTTTGTATAAAGAGAGAGTCTAATGTCAGTAAGACTCACTTTCACAAGGGCTGAAATGTTGAATTTATTTTTTACTAGAGAACTATGTTCGGTTTAAGATTTCAAGCAATAAAGTTTGCTCTGTTTTAATCAGATGAAATACTTGAAGTAGAAACAGGAATTTTTGAAATAGCAATTTAAATGCATGTTTTTATAACTCAGCCAATAATATTTTCCACGCCGATGTTATGCTCTTACCCTTTAATAAAAATCTATTCAAAATCAAAATGTGGCTGATAATGTATCAATGATACAAAATCTGAGACGTATGTAAGGAATGATGGATTCACACGCTGATACCATAGTGATCCGTTTTAATTTTGATGAAGAAAGGGAAGGGAGGAGGGCTCTACCTGCATTTGAAGATGGTCCACGAAAACTTGGTCCTTAATTGTGGGCCATATCATTATATTGTCAGTTATTTTCCCCTATTTTTTTTAAACACTTTAGCGGTCAATAAAATTTTGTCCTCGCCTGGCTTTACTGCATTTTTTGTTAACCTATTAAAAACCTGGCATATTAAATTTCCATTAAGTCTCCCAGATTACATGAAAATTTTTTAAAGTTTCCAAATTCAGCTGGTTTCAACGATACAACACAAAGTAATAAATTTTTTCGTCAGTATGCTAACGTCAAAAATCGGTTAAGCCTTTATTGACGATCAAGAGACGAAAAATGAGAACTCTGGGTATAGAAAGAACGTTTACGATATGAAATTTGAGTGTTAATCCTCCTCCAGTTGCCCTCCTGTCTTTCCTGTCGAACCCTCTTTACTTGGATGGATCGTGTGCATGGGGCCATATTTTAGCCATATTTATCAAACCCGAGAAAGCTTCAAAATTTTGAGAATCCTCGCAAAATGTTCACCCTCGCTTTTACTTTATATTTCTTTAATCACGGGATACCTAATTTCTGCTCTAGAAATTTAAAGATTAATCAAAAACATAACAAAAAGTAACCATGAGTGAATGCAGGACTTACAGTCCACTAATATCTCGTTATAGAGATAAAACAAACAACAAATAAATTATAATACATCTCCATGTTATCTAAATTTAGTTTTAAGGCTATCTCTTTTCCAAAAAATAATGGAAAGAATGACGTCATCCTTTGAATTTTTCTGGAACGGAAGACAACTGCTGTAAAACTTCGGTGAACATGGGTGAAAGTACAAATTAACCGTGTTCTAACAAGAACATAAGCAGTTTCGCCTATTTTCACATGTACATCTGGCTCTGGACTCAGTTGCTCTAGCCAGAACTGAAATTCTAATACCCTTGAAATTCAACTCGCCATGCGTTTATCTTGCTATTCATTCTCCTTTTGTTATTCTGAAGATTTTCTTTAAGAAATAAATTGTTTATTTCGTTCCTTATGCATGAGTCGTCAAGTGCATTTCCGTTTGAATCACATACCTATTCATACAATTGATTATTCGGATCCGTTCACTGTCGGATTCAAGCGGCTAAGGCTGCCGCGACTGATTTCAATGTTTGTCCTGTTTTCAGTTCTTGAATATTGTTTAAAAATAAAACTGAATAAATATTTTATATAAATCATCTGTGTGTGACTAAATTTTTTTACACTTCCTGAAAAATTCAGCATCATTTAGACTATGAAACCACCAAAACACGAACCCATAGGCGGTTCTATAGGAGCTGGGAGCGTCATGTTTAACGGTTTCGCAGGTGAAACTGGAAGATTTCCACCCGTTTTACTTCAGGCACTTAATTAAATTCTAAAAGGTGAAAATTCTGAATGGCAATCGAGTGCGGGTGTCAAGCAATAACATCTCATGAAAGTTCGTACCTTCCTTAAATCTCTTTTGATTTAATGCAAATATTCTGGAAAACTTCTGAAATTATTTCTTTGAATTTTTCAGATACTCAAAATGTCATCCAATGTATCTGCAATGTTAAAGGAAAAATATTCAAAAGTTTCCTCAATTATAAATATTCATGGAGGGAAACTCGATATCGAATATCGAATATATATCGCGATATCTGAATGTTCAAACGACGTTTTTCATTAGCGCGGTAAAACAAGATTGAGAAGAGGCGAACTTTTAGGACTAGGATTGTATTGTCAAATCAACCACTCGAAGCTTTTTAAAGTATTTTATCCCGAAACTACGTATCTAGTTCAGAACTGAAATTGTGCCATCCCTCAAGATTTCATTAACTTTATATGAGTCACTCTCAGTTTTGTATTCGTATTCTGCGCGATTTTTCTCTAGGTAAGGATGTGTCGCGCGCAATTATCAATCGCCGGCAATTTGCAAGCCAGTGGTGAATAAATATATATAGAAAATCATATAATTCAAAAATGAAAGAACAAGATTAGAGTGCTGATTATGTTGCCTATGATGTGAATAGACACTTTTCCATCCTTAAAAAATGGCAGAAATATGCGCACTCAGGAGAACATGCAGTGAACTCCGTGACATTAGTCGGGTTTAGATCGGACAGGCAACTAAACTAACATCGTGACAAAGCGTAGAGTATCTCAAAAAATGAAGGCGCTTCAAGCCGAGCTCATACTTCTGAAGACCATAACCCTTAAAAATTGCATTATACCGATGCGCATTATTGCGATATATTGAAACAACATGTGAACCGCTTGCAAATTGCCGGCAATTGCTAATTGCCTGCGACATATGCACCTAAAAGTATTCTCAGAACACAGCATGTTAAAATATTCAGATATTAATTATGATAAAAAACTCATGTAACAATTTCGAGTCGCCGCCGCCGCAGTCAAAACATACTTATTTCTCTATTGTATCATCAACGATTACGAGTATTCAATTCTCTGTATTTCCTTCCACTTCATCGATTTGATTAATGTCAAGAGAGAACTTCCTCGTGAACCAACGGCTGTATATCGGACTATTTAGACTAACGTCATACATTTAGTACTAAATAAATGACGCATTGGCTCATTTCCCCCTCTTTTAATCGACACTTTACCGAATCGACTACGATTTCATGACGTAAGAAGAATCGTTTCTGGCACCTAGGAATCAAATGATTATTTCTGGTTTTGCGGCAGTAAATAGTGGTAAAAGTCATTTGCCATGGATAATTTTTGTCATATAGTTCTTTAAGGCAATAGTATAAAGAAAATTGAGCAATTTCTGCACAATTTTCAACCTGCTGGTCAGGACAAAGTGCGAAATCACGTAACTCCGTTTGCGACGACTTCCCGTTATAGTTTATGATTTCTTTGGAAAGCTAATCAACTTGATTTCTTAAAAAAAATTGATTTTTCTTCTCTATTGGTGGAAAAAATGAAACAGGAGCAAAGATTTTGAAATACTCAACTTGAGATATGTGCGTTCCCACACTTTGGCCCACCATGTGTAAATCAGTCGATACTAAACATTTTTAAAAAAATCTACGTGTGGGCATGTTTACGTTAAAATCACTCGAACGTGGCTTATTACTTGCAATTTTAAGAATTTTTTAAGAGTGCTTAACTTTGAAATCATCGATTTTTCATCAAAAATATTTCAAATATGTATGTGCTTGAGATATCAATTTACAACAGAGCAAGAATCTCTTAATTTTCAGCCACATATTTGTTCACAGAGGTTGTGGCCCCATAGCATTATTTTATAGCCCACATTAAAGGGGCGCTACATCGACGGTGTAAGTCGGCAATCACACAACTCGTTTGCGGTGTTTGAAAATCTCCGCCTCTATGTTATTTTTTTAAAGGAGAACAAATTGACATCATTCCTTCAAGTTTTTGCAGAATTTTCTTCGCACCGCGAGGAAAAATCACGGCAGTTTTAAAGAGTTGCCGTTGAGTAGTTTCCCGTTTAAAAATTAAAGTATGACAGGAAGTCTGCAACGTCGCAAACCGAGTTGTGTCATTGCTGACTTACACCGTTGACATGTATTTCTCCCCCTGCATTTCCCATACTCACATGAGAATTTTGCTGCATCTGGAACAAAATTTTTTGAAGTGAGAGTTCTAATGGCAACACTGAAAAAAATTCTCGGCGTTTTTACCAAGGTCCGTTAGTACCTTTACCATCTCACTCTTTTTACCAATTATTGATAATTTTACCAAGACAGACTGGTAAGCGTACCTAAAAACCGGTATTTTTACTGTTTTTTTCAGGTAAGAACACCACTTTTATTGCTAATCAATTCCCGGTAACTTTGTCATTTTATCCCGGTAATTTTACCACAAGCAGTCGATAAAAAATATTGGCATTTTTACCGGGATCCAATAAAATTACCGAGAAAGTCAATAATTTTACCGAGATTTCTCGGTAAAATTACCAATTCCATGAATGGTAATTTACCAAGAAAAAACTGGGATCAAATACAACCCTGAATTCTTGGTAATTTTACCCTTTTCTTAGTAAATACACCGAAATTTTTTTCTCAGTGAAGATGGCATGATTTAGGCCGCAAAAATTCTATAAAACATCTCATTCATAGTTGGACGGATTAAGGCGTTAAGATAAGTAGATACGGCAAAAATCTGAGCCGAGTCTCCTGGATAGAAACTGAAGAGAAGCAATCGATGTCGGAGTTTTCCAAAGACTCATGTGTCACTTGCGGTGTATTTATTTCCTTTATTTTAATAGTCACTTGAGATAACAGTGGCCGCGCTGCGTCAATGAAGAGGCAGCTTGACACGTATTGGAGCGCATTGATCGAGCTGCTTATTTCTAGAAGCACTTAAGAACTACGGGAAACCTGCGGCCCTTTCACCTTTTTTTCGAACGAACTGCATTTTAGGTAGCACTTGAGAGGCGAGGGCCGACCGCTCTTGGGCAATTTGTGGATTAGAAAAGTGTTAAGATTAGCGATATCCGAGACTTTTCATTCAAGTCAGTGTAATTCATTGTTCCGACCGGATTACTGTGTGAATTTATTGGTGGAGTGTAAAAAATATTAGCGCAGATATGAAGCAGCTGGTGACATCTTTGCTGCTGGCAGCGATCCTCACCCTTGTTCAGGTGGGTTTGACCGTGAAAAGAATTAGCAAGGTTGCTGCAAGGGTCCGAAGTGTCTTATTTTTTCGCTGCAAAAAGAAAGTTTGATGTGAATTAGAAGGATTCGGCAGAAAATGGCCTAACTACACGTCATGTTGCCCAATTTCCTCTCGAATTGTATTATTCCACAAAAATACTCCACGCGGTTCTTCAGCAGCTATAGTCGAGCGATCAATTGATAGTTTCTGGATTTCAGGACATTTTTGAAGAATTTCCGGTCATCAAATCACACTGTAGTGCGTCAAGTTTTTGTTCGCTTTCGCTAGGAAATACTTTGAAATACTTGAAACCGGAAGTACGTCCCGGGTGAATATCGTAAATCGTTTTGCCTTACGAGTTTCGATATTCACAGGGACCGTACTTTTGAAGCTACATTTCAAAATGTTTCTTTGTCAAATTCTGTGTACGAATACCCGCTGAACCAGAGCGTGATATGGTGTTCGGAGATTTTTTAAGAAAGCCAGGCTAAAAGTAGAGAGGCGTGAATGATCGATTATCGATATTTCTCCATTTGAAGCTACGGTGCCTAAAGTATCGGTCATAAAGGTGTTCTTTGCGAACGCCCTGTTTATCGGTCCTATTCCATAGATTTTAATGGCAGACCAATCGATATATCGCAAAGCACGCCACGCCACTGCTCCTACCCTGGTAAAAATTGGTAGTAGAATGTGTGTTCTAAAATACTATAGACCTAAAGCCGGCTGTGAGATTTCAAATAGCTTCTGTAGCCGGCTGTACAATTTCTTATAGCCTTTTATGGCCGATGGCGATTAAGCAACAGCCAGACGATAATCTTTATGCTAAACGTTACTAAACACGGATACTAGGGCTTAGTTAGTTTTTGGACTACCGCTCTTTTTTTGTGCCGTAGTATCTTGATTTATTTTGCGAGGAAAGCTTCGTACTTTTGAAGGATGCCTGACATTCTTAATATGTTGGAGCGCCTTCAATTTCTTATGATACTGTGCAATACCTCTGGTGTGAAATAGATGCTTCAGACGCCGTGGCACGCTGCGAGACCTAACAGGGATACTTCTCGCATTGCGCATTGCGCAATGCGTGAAGTATCCCTGTTAGCCTCGTATAGCCCGGCTATATCCCTTTGTTGCATGAGTCAGTCACCGATTTCAGAGGGAAAATCTACACATTTTACAGTGTTTTTGGCCTAGAGGAACAGATGCAGTTCCAGTTTATGTTTTTTTTTTTAAAACTTTAGAGATTAGACCTTCAATCCTCTCCAATAAACAATGTGTTGCTTTGCGCAATTTAAAGCCATTGAGGATCAAAGCCCAAAAAACATTTGTTGCTTTCATGCAACGCTATGCAATAAAGGGATATGATTTGCTCCGCTTTCTATAGCCAGCTATATGATTTTCACTAGCCTTCTTTAGTCGGCTATAAGAACTCCTATGGTATTTTGAAACGCAGCTCGTATATCGCCAATTTTTACCAGGGTAGTTTTCTGATAAATAAATTAAACCATTAAATGACATTTGGCAACGTGTAATGTTATAGGGCTAATCCTGATCAAATTCGTCCTTGACATGTTGAAATTTTCTGGTGCATTCATGAGCTGTGGAAAAGCCACGTATTCGGCTTTGAATTTGAAAACGTGGTTTTGTATCGCGATGTAAGTCATGTAATATGTCCTCTCCTTAACATTGCTTGGAGTAATTATGCCTGTCCGTGGAAAAAGATACCTAAATCCGCGGAGGAAACAATTGCAGTAGAGTTGTTTGATACGTTACATTAACATTTTCAAATGATTGAGTTTAGGTACTCGTGAAAAATAGGAAAATCATGAATTCTAAATGGCAAGCCTTGCACTTATATGTGTTGAGGGAGGTAGCCGAATGATCGCACTTACTATTCTCAATAGTCATCTCTAGAATTGAGATGGTTTCCTCAACACTTTGAAATGAGTCAAAGTTACCTAAGCTTTTTAACGGTGTTTATATTAACGCACTATTTAATTGTCACCAAAAATTACCAACTGAAATAGTTCAACCAACGCCGCCTGGGTTTGATATTGTCATTTTTTATTTCGGTGCAGTTTTATTCAGATACCTACAAAAGAATGCAAAAAATCGTTGCGAAAACAATGTCACAGCCTTTCCACCGAAATTAACGTTGCAGTAACGTTCTGCAAATATTATTTACGTCATTTTCGGTAATTGCTCGGTGGGCAACTGACGTTAGTATGTAAAAGGCCTAAATTGACGATCACTGGCCGTTTTCTCTCCATATCGGTGGTGAAATCACCAAATCACGTTTTTCGGTTAAAAAACCGAAAGGCTCGGTGAGGAAATATTTCCGCAACATTATTACAGCATTTTTAAAGTTTTTCGGAAATATTTTTGACAAATTTACGAAAATATATTTGAAATATTTTAAAAATGTTTTTTGATTCTCAGGGATGTGAATAAGTACTTTTGCAAGGCTTAATGACGTCAAAATTAAAGGCGCATCCCATTTTTAAGGGTGAAAGAAAGCCGTGATAGGACGTTTATATGCTAAAAGAAATTATGTCACAAGCATTCCCTATGCACATAGTTCCTTTTAGCATAAATACGTCCAATTGGAGGCCGGTTCGCAATTTTCAGGTCAAGTTACATGGAGCCCCTTTAGAAACCCACGTGTCCACTTTTCCCGCTAAACAGAGGCTGAAAATGAGATCCTCTCCTTACTGCGTGATAAACAAGATTAGCCGTGATTCATGTTGAAATGAGAAGTTAAAAACACAGTAGCGTTTGACATGAGACCGATAAGTTCTTCACGCTATACTTGAGAACACATAGCGAAGTGTCTAAAAAATGACGCCTCGCAAATTTCAACTCAACAAATCCCAGTGACGAATCTTCATCCGCACGCAAGGATACCTAGACATTTGAACAAGAAAACGTCTCGTGTCTTTCTTCGAAAAGAAGGCGCTCTATGGGCTCTTGTTCGTACCGCCTCCTAACAAGAGGCGTAGGTATCGACAGCGTAAGCCCCAAACCACGTACCTCGTTTGCGATGTTTCAACAACTCCACTCCTAATTTATTTTTTGAAAGGAGACCGAAACTATACCATGGCTGAGATTGTCACAGCAAATTCTTCACATACGATGCCATTAATAACACTTCGGGGAAAGATGGGTTTCGGATCTATGACATTAATATAACCGAGGTTGAGGCACCATGTCATTAACATTGATTCGACACCATGTCAGTAATATGACTTAAATACTGATGGTAGAGCGAGCTGTTGAGTTCCTAAATGAAATAGTGTTGAAAACACTAAGTCGTGATTTGACAATGCTTTATTCTCGGAAAAGGGAGAAATTCTACACAAGCTCACAAAATCTCTCAGGAGATACACAAAACTTAATCAAAAGAGAGCGGAAATGATATTAAAGAACGCGAGTGAATGGGAAGTTTGCAACAGCGCAAACCAAGATACGTGGTTTCGGAGTTTTGCCGTCGGTATTCTTAAACGATGCGTGACCTCATGCAGAGGCCGATTTTGACCCTGAAATTCTATTCCACCATACTTCGACATCACTGATTTTCCAAGTTTGTATTTTCAGTTTCTGTAAATTTGATTACCATTCAACGATGCAAAAACTCCGCGATCCTTCGATCCTGGAATTGCAGGGTCACTGGCCAGAAATTGTGTGAACCGTGGAAGATCCGGCAACCAGAACGATTAAAGCGCGCACCGCACCGTAGCGTAGGCGCAATGCGTGAAGTATTCTTGCGGTCTTGTAGGCGCGCACCGCTCCGTGGTCTACGCGCAATGCGTGAAGTATTCTTCCGGTCTTGTAGGCGCGCACCGCTCCGTGGTCTACGCGCAATGCGTGAAGTATTCTTGCGGTCTTGCAGGCGCTAATATGCGTGTCGGGCCACCCTGTCGATTTTTCTCGATATTGGACGGGAAAAGAAAATTCGGAATAACCGACTAACCCTACGCAGTTCGAGGTGTAGAATCGATTGCGAAATTGGGCAGTCCTGACGGCCAAAATATTTTCATAGGTTGATTTTGCAGTTTCGGGGCTGCATTGCTTGCAGGCAACTGGGGCCCAATTTTCTTGGCTTCTTAAGTATTGCTCATTATTATCCCCAGTACCAATGACCTTCAAAACGCAGTTCCCAAAAACTCTTAACGAAGTGTTAGAATGTTCGTTTAAGGAAATCCTTGCAGGCTATTCTTTTTTAAAGTAACGTTTAACTCAAGGTGAAATTTACTTTGTAAAGTTTTTGAAAGAAATACATACTTTTTTATGAATTTTTTAACAATTTTTCGAACTTTTTAGTGTTGAAAATTTACAGTTTGGTGTTTCCGGAGTTTTCTAACTCATTTTTATTACTTAACTTTGAGTCAAATTTTACCTCTCACAAATACTTTAAAAAATACCCAAAAGGGATTTCCTAAGTGAACATTTTAGTAGTTTTTAAGAGTTGCCCTTTTAAACTTTACGCTTCATTTTTACGTATTTATTTATTTATTTTTTCGGAGAGGGTCATTTCTAATAGAGATGCTGTTGATTAGAAAAGCTTCCGTCAATAGAATATTAGGTAAGTATTAGATTATTAGGTACGTCATGTCTGCTCTCTCCTAACTCGTACCTAATTATTTTCTATCCTTTTCAGCAGGCAGCCTCAATTCGAGAAAATGATTACTCAGATGGTGCGTCCGATTTTACGAAGCTGCAAAATATCGAAACTATCGTATCGATCGGACAAAAAGCGCTAGAAATAATGGAAAGGTCCGGCACGAACAGTGAGGAAGGACTGATGGTGAGATTGCGCAACTCTCTGGGAAAGCTCAGCGAACTATCAAAGCAAATAGAAGAATCGTACTACGCATTGAACTACTCCCCCACCGACTCAAGATTTGATTTCTGCGTAAACATTACATTCAGCATTGCAAAAGCTGAGAGTATGTTGTTGGACGTAACCCGATTAGCAGAGCACATTGAGGCTACAGTGCATCGGTTTGCAGAGTCAGCTAAGCAAAATTGTAACATGCCTGGTATTATTCGCAAAGCTATTTGTTTCCTTAATCTTGTGGACAGTTTCAACCCTGATTATCAAGCTCACAAGCGAGAGTTGGTGGTAATTTTAGAGAAATACGAAGTTATAGTGGAGGAACTCAAAACGAACATCCGCAAGTGTTTTTATGATGTCTGATGATGAATTTTTCTATTCTTTAATTTTTTATTGTTGATTCCAAGAAGATCTAATTCCTCTATTCTCCAATTTTTTATTCATCAATAGTAAGAAAAAATCAAAACGCTAAAAAGGAGAGATTGCAAGAGTACTAAATAAGCTAATTTTGTCTTAGACAGTTCATTCATTCTAACTAGTCTCTTAAAATCCTTAAGCTACCTCTAGAACATTAGAATTAGCGCAAAGCAATTCTTAAAGCAAGAATCTATGATGCACTCTTGTAAATATCTACAATGTCCCTTTTCGGATATGATCAGGTTCAAATCAAAGTCTTAAAATTTGTTGATTCTTCAACTCGTTTTAAGCATCTACTCGCATAGATCTCTCCTGACTCTCCAAAAAAAAGCTGAAAGTAAATCACCTTCAAATGCAAGAGAGGTAGTGGTCGATGATCTGTCACATCATGGTAACATCAAATATGACTGTTTTTAAGTAGGTCTACTGTGAGGGCAGGTTACCTATTTTTTCGTGTTAACTGTAGTCAAACCTCAAAAACCCAACCTCTCAACATACCTCAATTACCTGCCTACGAATGAGCTAATTCAAAAACTGTTCAATTATCCAAAAAGTAAATGCGATTTCGCAACTACGCCATGTGCTTTCTTGATCATTACATAATTTACATTTCTTCTTGTGTGTTTTTCTTTTCCAGCATTTTTACGTTTTCCCCTAATGGTAAATACTGACACCTTCTAGATAAAGTATCACAAGGGCCATTTACACTTACACTTTAAGTTGCCGAAAATCTTCATATGTACTATTTTAATTTTTTCTCTTAGAATTCTTTATTTTCATGATTGCAGGACTTAATTTTGATTGCAAATGAAATAGAACTAATAGGTAAAATTCTCAAGTTATTCTATTCATTAATTTGTCCGCACAAAATTCGACAAAATTTAAAGTTTGAGAAATTTTACAACTTAATGCCTACGCTCAAATGGCACTTGTGATACTTCGGTCGGAAGGTGATGAAATGTAGTCTGAGTGAAAGAATACCTGAATTCATCACAAAGTTTTTCATAAAAATAAAGACGGGAGAGTCTAAAGATACAACCGCAATTTGTATGGAGCATAAACATTTTTTAATTAATTCATAAAACTTTAACACCAAATTCATTAAATGTTTCTCAACAAAACCTTTGGACACTTCAATAAATATACTAAGAAAAAAGAAAGGACAACTCTAGCACTTTAAAACTTAAAGGAAAAATGTTCCTATTACATTATTGCAGCAAGTTTTTGCAAAAACTTATCAAATATTTGTACATTTGAGAACGATGGGAAATAGTATTTTATGTACAATATAGAGATTGCCTACTTGAAAATATAGCGCTTACTTACATACATTTACACAATTAATAAAACCGAATTCTCCGAGGAAGTGTGAACATATTGTGCCAAGCAGCTGATGCTACATCGGACGGATTTGCCTAGAATCGGTCCAACTCTATCAGACGTTGCCTCATTTCCCACCATGATTTAAATTTACAACGGAAAGGTAATGATATTTTAATTTGAAATTTTGCAAGTATATTCATTATAAGCCAGGGGAAATGTAGAAAAATGTTCAAGGCATTATGTAATATAGTTCACTGTAAAAAAAAATGATAAAAAAATACTAAAAAAAGATTTTAAAAAAAAAAATGAACTTAAGAGAAAATTAGGCGACATAAAATGTATTGGGCTGATTAAAATTTGCCAGATAGTGTGCACTTTTTCCCATTTAACCTCATGAAAATATCTACATTTGAATGAACAACCTGGCAACCTTGAACTGATTCTATTAAAATCCATCCGAATGATTGATGGCATCTTACTAGTATACCAACTGTAGTGGTCTCATATTTATTCAACTATCATTCATAGTTGCAATTGTTTCAATCAATCTGGCCAGAATTTGGATAGGAAGCCTGCATCCTTCAGAAAAACTCTGAGAAAAGCGGACAGCATAACATGAAAATTCCAGGGAAAACCCAACTGGAAAAAAGATTGAAGAATTAATCAATATTCATTATAACAAATTTCCATACATATCAAATGTTTGCATCTCATTTTAAGTCTTTCCAAATGTTTAATCTTCCAAAACTGCAGGTAATGGAGAGATCACGGACACAGTGTATTACAAACGTTTAGGAATAATCAATCGAGGGTATTTTCCAGCTTGTAAATCACATAACTTTCTTGGTGGAAATTCAGTAAATAAGGAAATTTGTACATTGTTCGTTGCATAGATAAGTCTTTGATTTAAAACTCTGGAGAATGCGTTTTCAAAGCGCAGTGACAAATTAAATACGTTTTAAATAGTTGCTATCTATTCTTTCTTGGAACAGTCACATTGATAATTAAGGGACAGAATGAAACATACTTTGAAAAAAGGTTCTTCGCTTTATAAATAAACTGCACTTAGGTTCATGATTGGTGTTACATTGGATTACTCTCTCATTTTATTTTATTGAAGGAGAACAAACCATCGCTAGTGCCTGAAATGATCGAAGATTATTCTTCACACAGAGAAGAAAAATCAGGGAAGTTTTCAAGAAAATACATTGAGTATATTTTCATTAAAATATATTAAATATGACAAGAAGTCAGTAGTGTCGCAAATCGAGATATGTTTCCCTACAGTTTCACCATTGATAATGTTTTGTACAAATAGAGCCATATCTTTCGGTATCAAAGGAATTAGTTAATAAACACCACTGAACTTTTTGAAGCTGAAAATAACCTTGGTAAGAGAAAAAGTTATGAAAGTAAATGGGGTCACACCATAGTATCTTGGAAACAGGTGATTTTCCTGAGCTTAGATTTAAAAACGTACCCAAAGTTATGAGCAAATCTTGATTTGTGACGTTTCAAAAATTTTAGCAGGCATTATTTCTTAAACAAAAGGGCAATGACTGTCGATCTCAAAAATGCTTATTCAATTTTCAGATTATTTTCCTGGAACTTCACTGATGAGGTCAGCAGAATTAAAGCATATTTTTCAACAGAATAGTTTGAACTCAATAGTCTTAAAACCGACTTACACTACAAGTGACTTAACATAATATTATGCCTTAAATTCACTTAAAGTAAGGATAATTAGCGTACTGGTTTGATATTTTGATTTGGAGAATTTCATACAAAATAGAAAATTTCGTATCTTAAAATAGGCGCAATGACCAATTCTTAAATGAAATTCCTAGGAGAGCTTTCAATAAAATTGAGACCCAACAAAACATGCTGAGGGGGATCAACTCCACACCTTTGACACGTGACTTTTAATCTATTTTTATACCTTTACAATCAGAGCTTATCAGCAAACTTAATTATACTTTCAGAGAAATGAAGACTTACATGTACAATACAATTAATGGTGTCCGTCCACAATTTCCGCAACTTGAATCAAAGGGGTGAGAGACGATTATTAATCAGAATACACTCTTAAGAAAAAAAACAAAAAAACATATTGATGGCTGAGCTCTGAATACAAATAACTTTACTTTTGTACATAAGAGACAAGTATGTGGCTGCAGAAGAGTTAAAGAGGATATTATCAAACCAAGTGCTCAAGTTCACTGTCAGAAAAATCAAGGGACTCCTGTAAATTGTTTAATCATTCTCCTGGGTCCAAAATTCGTTGATTATGTCTGCCCCAAGTTGAGTCAAGGTTGCTTTTAAATCTGACTGAAATTTTTTTGAAAGGTGCTATCTGCAAGTGAGGTTTTTTCACAGCTAACTAGATCAACGCTCAAATCTAATGTGATGTAAACCAAAAGGCGGTCTTCAATTAGGTAAAAATAAAAAAAAATACTTTCAGTTGTCTAAAAATGAAATTTTCCGGTCAATACTTGAGTTCTGATACAATAAAGATTTTTTTATTGTGTTCAGAGATAAGCCATCGACATATGTCTATCATTGATACAAACAAGGATGACTTAATAGCAGCACATGTTTAGGCACCTTAGATAAAAAAAATAAGAAAGGTTTTTTTGAGGAGACATACTAATAAATGATCGGATTATAGTTATGAACTTTTTCCACCTGGGGACGAAAATCTCTATATTCCTTCTAGGCTTCCGAAAATTATTTAAATTGAAATATCAAGAGCTCAATCTTTTTTTGATTGATTGTTGGCCTCGGTGAAACAACTTTCAATCAATTTTTTACTTTATGCCAGGGTTGAGTCCTTAATTGATATGATTCAACAAAGATCTTGAAAGTTAGAAGAAAGAGTTACAACAGAAGATAACTGATGCATAAAACAACGATTCTTATTTCACATACAAGGGTAGCTTGAAGAGTTCTTTTCAAATTTTTCCCTTGCAACTGTGCAGCAGAAAAGAGGACAAAAATCGTTCATTATGAGACATTTCTTAAATTTGGTTTTAACTACATAAAATTCGGTCATGAATAAAATCATTTTAATTAATATTTAAACTTGATGCAATTTTAAGGAATAA
Organism: Bemisia tabaci; assembly: GCF_918797505.1. Lineage (NCBI taxonomy): Eukaryota > Metazoa > Arthropoda > Insecta > Hemiptera > Aleyrodidae > Bemisia > Bemisia tabaci. The sequence continues at coordinate 36,831,707 of NC_092796.1, forward strand.
GATACCAGTCCAGTATTAAGGGAGGAATTTGTGGTGGTAAAAATTTACAAATATTCAGTTTTTTTTTTTTTTTAAAAAAAAAAAGCAAAAATGAAGACCATTGATTTTTCTCTTTTACTAAATGTGCATTAACGATAACATGAATCCGGGAATCAGCAGCATTGTTAGGGGAAGACCAGCAACAATGAATCATTAACAGTCAATTGCAATCATCTTGAGTATAAAATATGAGTTTAGGAATTGTGGAACACTGCTCGTTCTCTTTTTTTGTACGAGAAAAAATATAAAAATGTTAGCTGTGCATGATTAAAATATTTTTGGTCCTCCAAAAAAATGTGAGGTTAGGTATTTCACCCTTATTTTCTCACAATGCTACTGATACAATTGAGTGAAGCAATGTAAAATCTAAAAAAACGTAAGAGAACAACAAAGAAAACATCCGCAAAGGAACCAAAATAAAATCGATGATAGACTGAATTGACACGATTGACCCACTTTGCTTTCAAGAGAAAGTCAGTTCAGAGTAGTGCTACTTTACAACTTAAATCTAAGAGAACTAGGAAAACTCAGAGGAGAAAATAAATAAATAAATATCTCTACGAGCCTATTGCTATAGACTTTGCGTAACATTTCACTATACACTATTTACAGGAGTCAAAACTTATCAGATATCTACAAAAATTAATCCTAACGATTTTTTAACTTACAAACTGCAAAAATTAAAATATACTTTAGTATAACAAGAGGGAGTGTAAAATTCTTTTAAAAGGCCGCAATGAAATAGGGATATTATTTCTAGAAGAAGTGTAGGAGAGAGAAATCTAATTGACAGCTCTTATATTTACAAGCGCTGTACGTGTGAAAAAATATTACTATTGCCAATTAGCAAATTTCGCTCCAGTTGAGTTGATTTCTTGGTAGAGTTGCCATGGAGAAGAATTGGCTCAAAAAACTATTTCCCTTCACAATAAACAGAATTGTGATAGGGCTAAGTTTGTCATGCTATGATGAGCATTTTTAATTTTTGTTATGAACACAACCTTTATGAGGAGCTTCCTCTTGCTAAAATTCAACACAAGAACAAGGCTAAAATGGCAAAGTGGAGTAGAAAATTTGTTCATAAACTTTCATTTCAAACAGCCTGGATAAAACACATGGCATCCTACTTTGATTCCTGTGCACATCTTTGAAAGCATCGTAAACTGAAAACATGGATTAGGGAAAGCACCGGTTTGATAAAAATTCCTACTGCTTAAATTAATGAAGCGAAAAAAAAAGAAAAAAAAGAGAAGAGTATCACGATAAAAAAATTGGCGGGAGCCTGAGATAAAAGAATTTAAGTCACTTTTCAAACTAGTTATTTTCCTTTTTTGATTACACAATTCAAGAGATCGTTCCAGCTACACTCTGAAGATATAATCAGGGGTCAATAATTTCCTAAAAGGAAAATTTTCTCAGTAATTCACTTTAGAAATTCCGGTCACTTTCAGAGGGTTTCTTTCTTCCGCAATCACTGAGCACTTGCTCGAAGACTACCTTTTTTGGCCCTTCATCACAAAAAGATCCATTTGCAAAGCACACTTGAGAAATCTGGTGACATTTGAAAAATTTCCACAGTCAGGGAGAAAATTCTGCTACCTTTCCAGATTTCAAACTTTTGGAATCAGGCAATTTGGCTACCCCCTGGACACTCACTTCTCACCCTCCATTCTTTTTTGAGTATGTCTCAACATGATAGAATAAAAACTCTCCGTTGACTGGAGAATTCAACCTAGCATGGGGAAACTTATTCTTCCTGCGTCAAAATCAAGAAACTAACTTAGAACAGACCTCTCTATACAGAGATCCAACAGATCTATAATCTATGAGAATAGGAAAGAAACTAAAATGGAGTGGAAATAAGGTCCTGACTCTTTATGAATTATCATTGATGTCCCTCCCCTTTTGAGTCCCTGTGACAATGTGTGGAAAGCTTTCGTTTTTTGAGGGGGTTGTCGAAGGCTTAGCTGTTTTGACAGAATTCACTTCGACTGACTTCTCTAGGTGACTGGAAAGTTTAACTACTTCATTCTCAGTTTTATGGAGAGGATCCAAATTATCCAATCCGGCAGGTAAGTCTGTGACCACTTCTGTTTCAATAACTTCCAGATTTTCCGAAGAAGAGACAAAATTGTTCACAAGAGAATCTGGGCGTTTCTTCTTTTCGCTACAAGCTCCTTGGCTTTTTGACTCATCTCTCCGATGTTTCTTTGATTCATCATACTTCCTGTCCCGTCTTTCTGAATCCTTCTTTTCACCATCTCTCCTCTCAGATTTAGAGCTGTGGTGTCTATGATTATTCGAACTTTTGTCTCGGTGGTGGGCACTCAATCTGTCTTTGTCTCTCTTTGATTCTGAGCTGTGTCTCCGATGCTTGTCCTTGCCATCTCGGTGACGCTGATCTTTCTTGTCACGATCACTGTCTGAACTGCGACGCTTGTCTTTATCACTTTGGTGCTCTTTTCTATCTACATGGCGTTCCTTTTTTTCGCCTTCCGATCCCGAGCTTTTCTTGGAATCTTTGTCCCGCTCTTTATGCTTCCTGTCATCTTTCCTGGATGAATGATCCCTTTCTTTATCCCTATGTTCTTTCTTAGGTGTACTATGGCCGCTACTGGAGCAGTGCTTTTTTGGTGTTTGATGATGAATGTCACCATTGACTTTTGGGGATTTCTCGTCTTTCTTCGGCCTATCTTCCAAGTTGGGTTTCTTCCGTTCACAGGTTTCATCTTCGGAGTGTTTTCGCTTCTTGCTTGAAGATTCTAGTCCAGCAGTTTTCTTCAAATTGTTGGCTTCAGGAGCGAGTTCTTTGTACATTTGAGAAGTGATGACTCTTTGGTTCTTAACGCCGTTTGCTTGTGGCTCATCAGGGTAGTACTGCTTCAGGCGCACATGCCATGCTATAAACACAAAAATAAGTAACGATAAAGAGCAACTAAGAACAAAACACTCTGTTTATTAATAATAGCAGAGAAAAAATTTCATTTAACATGGAATTTCTTGTGATAGAGAAATATTTTCCATCATAAACAGGTACGTGTTCGAGTTTACCAATTGAAAGAAAAAAAAAGAAAAAAAAAAACAGTAATACTTTAATAAAATAAAGCTTATTTAAATCGCAGATAATATGATAACGCAATTTATTGCTTTAATCATATAATCATACTTGATTTTTATCAAATTGTCTGAAAATTTTCTTCTTTCTGTAAACCATCAAAAATTACTTTCAAATAATATTGACAACTTTTTCAAAAACTAAGAACTACTTAAAGATGCAATGTGCTTCTTGCTTTTCTTGGTATTATGGGAATGATAGGGAACTCAGAATGCTTGGGACATTAAGGCACAGAGTACTTGGTTTTAACAATCATTACTGCCTTTTTTCTCTTCTTGGAACAAATTTTCTGTCAAAGTTATCACTTTCCACTTTTAATTAGGATTAATTTTGTAATGAGCAGCTTTATTTAAATATGCAGGGACTGATGCAGAAGGTTTTGGGCCTTTCAATTTTTCAAAATGGCCTTCTCATTGTACCAACTCCTTGTTCATCGAATATTTCAAAGTAATGACCTTTCGATGGCTTTAAGCATGTATGTTTATTGCTGCAATTTTTCAAAAAGAAAAAAAACTACCTGATTTTTACCTTGAATATGCAAAAAAAAATGCGATTTAGCCACTTTCAGGGCCTCTCTATTATCATACTCAAATAATCAAAAGCAGCCTATGGTCAAGATGTTTTTGCATCCCTGTAAGTATGTACATTTACCATTGCAAAGCTGCGGATCATTAGTAATTTCTGTTGGAACAAATTTTTCACTTTGAGTGGGCTCCAATTTATGCACTGTATTGAGATGATTACGTAAATTTTAATTAATTACCAGTTTTGTTGTAGATTTGATGATGGCTCTAAAAATTCTGCGATTTGAAACTTTCTGGACTCTTGCTTGAGTGATCAAAAAAAGTTGTGTGGTGATCCCACCAACACTAACTTTTCACGCAGAAAATAAAAATAAAAATGGCACCCCTTGATCCCATGAGCCTAGAGAGGTTTGCTCATAAACTACATGATGAAGATTCAACTTTATGTAAGATCATTGAAGGGAACTCACCTATGCTTGTTACGGCAGAAACTGTGCGGAATTGATGAATGATATTTCGAGGCAAAAAGTATATGTCATTATCATGCAAATTGATTCTGGCGTACTTGATACCCTCGCGCCGCAGTTGATTCAGTTTTGCATCTTCAATCCATTGCACACACTGCATAAATTCAACACACGATTAAGGGATATTCTTGAACTCAATCAATTCACATATTAAATAACAAACATCCCGTGACTGGGCTGCTGAGAATAACATGAACCTCAAAAGTTGGTTTCGTTTTGGCAAGACTCGTCATGGGCGGTGTCTGATGACTTTACTATTTTTTTTAGACAGGCAATTTTCACAAGTAACACACTGCACTCAAGTTTTTTTCTTCTTGAAGATGATATGAAAACACTATATTTGATGAGCGGCCCCCTAAGTTCTAAAAAACAAAAAAAAATGTAGGAGGCTAACCTCACCATTTGCTTCTGTTGTCAAAAATATGGGGAAACAAAAAAAACAAAAAAAATTAGAAGGAGAAGAAAAAATTCAAGGTTTTCCTTAAACACGTGTAACCATCCATGGGAAAAGGGACCTTGTAGTTCCAAGGTTAATCTTACCAGAAGAGCGATTCCCATTGCGGTGAATTAAATATCAAAATTTGAGTTTTCAATTGACGCTTATTATTATCAATAAGATCAAGATGTGGAATTAATTAATTTTTGCCCAGAAAGGATATAGTTACAGTTTAATCTTAAAATGGGTCAGTGGCACCCATTTTTTTTAAATTTATTTGATGAAAGTGAGGGGTGAACTGAGCTTCTGGGAATTTTTTGCAGATATTTTAAAATCCTAAAAGGCAAAGAAAAACCCCCTTTTGAAAATGGCAACAATGAGACCAGTTTAAAATGATATATTTGGTGGGCTCTGATGGCGTAGCCAAGCCTGTCAAAGTGATGTGCATGGAGCAGAGTTTTTTTGATAACTTTCTAAAAATTGACATGACACACCTATACTAAAGTTCCTTTTTCTGTTAACGGCTACGATTTTTTAAAATATTGCTCGACTATTTCATTTTTTAAGAACCTTAAAATTAACTTAATTTAACTATGTTTGACTCACCTGTGATATTGGAGGTTCGTGAAGATCAAGTTGAAGTTTTTCAACAAGCTCATTGAAGTCGGCAGCATTGAACGCAACAACATCTTTGGTTATTCGATTGTATTCATAAGGTTCTCCACCATGAATTGCTTTCAGAACTCCTGAAAATTCAAATGCAAATGAATCATCGTTTTAAGCTCTTTCCTGTATTTTTCTAGTAATATCTTAAACAATTATTGATTGAAAAAAACAAAAAAGAAGACGAGACCAAGTTCTCTAGACTGGGGTAATTTTGAAAAAATAATTTAACACTTAGCACATCTCAAAGTTTGGGAGACTGAATATGAAGATTTCACGCGACTACCCCATTCTGGACTGATAAGTTTTCAGCGCTTAAATTTGAGTGCTTTACATATTAGACACAAATAATAAAACAAGAAAATGCTGAGTTAAACTCACCAACTGCTGCTGTTGTTTGCCGATCTAAGCCATGACCCACATGATCAGCATGAGCTCGTGTTCTATCCTCGAACATGTATTCTCTAGCTTCAGACAGCCGCGGTAAATACTGTAAGTTCCGTAATTCATTTATACCCGTTCTGAAAAAATTGGAATTCCATCAAGATTTAGGTTTGGTTTTTTACGTGCATTTTGGTCTTAGTAAAGAAATTAGGTGGCACTGGTCAATTCTTTCATGAAACCCCTTATTTGTACAACATGCAGGGTGTCTACTAGTACCTTGTCATTTAAATTTTTTGCTTTCTCTATAACTTCTTTCTACCTCTAACTTCTTTGCCCCTTAGCTTACACGCATTTTTAACTCAGGGCAGGACAGTATTTTTTTCTCAGACCAGCAAGTGGATTCTTTTCAAAATTTAACACACATAGTTTACTTTGGTGCTTCCAATGATCCTCAATGTTTAGCAAAGAAAACATACTATGTAATGGCTACGATATTTATTTATTCATTTCAAATACAATTTTTAATTTTAGTATTTAATTATTAATTTTTGTAGGATTTTATTTTTTAGTTTTTTTTTAGTTTTTTTATTAGTATTTTTTTTTTTTTTTTTTTTTTTTTTTTTTTTTGTGAACATTGAGGCAATTACTTAAAGCTCATCATGTAAATCCTGCATATCCATACCTTTTCCTCAAAAATCCTTGCATTTTCTGCACTGCTATGCGGACTTGTCAAAATCCGCGCTTTTTCAGTGTATTCATACTTTTTTGTACAGTGGACACTCTGAATACGGTAATCAATGTATTTGAAGTAGGAGGAGAAAGAAATACTTCTGAAAGAAAAAACTAAACATTTTTTAAGTATTTTCTAGGGTGCTTGTTGTGTCTGGTGGAAAACAACGAACTTACTGATGCTACACAAAAAAAAAAAAAAAAAAAAAAAAAAAAAAAAAAAAATTCAAGATTTTGGGTGTTGTTGCTTCCTATTGCACTGATCGTTCACCAAGTGCACAAAGCATTGTTCACAATCAGGGGAAAAACCACGCAAGGACATACAAAAACTCCGTAAAATAGACTTACCTTCTCCTTTTCATTGGAGATTTATTCATATCAGCAGTAGGAACTAGTTGTTCGCCAGGTCTAATCCATAGAATTGGACCATCGTTAGATTCTTGAGGGGTCTCCATAGTAACAGCTGACAGAGATCCCCAAGGCATTGTCTGAAAAGAGAAAAAAAAAACCAAAAATTAAATAAAAACCAAACAAGATTCTACATGAAGATGTCTTCTTTTAACTTTGTAAATCTCTGCTCATGTTCCATTTTTCAAAAAAAAGCTAACAAACTCTATCAAAATTAACTTTGTATTTTTTTTACTCCTTCAAAAAAAAAGACTTAAAACTTGCAAGAAAACGTTTTGATTAGTTTCTTTGAAGAAAATAAAACAGGCTTACGGATTTTTAAAGTCCTCTCCGACTACAAAGGAAATAAAATATTACAACCTTGAAGGGACTGGCCTTTTTTGGTCGCTATAGCGGATAGTTGTTATAACAGATAGTTACATCTGTACGCATACATCTCAAATAGAATGGAAAGAGTAAAGCTGTGCTGGTGCTAGGGTATGAAGATGAGGTTCCCTAATTTGTAGGAGAAGAAACACCACTATTTTTAACACTATATTTTAATTTTGAGTTATGAACATGAAAAATCACCCCTGTTTAATTCAAATAAAAAGAACTACTAACTAAAAACGGAGTAATCAGTAATTTTCTTTTGCTCAAATGATGTGTTTATGTCAGCCTTCTGTAGCGATCGATGTGTGGAATTAAGTGAGTTCACAATATTCAAATTGGTCCACTCTTCATGGAGCAACAAAAACTTTTACACAGTTTGGAAATCCTTTAGAGCCTTTGGACAAGAAATCTACTCTACATCAGCCTCTAAGATGCTATCTACATCAGTTTCACCTACAAGCACCTCTATGACAATTTGCTCGTCCGTTGTATCTGCATAAGTTACGATGGCCTCCTGAGCGATGCTCAGGTCATTGTAGTCAATAGCCAAGCCTGAAATTTGGAGTAAAGTCTGTCGCTAAGGCTGATATGTCACTATATGCGATGTCATAAAACAAAACGTAAATACATTGGTCAAAAGGGAGTTTAGCCATCTGTCAAATTGCATCGTTGTGCCCGATAGGTCGTTATATCAGATGCTGTTATAATCGATTTTCACTGGATCCTACTTAATTACATCGAAGTTTTAATTTACACATAATAGTTAAGTGTGATAGTGCTCTTTCTACTCCCAATTTTTTAGTTATGCTCCTTGCGCTAAAGTTCTAAACTCCTATCTAAAAGGTTGACTTGATGAAGAGTAAAAGTGGTCTTTTGAAGAAGCTTCTACAATCGAAATAATGATCTTACCATATCTAAAAATTCATTTTGTTCGAGTCTATTTAAGAGATCAGGGAAATATCCTCCTACTTCCTCATAAACTGTTCCAACCAGGCTTACTTGATGTAGAGGACCATACCGAACAGTGCCGTTTGCATAGTTCTTCACAACCTGGGAGAAAAAATGACAAGAAAAATTGTTGAAAAGAGCCCAAAACGGTCACATACGTTTTCATCTCATTGACATGACGGCTAAAAAATTATACCAAAACATTCCTCAGCCAAAGGCCTGAATCAAGTCAAACAAACTGAGAAAAAAAGCGGTACCGAAGGGGAATTTTATTAAATAGTATAAAAAATATTTTAAGAGATTGTTTCCTTTTTTCAAATTTTTCCAGGATATGGATACTCTTACGAATCTGATAATAAAAAAATCCCTTCCTGTATATTGCTTTTCCTTCACATCCACAAAAATTCCTTCGAAATTTGCATGCTTTAGAGGCAAGATTTACAAAATTTAGTGCAGAAATTTTGTGTGTCCGCACTTCCGCACCTTTCCACAAATATTCATATGTTTTCCAATATGTTGTACCAATTTTAAAAATCCATTTTATTTTTAAAGCAGGGAGTCCCTGCTGTGAGCATCCTGTAGATGCCAAAACTTCACAGGGAATTTTCATGAGCTTTGAATAAAAAGGGGGGGGGGGGAATTTATCATGGTTATTCAGAATTTCCTCTTATTCCGAACAAGGGCCCCTGCAGACAGATTAAAGCAAAAGTTTTGGCGAAGTATAGAAATAGAGAGCGCATAGAACAAACCTGTTTAATTAGTACAATTTACACTTTTTTGCAACTTGGTGCAACCGTGAAAAACAGTAATTTCATGAGCATAATAATATTGTATAATTGATGAAATATTGCCTAAAAGCATTTGGCTTTGAGCAATTTTCAAGACCTAAAACGGTTTGAATCAAACTTTACATCTGATCATAACAACAGCAGATGATTAGATTACGTATCATACATCAGATTTACCTGTTCTCGGTATTGGGCCATGGATGTTGTCTCTATGTCTGAGTTTCGACCAAGGACACTGTTCTTCACAACCAAAGACGGATAGTGATCGGCCATATAATCCAAGAGATCTGGTAAGTAGCGAGCAGCGTTATGAACGATACCCATGACGTGATGAGAGTAACCATCTTTATTTTCTCCGAAAACAACCTGCAAACAAAATGGGACAAAACATAAAATTAACTGTCACCAGAAAGAGACTAACTCATATCAATGATAACCCTGTTTTATTTTTTTTGGTAAGTAGCACAGTAACGTTCCAGTCAAGTTGCTACTAACTTTAATTTCACGGCCTCACAATTTTAGGGTATGTATTTAGATGAATTCAATATAAACATATACATGTATATAAAAAATTGTTGCAAATGAGATTAGTCTCAGGGTGTACTTTGCAAAAAGAAATGGAGCACTGAAGTAGATTTACAGACTCGGCTGGATAAAATTCCATGTTTTTCACGTTTTCTGACCAAAATAATCCAAATTCCATTACTTTTCTTGACGCTTTTTATGAGTGAAACAGAAAATGAAAAATGTTTGGTATCGATTTCACAGCAAATGCCAAAAATATGTGGATCTTTTTCACTTCAGGTATAAATCATTAAATGAATTAAGATAGCAATTCCGTCATGAAAATCACTCCTCTACTTACCACTCAAAGTATAACTTGGAGAATTTAACCCTAAATCCGTCTGTAACTCAGTTTGACACCGCTTATGTTTGTTACAGAGTTCAAGTTTCAGGATTTTTCAAAAATCGATTTTTCCCCCTTTCTTTCATTTTTATTTTTCAAAGAATCAAACCCGATACCCAATTTTTTCATAAAATTCTCTGACTTTTCCCTGACCTGATGAAATTCCCTGACAACACTCAGTTTTCCAGACTTGCAGACACCTTACAGTCCTGAAGCACTACTTATTTAAAAATTCCTTTGAGAAAGCTGGAAATATACTTTGATACAGTAGAGAATAAACAGAGTTAAGATTTGACTTCTTACCTTGAAATACTCTTGGGCTAATTCCTTCAGCTCATCCTTGGACAAGGCATCCAAATCTTCTTGATACATATGGATCAGACTCGCTCCACCATTGGGATGAACCTCAATCTGCATAAATCGACTATATTTAAGTTGGGCAAATTCATGACTTTGATGTAGCACCGGTTGAAACCTCGGTACAAAACAACTTTCGGAAGGAACTTTGCTTGTGACTGCATCCAGTTTTCTTACATACTTATCAACAGTTTTGTCTCTTCGACACTGGACACCTATGTTGCAGCGCTTGGTTTTCGACCTATTGTAACACTTGACGCACTTGTGTCGGTCGCTCCTCGAGTCTGACCTATGGTGGTTCCGGGATTTTTCATTCTCACTTTTACTTCGGTGAACTGAGTGCGAGGTTCGGTTGACTTCTTTCAGAACTCCTGATGATGTGTACGTCTGACTGGCCGATTCTGCAATTTCCTCTGTTTTTTCGAGATCTCCATTGAAGGTTTTGTGATTGAGTTTCTTTTCACGAACAGGAGCATTGCTGTCACTTATAACCAACTTTTCGGGCCGGTCGAGAACTAGCTTCTTTTTTACACTTTTGATGTCTGGTTTTGAAGTATCAGAAACTTCCTCTTTGATGAGATGCTCGCTGTGTCCATTTACCGATAGGTGGCATGATTCCAGGAGGCTGGCTTTCGCGTCGCCTATAAGAGCCTGATGCGCATCCAGATGTGCAACACCATTCATTGCTACATCATTGACACCATTGACCAGAACATCCTCCGTTACACACGTTATTTCTTCAGCAATGATTCCATTTCCCAAGGCATCACTTGCATTTAACACTTCAATTTCTGTAATGCTGAGAGCCTCCGACTTGATTTTGATACCATGTTCCTCGGTTTGCTTTTCAGCTTTGATTGGAAACTCTGTCCTTTGAGGTGATCCAATTTCCTCTTTTTTAATTTTCTCATCATCCTGAAACGGAATGACATGAATCAAAAATTAAAATGATGTGGAATGAGGGTAACTCACAAAGTCAGTGTCTCAGCCATGCCTACATGGAATGACCTTTTGTAGGGGCATGTTACCCTTACGAAGGAAAAGACTACTCCCAGGGAAAAACTTTAGTTAATATAGTTGGTGTGTATCTGTGATTAGCCATAAAAATTGATCCAAAATGTTTCAAGTTTCTAAAACTGTGCATGCAAAGACAGATAGCAAACTTTTCTGTGTTTTCCTCTAAATTCAGTTTTCTTGAAATTTTGGAGAACTCCTCTTCCATTTCTCTCTATTTCTTTCACTAAGTTTTAGATGTTTTAAGTTTCATTTTGTTAAAGCTTTTTTACACTTCATACAAAGACATTGAATCACGTAGACCGTGCATCCTGTGTTACGGAAGGCGAGGCAACTTTTAAAAATTCGCATGTGATGAGTGGTGGCACCGACCCGCATCGATGAGTTCTTGTGTCCCAGTTGCGCACATCTGCGCATGCGCAGTAGCGGCTCTTGGCGGCTCCAGTGAATTTTTGTCGGATTGTGAGGCTTTTTTCCTCAGTTAATAATTAGTTCGGAACAATGAAACAATGCTAATCGGGTGTAAAATTATGTGTTCTATAACTTTTCTTCTTAGGAATTTTGTCTGAAAATGGACTCTAAACGAGATATTCGTGAAAAACCGAGCAAGGGCATGAATTCTCCATTGCCTCTTCGAGTGCTTGGGACACACGCTCTCTCCCCTTCCCCGCCCGCCCATCATGGGGCTCCGAGAGACTTGCCTCGCTCCGCCAGTACTAAACCGAGCCGAACGCACGGTCTACGTGATTCAATGTCTTCGACTTCATAGCATTTGGAGTAAGATATCATTTTCGTCAAACTTTATTGTGATTTACGATTTGGTGTTCCATCACACGCATTCAATTTTTTTGTTACCAACGGACTTTCAAGACTTACGAACCACATTGCCCTGTAAAACTTTCCAGCTTTAGACATATAAAAGAGCATTGCAAACTTTTTTTATTCAAATATGTACTTAATTTAGATACTAAAAAAATTTCATGTGTGCTGCTCACCATATCAAAAGGTTTTATGCTGACTTAAAAAAGACTGAAATTCGCATCTCCCATTGGAACAATCACCGGAGCGAACAGATCTGTAAAACAATAAGAAAAATATAGATGAGCTGAGATGAAGTTACTGGCAAAGATACCTAGTAAAATAATAATTGTAATTTCTTGGCTTTGTTTCCCCGCGAAATGGTGTGGACCCAGCACCATTTCTCCACCTTGTAAAATAATAAATACCATTATACGATAAATGACTTTTGACTGAGGGTGATAGAGAATATATTAACTTGTTGAATTGAATGCATTCAGACACCTAGGGCAACCCAATTCAACACTCAAATCAACCACCCCAACGCCCCCCCCCCCCCCCATTCGACACCCACTTCGATTTGGCAATAGCAGATGTGACTTGGTTCCTTTCTGCTTACCACGGTCCATTTTACCACATTGTTGTTACATTGACCTACAAATATACAAGCACTTCCAATACGCATCTTTGGGTGAAAATTATACAACACCAACTCAACATGCATTAAAAGAAGATAGATCATAGGGAGGTCTAACTATCATCAGTAACTCTTCAATGCTGGTTGAATTCAGATACAAAAAATGCGCTGTCATCCTTTAAAAAATTAAAAATCGCGGCTATCATTTGAGTCATTAATTTGAGAGGGTTGCATAGGCTCCATTATTTATGGCACGTTTTTTACTTTCTTTGATCAACATGGAAAATCTTTCCATGGGCGCGAAAAAATCCTTGGAAATCAGAACTCAAAGTCTTGAGCTGCAGATTCTCAAACGGGGAAGCTGGCATGGGATCACAGATCTTTCGTTCTTTTCGCACCAGTTGCATTGACTCCATTCCAACTTTCGGGATGCAGATACTCAGCCAGAGGAGCGCCGGTTTTTTCTCTTTAAAATCGCGTTCGATAAAATTGACTTGTTCGATAATACTGCAAAAAGTCGCAGTCGATGAAATCGCGATTATATAGCAAATGTATGCGATAAAATTGAAATTTATCGAGCATTTTCATCCGATTATAGTGCAATAAATTAACGAAGAGAAATTCGCGATAAATTCTCCGATCAAATCGCAACTAGTCGCGATCACTGCTATTTGGGTACCTACATATACTAAAGTTGAAAAATTGCGCGCTTTGGTGTGTGCACAACCCGCTTTGATCAGGTTCGATTGATAAAACATTATCATATCAATTTCAGTGAGCATTAAAATAATATGAGATTTTCTCCAGTAGTTTTTTAGTTAGTTAAGGAAACTTAAAAAAATACGAAATCACCTCAATACGGCAATACGTGATTTTGTCTAGCATTCTGAAAAAAACATGAGAAATAACTTGAATTCAATGGCTAAAGTGTGAAACAACGTATCTCCATCGCGGTGTTCCAAAATCTCCGCTCTTAATTTACTTTTTCGAAGGGGGACAATGGGACACGTCAACTTTATCGCTTGAAACTCATAAGAAATATTCCACTGATAGCTAAAAGAAAAATTATGGAAGTTTCCAAGAAATTACGTTGACCGGATTTCCTAAAAAAAAAAAATGAAGTATAAATGGAAGTCTATACAACATCGCAAACGGAGAAACGTAGCCGCGAACTTTAGCAATTCACATGTAACAACTATTCCACCACGGGTGTAAGCATGTTGCTGCCAGCCGGATTGAAGGCGCGCCACACTCCAGCAATTACTCGGGTCCCGTCCCGTGCGATCTCCCTGGCTGGCGCGCCGCTAAAATCGCCGCAAAGGGAGGACTGCACGTCATTATCTTGACTCTCTGTCCCGTTTTTACCACAATTTGAGTGAAAGTGTATCCCTGAATTGTAACGATTCAGAATCTCGGACCGGGTTTATTAAATTCATTTGTTTCAAAATGAGGTATGAAACGAGCGAAAATATTGCGTCAAAATTTCCGGCGACCGAAGGAAATCCGCGGAAATTCTTTAGAAAAACTGTACTTGCCTTTCGTAACAAGAATGATTAAAAATAAGACATTAGTTGAAGGTCTGCAACGTTGCAGTCGGAGCTAAAAACGCTCTCTTACGCGTGCAGGAATGGATATTTGAACTCATTCACGGCAGGCGCAGTGATACGACTATTCGACCACGGGTGTGAGCATGTTGCTGCCAGCCGGATTGAGGGCGCGCCATACTCTAGCAATTACTCGCGTCCCGTCCCGTGCGATCTCCTTGGCTGGCGCGCCGCTAAAATCGCCGCAAAGGGAGGACTGCACGTCATTATCCTTGACTCTCTGTCCCGTTTTTACCACAATTTGAGTGAAAGTGTATCCCTGAATTGTAACGATTCAGAATCTCGGATCGGGTTTATTAAATTCATTTTTTTCAAAATGAGGTATGAAACGAGCGAAAATATTGCGTCAAAATTTCCGGCGACCGAAGGAAATCCGCGGAAATTCTTTAGAAAAACTGTACTTGCCTTTCGTAACAAGAATGATTAAAAATAAGACATTAGTTGAGGTCTGCAACGTTGCAGTCGGAGCTAAAAACGCTCTCTTACGCGTGCAGGAATGGATATTTGAACTCATTCACGGCAGGCGCAGTGATACGACTATTCGACCACGGGTGTGAGCATGTTGCTGCCAGCCGGATTGAGGGCGCGCCATACTCTAGCAATTACTCGCGTCCCGTCCCGTGCGATCTCCTTGGCTGGCGCGCCGCTAAAATCGCCGCAAAGGGAGGACTGCACGTCATTATCCTTGACTCTCTGTCCCGTTTTTACCACAATTTGAGTGAAAGTGTATCCCTGAATTGTAACGATTCAGAATCTCGGACCGGTTTATTAAATTCATTTTTTTCAAAATGAGGTATGAAACGAGCGAAAATATTGCGTCAAAATTTCCGGCGACAGAAGGAAATCCGCGGAAATTCTTTAGAAAAACTGTACTTGCCTTTCGTAACAAGAATGATTAAAAATAAGACATTAGTTGAGGTCTGGAACGTTGCAGTCGGAGCTAAAAACGCTCTCTTACGCGTGCAGGAATGGATATTTGAACTCATTCACGGCAGGCGCAGTGATACGACTATTCGACCACGGGTGTAAGTATGTTGCTGCCAGCCGGATTGAAGGCGCGCCACACTCCAGCAATTACTCGGGTCCCGTCCCGTGCGATCTCCCTGGCTGGCGCGCCGCTAAAATCGCCGCAAAGGGAGGACTGCACGTCATTATCCTTGACTCTCTGTCCCGTTTTTACCACAATTTGAGTGAAAGTGTATCCCTGAATTGTAACGATTCAGAATCTCGGATCGGGTTTATTAAATTCATTTTTTTCAAAATGAGGTATGAAACGAGCGAAAATATTGCGTCAAAATTTCCGGCGACCGAAGGAAATCCGCGGAAGTTCTTTAGAAAAACTGTACTTGCCTTTCGTAACAAGAATGATTAAAAATAAGACATTAGTTGAGGTCTGCAACGTTGCAGTCGGAGCTAAAAACGCTCTCTTACGCGTGCAGGAATGGATATTTGAACTCATTCACGGCAGGCGCAGTGATACGACTATTCGACCACGGGTGTAAGTATGTTGCTGCCAGCCGGATTGAAGGCGCGCCACACTCCAGCAATTACTCGGGTCCCGTCCCGTGCGATCTCCCTGGCTGGCGCGCCGCTAAAATCGCCGCAAAGGGAGGACTGCACGTCATTATCCTTGACTCTCTGTCCCGTTTTTACCACAATTTGAGTGAAAGTGTATCCCTGAATTGTAACGATTCAGAATCTCGGATCGGGTTTATTAAATTCATTTTTTTCAAAATGAGGTATGAAACGAGCGAAAATATTGCGTCAAAATTTCCGGCGACCGAAGGAAATCCGCGGAAATTCTTTAGAAAAACTGTACTTGCCTTTCGTAACAAGAATGATTAAAAATAAGACATTAGTTGAGGTCTGCAACGTTGCAGTCGGAGCTAAAAACGCTCTCTTACGCGTGCAGGAATGGATATTTGAACTCATTCACGGCAGGCGCAGTGATACGACTATTCGACCACGGGTGTAAGTATGTTGCTGCCAGCCGGATTGAAGGCGCGCCACACTCCAGCAATTACTCGGGTCCCGTCCCGTGCGATCTCCCTGGCTGGCGCGCCGCTAAAATCGCCGCAAAGGGAGGACTGCACGTCATTATCCTTGACTCTCTGTCCCGTTTTTACCACAATTTGAGTGAAAGTGTATCCCTGAATTGTAACGATTCAGAATCTCGGATCGGGTTTATTAAATTCATTTTTTTCAAAATGAGGTATGAAACGAGCGAAAATATTGCGTCAAAATTTCCGGCGACCGAAGGAAATCCGCGGAAATTCTTTAGAAAAACTGTACTTGCCTTTCGTAACAAGAATGATTAAAAATAAGACATTAGTTGAGGTCTGCAACGTTGCAGTCGGAGCTAAAAACGCTCTCTTACGCGTGCAGGAATGGATATTTGAACTCATTCACGGCAGGCGCAGTGATACGACTATTCGACCACGGGTGTGAGCATGTTGCTGCCAGCCGGATTGAGGGCGCGCCATACTCCAGCAATTACTCGGGTCCCGTCCCGTGCGATCTCCTTGGCTGGCGCGCCGCTAAAATCGCCGCAAAGGGAGGACTGCACGTCATTATCCTTGACTCTCTGTCCCGTTTTTACCACAATTTGAGTGAAAGTGTATCCCTGAATTGTAACGATTCAGAATCTCGGACCGGGTTTATTAAATTCATTTTTTTCAAAATGAGGTATGAAACGAGCGAAAATATTGCGTCAAAATTTCCGGCGACCGAAGGAAATTCGCGGAAATTCTTTAGAAAAACTGTACTTGCCTTTCGTAACAAGAATGATTAAAAATAAGACATTAGTTGAGGTCTGGAACGTTGCAGTCGGAGCTAAAAACGCTCTCTTACGCGTGCAGGAATGGATATTTGAACTCATTCACGGCAGGCGCAGTGATACGACTATTCGACCACGGGTGTAAGTATGTTGCTGCCAGCCGGATTGAAGGCGCGCCACACTCCAGCAATTACTCGGGTCCCGTCCCGTGCGATCTCCCTGGCTGGCGCGCCGCTAAAATCGCCGCAAAGGGAGGACTGCACGTCATTATCCTTGACTCTCTGTCCCGTTTTTACCACAATTTGAGTGAAAGTGTATCCCTGAATTGTAACGATTCAGAATCTCGGATCGGGTTTATTAAATTCATTTTTTTCAAAATGAGGTATGAAACGAGCGAAAATATTGCGTCAAAATTTCCGGCGACCGAAGGAAATCCGCGGAAATTCTTTAGAAAAACTGTACTTGCCTTTCGTAACAAGAATGATTAAAAATAAGACATTAGTTGAGGTCTGCAACGTTGCAGTCGGAGCTAAAAACGCTCTCTTACGCGTGCAGGAATGGATATTTGAACTCATTCACGGCAGGCGCAGTGATACGACTATTCGACCACGGGTGTGAGCATGTTGCTGCCAGCCGGATTGAGGCGCGCCATACTCTAGCAATTACTCGCGTCCCGTCCCGTGCGATCTCCTTGGCTGGCGCGCCGCTAAAATCGCCGCAAAGGGAGGACTGCACGTCATTATCCTTGACTCTCTGTCCCGTTTTTACCACAATTTGAGTGAAAGTGTATCCCTGAATTGTAACGATTCAGAATCTCGGACCGGGTTTATTAAATTCATTTTTTTCAAAATGAGGTATGAAACGAGCGAAAATATTGCGTCAAAATTTCCGGCGACAGAAGGAAATCCGCGGAAATTCTTTAGAAAAACTGTACTTGCCTTTCGTAACAAGAATGATTAAAAATAAGACATTAGTTGAGGTCTGGAACGTTGCAGTCGGAGCTAAAAACGCTCTCTTACGCGTGCAGGAATGGATATTTGAACTCATTCACGGCAGGCGCAGTGATACGACTATTCGACCACGGGTGTAAGTATGTTGCTGCCAGCCGGATTGAAGGCGCGCCACACTCCAGCAATTACTCGGGTCCCGTCCCGTGCGATCTCCCTGGCTGGCGCGCCGCTAAAATCGCCGCAAAGGGAGGACTGCACGTCATTATCCTTGACTCTCTGTCCCGTTTTTACCACAATTTGAGTGAAAGTGTATCCCTGAATTGTAACGATTCAGAATCTCGGATCGGGTTTATTAAATTCATTTTTTTCAAAATGAGGTATGAAACGAGCGAAAATATTGCGTCAAAATTTCCGGCGACCGAAGGAAATCCGCGGAAATTCTTTAGAAAAACTGTACTTGCCTTTCGTAACAAGAATGATTAAAAATAAGACATTAGTTGAGGTCTGCAACGTTGCAGTCGGAGCTAAAAACGCTCTCTTACGCGTGCAGGAATGGATATTTGAACTCATTCACGGCAGGCGCAGTGATACGACTATTCGACCACGGGTGTAAGTATGTTGCTGCCAGCCGGATTGAAGGCGCGCCACACTCCAGCAATTACTCGGTCCCGTCCCGTGCGATCTCCCTGGCTGGCGCGCCGCTAAAATCGCCGCAAAGGGAGGACTGCACGTCATTATCCTTGACTCTCTGTCCCGTTTTTACCACAATTTGAGTGAAAGTGTATCCCTGAATTGTAACGATTCAGAATCTCGGATCGGGTTTATTAAATTCATTTTTTTCAAAATGAGGTATGAAACGAGCGAAAATATTGCGTCAAAATTTCCGGCGACCGAAGGAAATCCGCGGAAATTCTTTAGAAAAACTGTACTTGCCTTTCGTAACAAGAATGATTAAAAATAAGACATTAGTTGAGGTCTGCAACGTTGCAGTCGGAGCTAAAAACGCTCTCTTACGCGTGCAGGAATGGATATTTGAACTCATTCACGGCAGGCGCAGTGATACGACTATTCGACCACGGTGTGAGCATGTTGCTGCCAGCCGGATTGAGGCGCGCCACACTCTAGCAATTACTCGGGTCCCGTCCCGTGCGATCTCCCTGGCTGGCGCGCCGCTAAAATCGCCGCAAAGGGAGGACTGCACGTCATTATCCTTGACTCTCTGTCCCGTTTTTACCACAATTTGAGTGAAAGTGTATCCCTGAATTGTAACGATTCAGAATCTCGGATCGGGTTTATTAAATTCATTTTTTTCAAAATGAGGTATGAAACGAGCGAAAATATTGCGTCAAAATTTCCGGCGACCGAAGGAAATCCGCGGAAATTCTTTAGAAAAACTGTACTTGCCTTTCGTAACAAGAATGATTAAAAATAAGACATTAGTTGAGGTCTGGAACGTTGCAGTCGGAGCTAAAAACGCTCTCTTACGCGTGCAGGAATGGATATTTGAACTCATTCACGGCAGGCGCAGTGATACGACTATTCGACCACGGGTGTAAGTATGTTGCTGCCAGCCGGATTGAAGGCGCGCCACACTCCAGCAATTACTCGGGTCCCGTCCCGTGCGATCTCCCTGGCTGGCGCGCCGCTAAAATCGCCGCAAAGGGAGGACTGCACGTCATTATCCTTGACTCTCTGTCCCGTTTTTACCACAATTTGAGTGAAAGTGTATCCCTGAATTGTAACGATTCAGAATCTCGGATCGGGTTTATTAAATTCATTTTTTTCAAAATGAGGTATGAAACGAGCGAAAATATTGCGTCAAAATTTCCGGCGACCGAAGGAAATCCGCGGAAATTCTTTAGAAAAACTGTACTTGCCTTTCGTAACAAGAATGATTAAAAATAAGACATTAGTTGAGGTCTGCAACGTTGCAGTCGGAGCTAAAAACGCTCTCTTACGCGTGCAGGAATGGATATTTGAACTCATTCACGGCAGGCGCAGTGATACGACTATTCGACCACGGGTGTAAGCATGTTGCTGCCAGCCGGATTGAAGGCGCGCCACACTCCAGCAATTACTCGGGTCCCGTCCCGTGCGATCTCCCTGGCTGGCGCGCCGCTAAAATCGCCGCAAAGGGAGGACTGCACGTCATTATCCTTGACTCTCTGTCCCGTTTTTACCACAATTTGAGTGAAAGTGTATCCCTGAATTGTAACGATTCAGAATCTCGGACCGGGTTTATTGAATTCATTTTTTTCAAAATGAGGTATGAAACGAGCGAAAATATTGCGTCAAAATTTCCGGCGACGGAAGAAAATCCGATCTTTTTAAACAAAAACACTACACGTACACTGCAAGAAAAATGTGACCATGACCAAAGTCTTGTGTAAAGACAGTCTTTGTGTCGAAAATCAGCGACCTTGTTAACAGGATGTCTACCAGTTATGAGGAACCAAAATTGGGGACTATCGGGAACTTTTAGGGGAGTTTTTTCAAGAAAAGCGGGGACTTTTTTCCCAAAATGGCAAGAGAAAGGGAGCTAGTATAGAGCTTAGAGCTTCATAGAGGCACCTTCAAAAGGTAGGTATTTAGTGTACTTCCTGATGATGATTCTGTGTAATCGAAAGGCCTTGTAGGAAAAAAATAAACGGAAAAAAAGGTAGCAAGGCTACGTTTTTCTCTTCTTATTAATACAAGATATAGGTAAGTACACGATTTTTCCAACGTTTTGGTGAAAGCATAAGAAATTGTATGCAATTTTTACCTTCGTAACGCGGCAAATGCGCGATTCTTCGATCAGTTTCGTAAAGTGGTGAGAAATTAAGCGTTTCCTTGTCAATGGTTGGACAAAAACTCGATTTTTCCAGCGATGTAATGAAAACATGAGAAATTACGCGTGATTCACCCAAATATCGCGGCAAATAAACGATTTTTTCAGCGGTTTTGTAAAAACATAGAAAATGATGCGTTCTTCAACTAAATATCGCAGCTAATATGCAATATTTCCAACAGTGTGGTAAAAACATAAAGAAATGAGCATTAGTTTCATCTAAACCTCCATTAGAGCAAATTTCACAGTCCAGGAATAGGTACGGACAAGTGCTGTTAGGTGAAATAGGTTCACTTCAAGCCAGGGATGCGGAGAGTTCTTAGGCTTCCCCAAAATTTGCTGTTGTGCTATAATTGCGCCTCTACAAAACATAAAACGCTTAACAGCTTCCTCCCCCAAAAGTAGCTTGTTTAAAAGACTTCTAGCATATAAAACAGCACGCTTATAAGTTTCCTTCCCCAAAAAGAGCGTGCTTAAAAGTATCTTTCCCCAAGAGCGGACGCTTGAAAGACTTTCAGCAAATACAACAACTTGCTTGATAGCTTCCTTCCCCCAAAATCAGCATGCTTGAAAGGCATCTGGCACAGCTGACAGTGCGCTTCATATATTTTTCCCCAAAAACGAAAGGAGGGGGGGGTCTTCCCCAATTTTTAAACATGTTTACAGCCTTCCCCAGTTCTCCTGCGAGCGGCCTCGCGATCATGATGATGCGATTTGTGAGGCACCTCCGCTTTAAGTAGGTGGATCTAAAAAAACGTCATGTCATTCGGGACTGGGGAAAAAAGAAGATGAACCAAAGATGAACAAGTGTCGCATCAAGCTTAACTACATCAATCAACAGTTGGTCTGATGATTTCCATGTGAACTTCTGTTTAATCAATTCCTACTTAGAATTCCTGGCCATTGGAGAATACATGTGAGAGTGTGTGAGTAATATCTCCCAAGAACAAAGGGAAGCCGCCGGGCTACGTTTGGCGGGTTGCATACGTTACCCGGTTACCTTCCCTTTTTCCGTATAGTGACATACATTTAATACTTTTTTCCTTAATTTAAAATGTGATTCTGCCGAATAAATTTGTTTCTTTCGATAAAACTTGCCAAAATATTCAACTGAAAATTCCACGCCCAGAATAAATTCACTTTCTCAAGTAAAAAAATCAACTTTTATAAGACCTCCGCTATACGATCCCGTATGTTTTCGGGAGTTACGAACATTTAACCTCAAACCCAAGGCCAGGTATGGGTAGATGGTATTGGTTGAATGTTGCTGCTTTGCAAAGTGACTTTTGTTGCATCTTTGCTTTCCTTACTTCTAGACAGAATCTTATCCAGTCATTGTAAGTTGTATTCATATATTACTTCAGGGGTGTTTGCTTTGCTCAATCCAGACTGAAAAATATGTTTTTGGTTCTTGCTGGACAGATGTGTGAATACAGTTTTGATTGAACCGTAAGACATTATACCACTTAGTTCCATTGAAACAGGAATATCTTAGAAGGTCACTTCTGGAACTTTTTGGAGCCCTCCCCACAGGAGGGTACATTTAAAATACGAACATTAGTCTGTACGATCATGTCGTAATTGGTTGGATTTTGGGCCGATAAGTAGATGAAATCTACTTTATACTCTTGGCTTTCATTTCCATGCAACGTACACAGGAAGGTATTCTCAGAAGACGGGGACCAATACATAATCCATAATAAAATCCAGGTGGTTAAATACATTCATTATAGTCAGCTAAGAATTTTAGGGAGAAGAGGGGAGGCTCCTTTTACCCTTGATAAATGCTTAGGATACTACTAGTTGAAGGCGACTCTCATGAGATTATCAATGCTCGCTCCTGAGTAGACCCCTCCATGTCATCATTGTTTACATTAACCAACTTCTGTCACCGAAAATAACAGCAGAGTGTCCTCATTACCATTAACTGAATTTACACAGAATAATCAAACAGATATCAGTGCAAAAGTTAACAAAAATGTATCTTAGAGGTGGGTAAAGAGGTGAAGTAAACTTACGTCTGAGTTGCAACAACTTGTGACAGAGTGATAGGTAGGCAAAGGGGTTTGCCGCTTCAGATTACCGAGAGGCGCTGGAAAATTGTGACCAGTGAGATTGTTTCAGTGTTTTAAATTCACGGATAAAGCAACATAAGCACAAACAACATTAATAAGAAGACCAAATGAACTTGGTCAGACCATGAGAACTCAACTCATGACAACAGTCATGTGAATATACTTGGGAATATAATGGCAGTCGGGAATCGCGTAGCCAGCTAAAATCTCTCGTAGTATTGAAAGTTCAGGCGGAGAACTTTATGTGCCACTTGGAGTCAAGAACGCGGGGTATCTTCGGTTAAACACGGGCATTAAAAATAAACACACTATCAACAAAAAGTTCACTCTTGTAGCTGCGCACTTTTATGACGGAAACGAGGATGAAATGACACAGGTAGAATAAATTATTATGACCCGCAGTGGTAAGTTATTGACTCTAATCAACTAGACCACTAATAAACGCACTAAAATGGGAAGAGACAGTAAAATAGAAAAATTTTCGATCGAAACTTTTTGGCGGAAGAGAGCTGTGACGCCATATTTACTCGAACATTTCACACGGAAACACACTGCTACTGCATGGATCATTACAATAAACCTCCCCCAGAAGGAAAGATGCCTTTTGCAGATTTTTTAAATTTAGCTTTA
This sequence comes from Bemisia tabaci, assembly GCF_918797505.1. NCBI lineage: Eukaryota > Metazoa > Arthropoda > Insecta > Hemiptera > Aleyrodidae > Bemisia > Bemisia tabaci. Next base: position 36,855,218 of record NC_092796.1, read on the forward strand.
GACCTTACTCACTAGGAGCGCTAGCATCGAAGTCTGAGATTAAAGAATTTTAGTTTTAGCGATAACTAAAAAATTAGATAATTTAACTGCTGTAAATTGTTGAATTTTCTATGCAGCTGCAGTAAAGTCAAACTAAACACAATTTCCTACCAATTTAAAATTAAATCAATATAAATGTCATGAAATGGGGGGCAGTGTAACTTATATTCGAAATTTGATACTAGCGCTAAAGCTCCTCTGGTGTACGTTTTGTAAACTTAATGTCGTCAAAAATAATAGAGATTTCTACCACAATTTGTCTGTCCTAATGTAACATTTCGTATGCCAAAATCGAACGTCGTCGAACAGGGGAATACTGCATTACCTCCAACGGCATTACCTCCACAAGACTCCCCTGCGATATATCGAATCGATTGTGGCAATGTGACCCAAGAGGGGTTGCGGCCAAAAGCCGACAGAGAGCGCTGAAACTCATACAATGTTGCCAGTCTGTGGTTTATGATGTGTTGCTTGTTAAACGAAATGAAGGCGCGAAACCAATCAGCAAATGCCCGTTCTTCTCAACAAGCCAGTTGTACGGTGGATTAATCGCAATGAAAATTGAAGGCGATACATTGTTCAAAACAAATAGTTTTCTCGACTGACCCCTTTAGTCCACATAACTCTGCCGAAACGACCCCGAACTGTGTTGCTTTTCTTGTGTGAGTCGCTTTGTTGATCTTTAGTTTGATTTTCTCGGACCGATAATGGCCCAGCCCATATATGAAGGATATCAATGAAATGAAGCGACATTTGGACTCTCTTAATAAATGTTCAACGATACTACAGAACATGAATGATCGGATGGAAATGCCGAGATTGTGGCAGTTGGTCGATATCAGTCCGTCGACAGCAAAATATATTCCCCTGCTCTCTGCTCTCATCAGCCGGTAAAAAAACGGTGACGTTACGTCCCCCTGCGGTTTTGGGCGTTGGTCGCAGAGATGTTAAACTTCATGAGTTTTTATCATGACGTGGTCGAACTGGCATGCGATCATGCGATACATCGCATCGATTAAGTCCAAAATCTCTGTAACAGAGGCGTGCGAAGGGGGGCCGCCCCCCCCCCCAGAATTTGAAATAGTCTCATTTGCCCCCCCCCCCCCCTAGAAATTCTGGATGGTGTAAAAACACCTTCTTTGATGCACGAATAACTTGTTAAATGCAACAATTTGAAAGTATTTTAACCTGTAACTGCATAAAATTGGGTAACTTGGTATAAAAATTGTAGGAAGATTAGCGCCACGGATACCTGTAGAGATGCGCTCAAATAGAGTTATTTCAAAAATATTCCCCCTTCCGATGGTGGGGGGGGGGGGGGAGATAGCGAGTAGTGCGGGAAATGATCGATATTTATCCCCCCCCCCCTCAAAAAAATAAAAATAATTTCAAAGATCCCGGAAATTCTCATACTAAACTTAATAAATTGAGAATGTCTGTCCTTGAAACTGGATAGTTTCAAAACTTTAATCGGCCGCCATTTTGAAATGATGTTAGACAGATTTGATCTTCCAGTATGCGCAATAAGCCCCTTTTATGCCAATTCTAACCATATGGACCGAAAAAACGATATTTGAAAATGCTGACCCCCCCCCCCCCCCCCGCACCGTGACTCATTTTTCTTCAATAAGAATTCTCCCTTACTGCAATGAACTATACGGAAATACACTGTACTTGGGTTTTTTTTTTAAATGTTAACCCCCTCCCACCCCCTCCAAAAAAAAAACACGTGCACCAAAAAATAAAAATCCGCATCACCAAATAAGTGCTGAATAAGAACTAAAGAAAGCAAGCTGTGTTCAGATGCGTAAATTTTTTGCGCTCGGCTTGTTTTTTCTTCCTTACTAATGATTTATCGCCTTTAAAAGTGTTTTTTTCCGATTCCTCGTGAAAAATAGTGCATATTCGTCGACCCGGATGGGCTTTTAAACAATTAAAACACCCCCGTTCGTCAGATAAAATTGAAAATGTTCATTGCGAGAATTTAAGTATCAGAGGATTTCCCGCTAAAAAAATCCCCGCGATCTCAGTGTAGCCAACCTCATTAAAATATTACATCCATTGAATCTCTAAATTTTCACTTTATCTACGACTAAGGGCTTACTAAGATCGACTTTTATTAATCAGCTGAAGATTTTTGGCATAAACTTGTTGTTTCTTTGTAGAATTAAGTGATGAGCTGATGAGCTCGGCAAATCGTATGGTGCACATCTGATTTGGAAGGTTGGGAAAGCAAAAATAACAGTGGAGCCAAATTGGAGGTAGTGGGCTACAGATAGATTTTGTAATTTCAACACAAATGGCATGTACTTACTGCGATTACAGTGAGACATGTCAGTAATAAAGTTAAATTTACATTAGTTATGTCTAAAGTTGACTTATTACCTCTCAAAGAGCTTTTAAAGGAATTACCATATGGCAACAGCGAAACGAGAAAACATCAACATAACCTAAAACTCTCTGCGTTACTCGTAGCTTACTAAATACTAACTTCATGCTGGCTGGCCCGAAACTCAGTGTTTATAATTATCTGGGCATTACTTTTTTGTTGTGATAATTTAAAATCAATTTTTCAACTCTTCCTCGTTTATGGTCCTTATTTTATACCCACTTTGAAGGAAATCTAAGCTTCTTCATTCTTATGAAAGAATCGATAAGTGCACTTAGAAACTGCAACTAGTTTCGCAACGACAATTCGAAATTCTTCTGAAAAGACGGGCATTTCATGCAGTTTCTGATGGTAAGCAAGTATTCCTTTTAATCAAGTATCTCAAGTTCAACATGAACATAATAATAGGAATCTGATGTTTTGCACATTGTAAGTAGATACTCCCTCTGGCAGTAGTCGAAGTACCTATGCGCAGTGCAAAGACCATGATCCCCACTAGATGATACAGTGTTCTGATTCTGTAACTTATTGCAAGCCCTGGAATTGTACAGGCTATGGTGCAATGTGGCATACATCTTGATGCCACAATAGTCCTCAACAGAAATCCAAAAAGAATGCCTGTGGCTGCACCAACACATGCTCAAACGCTTTTTTGCAAGCTTGAAACTGCGTAATGGCTGGTACAACCTGCTTAGAAGTCCAACCTTAAGTTGACCATACATTGATTTTTAAGTTTAGATGGTAGTTATTTTTATAACAGTTAAAAATCAGTTGGCAGTAAACATAAAGTAGTACTCTAACCAGCCTGTGGCAGATTTCACCTAGATGAAAGAGACCTGAAATTTGTGATCATACCTGGTGCATGGTGCACACACTGTAGTGCATTTTCCAGATTACTATGGTGATCTTGAGCGTGATGCACAGATCTGTGGCACATCGCGCCATAGTCTGGTGATTTACCAATTTTGTCAAACGTTCAGCCTCAAATGATTATGAATATTGTGTGGAAAATGCCCATCTGCGAATTTTGGGTTCAATTATAGATTATCTGGAGTGAATTTCCTGAACCCTCACTCCCTAACTCTATCACCTCTACTGCTACGCTCATGCCCTACCCCTCCTCCATTCAATGAATCTCTCATTAAGTTCCTGAAAATGCTCAGTAGCCCAAATCGACGGTGTAAGTCCGCAATCACATATATTGTTTGCGGTGTCTGGAAATCTCCGGCTCTATGAAATTTTTTGAAAGGAGAACAAATGGACATCATTCCTTGAAGTTTATGCTGAATTTTCTTCCCACTGAGAAGAAAAATCTCGGCAGTTTTAAAGAATTGCCTTTGACTAGTGTTCTTTTTAAAAAATAAAGTATGACAGGAAGTCTGCGATGTCGCAAACCGAGTTATGTGATTGCCGACTCACACTGTCGAAATACTTCGAGTGTGATCGAGTAAATGTAGGTTTACATGAATCCAATTGTAGTAGATACAATGAGATTTTCCTGACAATAAATTACATGGTTTAAATATTGACTAAGTCACAGATAAGATCATAAAAAGCTGAAGGGATTGCTCCTAGAAGCTGAGGTTGGGCTCTCAATTTTCACTATGCTTACCAGTGGTACTTATCGGTCAATTGTCAAACATTAGGTTTCAATTATTTTAAGTAGAAAAATTCTGTGACGGGACTTTCATTTAGGAAAATGAATTGAATATTAAAAATAGAAACGCAAGAAAAAATTCAAATACAGAAATTTACCTATCATACTTAACAACAAATTTATTCTTTATTTAGCATGACTTAAAAATCCAGCAGTCACTTATTTTTGCCTCGTGTATGCCCTCTATCTGTAGTTCTCAATGTTATGGATGTTTATTTTTTTGGTCACTCACTTCATTCTGTATCCAACATGCCAAGGTGTAAACATTTCAAACGATGGAAGCTATTTTGCAATTTCTTATAATTATTTGTTCAATGAGGAAATAATCACTAATGCCTGTTTTTTTATTCTTTTTTTCTAGAACTTCTTTACGAAGTGCTTGGTTTGCTGGGATCCTCATGGAAAAATGAAAGCTACTAGCACTCTGTGATTCAACTGATTTTTCCGCATTAGATCAGTTATTAACAGAGATTTAGCAGCAAAATCACATCATCAAGTTCTTGAAAATCTACCTTAAAATTTATTGAAAGATTGACAGAAAAACAATGCACTGCATCATAAAAGTGCAATCTCCTGGAAGGCATTTGTTTCAAAGAAATAGCATGTAGGATTTTTTTTTATTATTATTACTTTCTTCCAAAAGTACAAAGACCAGAAATAACTTTGAATGAGCTTATTAACTTTCCTATGAATTGAAAGGGAAGAAATTGGAAGTGTTGGGAATCCTGTGAAGTGCGATTCTGAAAGTGTTTTTAAAATATAGGACGATTGGAATTGAAATATCTTACCTCTTCAGGAGAACTAGACACAGTGAATGTTGAGTTGCTGCAAACTGTTTTTTTCTTGCATGAAGTTTTTAGAAGAAATAGACCAGGCTGTTGAGTAGAAACTCCAAGGAATGGAAAATGTCGTTCAGAATTTTATGATGACTTTGAAAGAATCTAACTTTATGAAAAATCAGCAATTTAATTTGCGGGGGAATGAAACTCTAAATTTTTTGGTGCGGGGCTGTGAAACAATTTTATTTCATTCCTGCGGGGGATTGCAAAAATTTGGTTTCATTGCCCCGCACTAATTTTTTAGTTGCATTGCCCCGCGCAACAGCAACAGGCTGAGTTTCACGGGGCAATAAACTGCGGGGCATTGCTGTGATACCATATCTTAATTTTTTCAAAAACTGCATTTATGCGCCTTGTCCTCCAAGCTCCTCATTTGGAACAAGTCGGACAGTTTGTAAGTACAAAACTGTTAAATGAGCAATTTAATTTTTTCGGTGGATATTCCCATGCATTTAAACTTAGGTACTTTTTACGGGTTGGTTCCGCAGCCTGTAACAATAATCACGCCGACGATTTGCAAGTTCAACTAACAATGTTTTTTTTCCAACGAAGTTTATCTCATAAAAAATTCAAAATTGAATTTTCATTTTTTTTGTTGGTTCATAAGCAGCCTCATTCATTCGCATAAGTTTCATAAGTTTTACGTGAAAATGCCACAATATCCCCCTTGAAATTTTCCGTCACTCGGCGGAGCTCTTATATATGCCGAGCGATACCTAATTTATTAACCAACTATTCCTATTTTTTCCCCCAAATTTTACGAGAATCGCTGATTTTTTTCCGTATGTAAGAAATCAACTTTCAAAAAAACCTCTAATCAGGCTGCAATGATGGTATAGTTCTTAGGGGTTCTATTCGGGAGAGTTTACCTCTAACTACTCTTACTCTATGCTGCTATCTCTTCTATCTCTGTGTAAAAGTAAAAGAAGAAAGTGAGGTTGGCCGGCCAGGTTGGCCTAGTGGTCAGCGCGTCTGACTCTAGGCCAATAGGTCCCGGGTTCGGATCCCGGTGGTGGCGACAAATTTTCATGGAACTGACGAGTGGATCTGCAGAAACAGATTCCACTCGGCCTTAATCCCTGAAAATTTGAAAGCCTGGAGCATGGATGTGCCTAAATCCTATGATGTCTAAGGACAATAAATACTGTCTATCGATGGCTGTAGGTTCCAACGGAATATAAGCCACTAAACCAGCAAAAAAAAAAAAAAAGAAAGTGAGGTTATGTTTACTTGATGTTTACAGTTTACTGGAACATCTGAAAGGATTCTAAAAAAGGTAGATCATTGTCTGACCTCTGACAATGCAGAATTGGTCTATTTGTCAGAAAACTTGCGCTCTAAGATGTGCTGATAGGTGAAAGGCTGGTAGGTACATGACTTACTTTAAGCCAGACTTGACAAACCTTCATACAAATGTACTTCTCCTTCGATGCTTGGGCGGACTATCGACGTGCTTTTCCACAACATTGTCGAACATTAATTAATGGAGCCCATTAATTGTTTAAACAACAAGAGTTGTGGAAGAGCATGGTGACATCCTGGATGAACTAGGTAACTGATCAAGCTACAGTCAAGTCAAGCACATCATGAAATCTAATAGCTCAGAGAGAAAACTGGATTGTTTCATAGCCGCAAGAGAGATGCTGTGTTCTTCAGCTGCAAAATATTATTTTGCGTACATTGAAGTAGAGAAATTCCAACCGGAGAGAACTTAGGTATGATTAGACTTTCCACAGGGGGCAGACTTAGCAAGCGATCTGCATAGCTAGGGAACACGGCAGCCTTGTGATTTCGGAGCGGAGACGCCAAAACATAAAATTTAGAGAAAGAGTAACAACTGAAGTAACCACTTTTATTCTTCATCTGCCTTCATAAGGGTGCGGTCGTGTAGTAGAGGAAACTAACTGATGACAATCATTGCATCAAAACCATAAGCGCTAGTTAAAAGCAAGCAATGCGGTTACACTTTTTCACGAATCTAATCACATCACCAATACTACTTAAATTACAAGTCTCCCGATCCACGAGTATTAGGGGAAAAGTCTACGAGAAACTAATTGATCCTGTGATTCAATGCCTTTTAATACATACATTTCTACCAATTTCACTTAATGGATTCTAACCTCTAACTCTAAATTTACGCTCATGCTCATGTTTCGAGAGCGATTATCAGATTATCTCACCACAACTCGCACAATCTCACAGACCCAGACCATCGACAGTGGTAGAAAGTGAGAAACACCTATAAAGAAATCTCATGCTTACTTTTTGGTTTGGCAACATCGTAAAATTCGAGACAGCCTTACATCTCAAAACATCGACCGATCGATTTGGGCACATTGCCAAAGTTTCGATCTCTCGCTCGACCATGTTGGATTTTTGGAGGTAATGCCGTTGTAGGTAATGTCCTGCCCCCGTCGAACAGCGAACACTTTTTCGCGTACTTTTCCATTTCCATAATTCCATCCCATCATTTGCATTTCCAACTTGTGTAGATGTGATACATTTCAGATACTGTAACTTAATATTTGCGCTAAAGCAATTTTTGTCATTCAATTTTTGTGAAATCCACAGAAACTATTGTTCCAGTCCATATCTCACGCTTTTCTGATTTCGTGATTATCTTGAGGTGTGTGCCAAGAAAAAGGACTCTGTTTACCAAGATTGAGGTTGTGCAGCAGTTTTCACCCCACTAACATCAACAGAGGACAGTGCACCGTATTATGATAGCATATGGCTCCCAAAGCTGAGGAAATACTGAGTGGCTTCCAAGTGTATCCTTTTTTTTACACCCAATTTGCTGCAAGAAACCCAGCAGTTTGCGGCTTGATATTAGACAAGTAGTTTTTTTCTTTTTTCCTAACCCGATTCTAGTCAGGTGTAAGTAGGTTGCAATTTTTCCTTCCAATGATAACGGTCATGAATTCTTTGAAATTATGATCCGATGTGGGACCACCTTTTTGACACCAGAATATCAAACCGTCGTCAGCTTGTCCAAATTTTTTCCAAAAATATCAATACGTCAAACTTGTGGAAGCGACTCCCGGATTGCAGTAGCTGAAGATCTTTTAAAACATGGGTCATCAAAAACTCCAATACGCACCTCTTCTGAAGATGCCATGGCCCAGCTCCCCCACACTATAAATCAAGCTGTCAGTGCATGTGATAAAAGGTTTCGACTTGCCATTCCAGAAATGTCTCAGTTTTGCTGCCGTCTGGGAAGAACGCCTCCAATTATCTGGAGTTTTCACAGATGAGTTCTTCTGATTTTTGTATGTTAGAGCTTTTGTTTGATAAGTTGGCAGTTGCTACCGCCTGAGTAAAAGCAACTACGCTGCTGTACTCCTGCATCAACCATGGTTGGCAAAAGTGCTGTGCTTCAATTCTCAAAACGATGCACTGCATGTGACAGTCTAATGTAACTAAGTAACTGCTAACTCAATCTGAGGCATGTTCTACTTTGTCAAAGTTTCCATTTTTTGTGCACCTAAGTGAGGAGACATTCAAGGCACCAGTGTCGCAGAAGCCACTCTCACATGTACATGAAGACATGTCTTCAATGAGAGCTGCAAGCAGTGTCTTTGATGGCATTTGCTTCTATTGCTCCCCAATGAACGAAGAGAAAAAGGCTCCATTCTATGCACCATTTGCAATTGAGCAATAAAGAATAATTTCATGTGGTTGCTTGTGTTAAAATAGCAAGGAAACCAGCATGCACCAAAAAAATTTTGGGGCTCCTTCAAATTATGCTTGATTTTGTGTCAGATAAGTCGGTAGTCGTTTAGCTAGTGAGCAACCATGCTGCTGCTGTCCAGTAGCAATTGAGGATTGACTGAGTGCAATGACGACGCTGTACTGCTGTTGTGTGTTGGTGCCAAAGAAAAATACCTTCCTCCAAGGAGATATTGCTCAATTTGTGCAGGACCAAAATAAATAATTGTCAACTTATCTCACACGACTTCAATGGTTTTTAGTGAGTTCAACTCTTGTAATATATCGATTTTCGATTCTTGTCGTGCCGGCATAAATTTCAATAATCAGGCTGCTGAGCAAAGGAGTCCAAATTTTTACCTGTCTCCTCAAATGCTGCGAGGGTTAAAGTTTACGCATTACTTTTAGAGTTTTCAGCATTTTTAAGAATAACTAGGCACTTTTTGCTCGGTCGAGTGTCACGTTGCGAAAAGCAGATGTTCCTGTCAGGCTCAAAATAACTCAACGTAGGTGCATAAAGTACTTGGACATTGTCTCTATTCCATTGGTATTCAAAGCCTTAATTGTTCTTTCAGTAATTGGATGAATCTCCGAGATGCCGACACTGGTAAAATTTTATGGCAAGGCAACGAAGATTTGTAAGTGCTCAAATTTTACTCATATTGTATTTGATCGCAATGATTCTGTATGCATGAATTCTTGCATAAAAATAAAACTCTCTTGGAATAATTTGCTATTCAAATTAACCCAAGCACTGTCTCAGTGCTCAGTGCCACGACCACTACGCACAGGAGACCGACTAAAGGAGGATTTTGAGGCTGATAAATGGAGACATGTGGATCATTTTTTTTGTTTTTGAAAAAAAGAGGAACCCACATGCATGTTGCCATGCTTCTCTTAAATTACTCTGATAAGAGTCTGAACGGGGATACTGAAAATTTTGGATTTTTAATTTGGCTTGGCAGTAGTATACCTAAAAAGTTAAGTTTAAACTTAGTGTTTCAAAGAAACTAGTTATTCGCATATTTCAACGTTTAAACCCTTGAAAATGATTTCAGATCAGTTCCAGACAAAGAACACGAGGCCAGGGTGCCAAAGAAAATCTTGAAGTGCAGAGCGGTCTCCAGAGAGATTAACTTCTCATCAATTGAGCCAATGGAGAAACTGAGACTCCAGCAGAAGCTCTTATTTAAAGTATGTAATTGCTCCTTCTTTCACTCATTAGTTACCACCTTTGGACAAAGAGATCTGAGCTCTTGGAGGCAAATTTTCCAACAGAACAATTTTTATTGTGGTGGATACAAATATTGAAGTTTGAGGATTTGACAAAAACAATAGCTACTATGCTAAAGAATAAGTTATAACCAGTTAATTTCATTTTTGCACCAATTGAAGGTGAGATATCGCTTTGTAACCTGACTGGTTTAAGCTTTTCTAACAGCAGATGTAAGAACTACATTACATTGCTTACATCGCCAGTGTAGGGTTTTCAAATTATATTACCTCTGCTTGTAGGAATTTGTACCTAAAATGTAGCTCTTTCCCTGACTTTAGGACTTTTTGAGTAGCTATACTTCGAATTCTTCATTTTACAGGGCCGCTGTTTGGAGGAGTGGTATTTTGAGTTTGGATTTGTCATCCCGAACTCAACCAATACCTGGCAATCACTAATTGAAGCTGCACCTGAATCTCAAATGATGCCTGCCAACGTCCTGAAGTAAGAATCTATCATTCTTACTCTTTAAAAAGAACATATTAAAGCTCTAAGAATTGACAACCATAGAGAAAATATAGAAAAAGGTGGCAAGTGGAGGAATGAACATTGCTACCTCACAGTAAGCAAGCGCAGATCTATTGGAAATCCTGACAGAGTTGGGTCATGTTGACGCTTGTGGCAGATTTTCCTCTTTGCTAAAGTCTCACTCTTTTTAGCTGATAGGTCGATTCACCTTCATGCGTACGTTTCGACTGAATCTGAAGTTGGCAGCCATGCCACCACCTTCTGTATTTTCTCGATGATTGACATAACAGAACATAGGGTTAAGTGAAATGACTTCAAACGGACCAATTATGAGAAATTGCTCTCAACAACTGAAGCCATCTCTCTTAGCATGACAACTGTCTCTATTGCTCACATTGACTCCCATAAGCAAAAATTGTTGTCCACTCCTATCCTATACCGTTGAAAATTCCAAGTTTTCTTTCGGTTCGTACGTTTTAGAAATATGCTGCCGTAACTTTTAAGTGTCACCATCAATTATATCTATCATACTGAAAGAATAATTGCAAATTTTAGAGTCAGATTTCACCTGTACAATATGATGGATTTTTTTTGTTTTGAATTAACGCCAAAGATAAACCTCATAATTCCTTTGATTTCTATGGACGAATCTATTATGTAGCTATGTATTCTTAAGGCTCTCAGAAAAAACTCTCACAGAAGTCATTGTCAGTTCTTATGACAGGGACGCATATGATCTAAAAACTCATTGATTCCATTAATTATGTCAGGAAAGGAATCTAAGACTTAGAATCAGCCACTCACCAGAGAGGGAGATTTTCAGTTCATCTAGCCATTTTTTTATAGGATATTTTTCATGGATTTAAATGGGGAAAAGTGCTGATCACTATCTCACAAGAATAGATCCGCAAGTGGTAGCAATACCTCGGGTTGCAGAGAAAACTTCAGGAGTGCAGGGTGTCTGTGTCTACCGGTACTCTGCCGTCAAAATTTCCTGTGTTTTCGGTGCCTTTTCCTTGCTTTTTCTTTACTTTCCCGAAATTTTTTTTTGTGACAATCTTCATAAATCCGTGCTTTATCCTTACTCTTACTTTACTATTTCCTTACCTTACACGCATTTTTAACTGTAACAGATTGGGAAAGTGGAATGATGGAATGACAAAGGAATAAACCAAAAAAATGCAAAGAATTGAACCGGGGTTTTGATAAATGAATTTTGTCAGGAAATTACATATTCCCAGGACTTGTTTTAGAGTTCATCACAAAAATCTCGAATTTCCGTACCTTCCCACGAAAAATCCACACCTTTTCCATACTTCCTTACCAAACTTCCGTAATCCGTGCTTTTTCAGTGTATCTGTACTTTTTCCGTACAGTAGACACCCTGAAGTGATGACTATTTTTTCGCCCATTCTCTTGAAAAAATTCGGCAAATTAGAATTTTTGCTACAAATCCAGGCGTTTTCCCTAAGATTGGACATTTTTTCCGAAGGCAAAAATATTGTATCGCAAGAAGCGGACAACATTTGGAATTTTGTGCATTCCTTTTGTTCAGGTTTCTTCGTATTCTTATTTCTTCTTTTGTATGTTTTCAGTGGAAATGTTGTCATTGAGACGCACTTTTATGATGATGACCTCCTCATATCTTCCTCCAGGGTTCGCCTTTTCTATGTGTGAGCACTCCGCTGAATCTCAAAGCACCAGGCAGCACACTCAATAAATTGCTGCAGTCACACAGTACGAATTTTATGTAAGCTCTCTGCTTAAGAAGCACACAGCATCTGGTCTGGGAGAGTGAGATCCAGAGTTCCTAGTCATTCCTTTTTTATTGTATTTATTCCTTTATTTATAAAAATCAACAGGCATCATCCCAAATTTAAAATGAACAAGGTAAAAATGAATAAGAGAAAATTGAAGAAACAGTCCTTTGCAACGCTAGGGACCAGACAAGAGAATCTAAAAAATTAAATAAAATTAATGACTAACAATGAGAGTAGACTTAAAATCCAGGAGGATACTCAAGACAACCTTCACTATAATGCAATCTCAATTAATTAATCACAACATCATTTAATTTTTATCACAAAAATGTGGGATTTTTTGCGATCTTTACTTTTTTCTCATTAACTCATAAAAACTGATAAATAATTGAATATAACGTAAGTACCATTCAAGCAGCTCCTACCTGAATCAACTCAGTTACATCTCATGCTGTCTAATTTTTGCTTTCATGTTTTATTTTATCACAAAAAAACCAAGCAATATTCACTTTATAATTTTATGAATGCATTCTTTATAATTCAAGAGAAGAGAAAGTCTCAAGGCGTTTTTTTGCTCAGTTTTCCTGTAACTCAGTGAAAAATGGGAGGACATTAGGTAAGGCGAAATGGATTTGGATTGATTCTAATCAGGTCCGCTTGTTGATTACGAGTGATTCAAACAAAATTTGTTTTGCACACCACTTAAAAATAGTTTTTAATTTTCTCAGACAACACGCAAATTAGAACTCACGATTCCATTCTAGTTTAAGAATTTATAATCCTCGGTCATCACAACAGTCAGCCTTCACTTTGACCAACCTTTTTTTCCTAGTCGCAGCTATTTTTAAATCTTAGAAATCAACCAATTATTTTGCTACGTTTTGTTTCTTTCTCTGCCCTCTTAGCTTCTATTTGTATCTTGTTAATTGTTGATTTCGTTTGGTAGAAATTCCTCTTATTTTGACATTATGATTCATAGTCATTTAAGTATGGTTCTAACAAATACTAGATTGAAAACTGATAAATCAGTTTTCCACTCAATCTTTAGGAAACGAAAAGCTTCATTTTGATGTAAAGCACCCAAAAAAATATCACACGTCAAACCTCTTGATGAGTATTTACTGTTGTGTATGCAATGCGCATCACAGTGAAAGAAAAAGTCACCCAGGATCCGTGGAGCATATTCAGAAAGGGAGAGTATTTTTGTACGTTTTAAATTTTTGATAACATTCCGCTTTCCTATCTATTGTGGGTCAATGCTGAACACTAAATTATTAAAATTGTCAGGAATAGACCTGAAACATTATAGTTAATTTCAGATTCTATTTTTTTATTCAATTTTTACTCTAAAAAAAAAATATATACGTATATATATTTTGCGGCCAAAGATCTCGCAATTTTAACGATTTATTGTAAAATGAAATATCGTACTGAATGAATGTGCTGAAACTTTCTTGACACACATCGTAAATTATTGATAATCGCAAAGGAAGATGAGCATTAACACGGTGCATTTATTTTATTGTTTTTGTGACAGTCTGTGTTTAGATATTTCACGCAGTTGTTTTGTATTTTTCAATTTACTGCACTGTCTTGTTCACTGAATTATATTGTTCTTGTTGTAGAAATAAAAAACTGTGTTCAATTTGAATCTCTTCCCTGTTGTCATTTTTGCACATATCACACAGAAACAGAAAAGTTGTCGGCAATGGGATTCAGAAACTTCTTTACTGCCAGACTGGCACTTTTGACCTATGTGTGACAGAGCAAAGCTCAAGGCTAAAGACTAAGAGTTGAGACTTCAGCTACCACTGCACCTTCTATGCCCCCGATAGAAATTTTATTCTTTCTCTCTCAATTGAGCCAGTTTAGCAGAGTCATTCCTCCAAGTCAATGTAACATCATCCACAGAATTTCAGATACTCAACACGTCTGCTCCTGGAGTTTACATGGTAAATAAACAGAGCCAAGGATTCAGATTCAAAAGAAAAAAAAAAACCAAACTCAACTAAACAATAATTCTGACCTTTAATCAAAATTCATACAGTGTCTAGGAATACAGTCTGCCTTATTTCTGAGATGCCTCTCGCACACTTACACTTAAAGATAAATAGATAGAAGCAGAAGTTGGAATGAACTGACACCTCAGCTGACTAAGAAAGCAATCGAACTTGAAAAACTAAAGTTAACAATGATTCAAGCACTGATTAACAGGCCTTCTTTTGCATGACTACAGTTGCCATCTGCTTAAAAGATAAAGACGCCCTCTCTGTTGCAACCCGTTTGATGATACTTTGTACAGTTTACTGTTTTCTAATCACAAATTCATCTTGGGAACGACAAAAATTATCCCTCAGGATTACTATTTATTTAGTGATTTAGTGACAAAGGGGAAAAAGAACATTGATCTCACAGCATTACTTGAGACTCTATTACTACCAATTTAGGGTAATCTTTTCAAAATAGAGAGCTCCTCCTTTCGCAGAAAGACTTATATGTAATTGAAGGTTCTCGTGTGAAATATCTGCTTTTAATTTGAAAGTAACGGAACTTAGAATGAACTAAAGTTCAAATATTCAGTACGTATTCTTCAAAATGTGTATTCACCAATTATAGTTGTTCAGATATTAAATTCCTACAATAGTAACAAGACCTCGCCAAGGATCATTTTGATGAGACAGACATGAAACTTTATTATGAGTTTGATCATCCACAGGTTAAAGAAAAGAAAAAGAGCCGACTATATTGGAACAGGAAGATACGCATGCATAGAACCATTGTGAACAGCATCCCGGATAAAATGCTCACAATGAAGGGTGCTAAAGTGGCTTTCATCATCGACATTGCAACACCTTTGGCAATACCTTATACAGAAAAGATAGATAAATACATGCCACTAGCCGATGAGGTGAAACATGCCTGTGGAAGTTTAGGGGCTTGGAGGACAAAGCACATAAGTGCAGTTTTTGAAAAAATTGAGATACCAATTAATGATTTCACGGAAAACTAGTCTTAATGCATATTCTGTGAAAAATTCGCTGCTTTATTGAGAAAAACGTAATTCTGAAACTTCAACCATGTATTTCTCAGAATAGCAAAAACTGCACTTATTGTCCTTGTCCTCCTAACTCCACAATTGTGTCTATTGTTATTGTAGCCACAAGAAAAGTCCCTAAAAAGCTGTTTGATAGCCTGCAAAAGCTTAGTCTTAGGAAGGAGATGTATCAACATCTGCATAAGGCAGCAAAGTTAGGAATCTGCAGATTCGTCCGCTGAGTCATTGGCGATGGCTAGGGTCTCTTTAAACCAACGATTTTTTATTTTTGGCTTTTTAAATTTTAACGTTTTCTTTTGAATGTACATAGGTGAAATTTTTAACTTTTAACTTCTTAGAATTTTCAAATTCTGAAATTTTAGCATTTCACCTTTTCCAAGAGGTTAAATTCTTCACAATGTTAGCTTTAAATTTGAAAGTTGTGGGGTGATTGTGGAATCACTCAAGTTGGACTCTCCTTTGCATGGAGGCGTTGAAAGAAGTCTGGAGAGCCGGCCTCGGGCTGTGGACCGTAGCAACTAAAAAATAATAATAAAATCTCCCTCCCATTCCTGTAAAATTTTATCCTTCAGTTACCATGCAGCATTACATGCGCAACTTCTGAAAATAAATTCAACATCCAGGAAACTTTGTTAACCTACTTACTGGCCTTTGGGTCCTTTTTATCCCCTGATTCTAGGGATTGATTTTCTTTCGGTTCCCTTATTTGTTTATCCTCTTTATCTTTTCCTCCGTGGCCGACATATTTAAAGTCTTTATCTCTAGCCTCAAGCAGTCTCCTCTGTTCCTCTTTCTTCTCCTTCTCTTCCATTCTTTCATAAAATGATTTTGGCGGAGGTTTCAATTGATACTGCTCTGGCTGACTCAATTCCTTGTGCAAAAATTCCTTCGCCTCCGGAGTGTCGAAAAAGCCTTTATTGACTTCCGCTGTTTTTTCCGCTATTCTTCTATCGATGGCTTTATACTTTTCTATATCAAAAAACTCGTCATAATCATGCTGTTCCTTCAAATTGTAAATAAGATCGTAGCGGTACTTAGTAGAAATGACATCCTCATCAGTGACATTAAAGTTGTGTGGAGGTATGAATGCCCCGGCTACTAGCCTATGCTCCATGCACAGAAAATTGTATGTTGAACATGCATGGTCTGTTTTTTCTATTACAATGTTGATGCCACTTTTTTTTATGACATCTCGGAAAATTTGTTTTTCAATCATCCGTCTCCAGTCTAAATTATCACCAATGCCAAGCACGAGAAGATCTGCAATAGAAGGTATTAATTATTAAAAAGAAAGTTGATGAAACTAATTGAAAATTGTTAGGATATATTTTCCCCATCAGGATAATTTGTGGATCAATGTGTTAAAGCCACCAGGCACCATGACAGAAATGTGCCTGAAAATTAAAGGTATTAGTCAAACATGACTCCTAAAAAAACTAGTGCAGCCATGACTTTTAAGAGATTCTTACTCAAAGCAAAATTATATGCTCTATTCAATCAAATTTCTAAAGTTTCTAAAGGATTTTAGATGGCTACGAAAACTCCTTGGTTTACATTTATTGACCAACTGGCTTAAACAATGTTGGGACTTAGAAAAAAACTGTCGTGAGCAAGCTACTACTTCACAAGCAATTTTCCATGAAAAAGGTGCAAGAGTTGTCTTAATAATGACAATCTTTTTGCTGTAACTTCAAAAGTATGGCTTAAAACTAAAATATGTAAAATTTGTTCTTTTGATTATACTTTAAACTTTTTAACATTCTTGGGTTTGTTGAAGTTGGTTCACTATAACGTCAGTGAAATAGTTTTTTTTTGGACCCACCTATGCACCAACCAGGTTTAAAATTTGCGGAATAAAAATTTGGGTGCGGGTCATTTATGCACCCATGGCAGAGCCTGGTTTAGGAACTTTCATTTGAACAACATGTCGGCGCTTACCTAATTTGGGTTCCAGACGAGTAAATAAGGATAGAGATTCCGGAGTAATATCATAAGGACCTTCTACATCCCAGCTAAGAACTGACCTTGAGAACAGAGCTATTGGCCCAGCGCAATAAACACCATTACTAAGGCGAAAGCCGACCTGGAAAAAAATCATTGAGCTATGAAATTCACAGACAGCAGCAAATATCTGATACCTGATTTTACTTACTTCCTGTTTCTGTAAATTTAAATTAAATAATAATAAGTATAGTAATTGAGTAGTGAAAAATTGATTTTTTGGTTGCTTATAAAATAGGCAATTATGATCATAATAACAGTGAGAGTTAAAAACAAGTTTAAATACATGTCCTTCTTTTTGTTGTTTTCATAATTGCAATTATGTGGTTTATAACTATAATTTTTGCTAGTAAATTCAACTTTTTTATGAATAATATATCTAAATATTTGATCTATTTTAGTATAGAAGGTAGATATATTTGAGGAGAGGGCTAGCTGCATATTTCAAACTGCTGCAAAATTCAGAAAGAAAAAGGATCTAGGTAGGTACATAAAAAATTAGAGTCTGGATAAAAATTTACTTTCTCTGAAAATGATTTTTCGAAAAGTGCGATAGCAGAATTCTTAAATCAAAATTTCTGTAAGAATGGTTTTCGATTCTTAGAAGCACTGTCTAAGACACTTGGACAGATTTGACTCCATCGAACATTGAATAATATTCTCTGATGTTTTAGTATTTAAACCAAAAAAAATTAATTGACTTCAACATTGACATCAGTTTAGTTTGACCATATTGGCATTATTTGTGCCAAAATAACTGTAAAGCAATCAGGGCTTGATTTAAGGAGGGAGCAACAGGGGACACGGCTCATAGCGGTAGATTTCAAAAGTGATTTTCTCTTTCCTTTTTCCTTTCCAAGGTTTCGAAAGTCATCACTTTCAGAATCTGAAAGCAGCAAACTGTAATCAGTTCAACAGTCCAGGGTGGGAAAATTGTAGAAATTCCCCTCTGAGACAATCCATTGAGTAGTGATATCAATACCCTAATTTTAAACCTTAGGAATTCTTTTACCTCTGGACTGTCACTTTTGAACGATTTTGCATTTACAGGCAAGAAGACAATGCAGAATTATTGAAATTGAAAGATGAAAAGCAATCCTCCAAGAGAGTTTCTAGAGTTGTTTGATATTGGGAGAAAAAGGTTGTTATGCACCTTGTTGGTTGTTAAGGTTGTTAAGGTTGCACCACAGAAGATAAGTCTGCTCGTTATTTGTGCAGATCAATTTCCTACTTAACCAAAACATTATAAAAGTACTTTCCCCAACGGGCTTAAAACTTACTTGACTGTACGAGCCAATTATTAGACCAATATCAGGGTGTCGCTGAGCATCAAGAATATCAACAGAAGTTTTTCCATCTCCATCGTATGCACCTGCGGCAAGTTTTGGACTTGATCTGATGCATCGGTTCAGTTGCAATCTAGAAAATGAAGATGAAGACACATGACGTTATATCCATGGTGCTTGATTCTGCAAAAACAGAGATACTCGATAATTTGAGAAAAATTGATTTTGAGTAAATTTTCCCTTTTAAAATTACACTGTAGGGAGCAAAACTAGTTGCAACCAATCAAGAAGGCAACTGCTGACACAACATAATACGTAACGATTGAGAATAAGTAATTATATTTTAAAACATTAGGAGTATGGATTTTTCTTTTAAGTAGGGGTGGTGGTGGTGGGGGGGGGGGGGGTGTTAGTTAAGGGCTTTTTTTTTATCCGTGGAACGCATGGATCGCGATGATAGTGGTTCGGGCTGGTTCAACCAACCTCAACCTGAACCAACCTCAACCTACCTCGGAAGAGTGGTCCAAGCGTTCCACTGGAACACATGGAACGCACTGGATTGCGCCAGTGGAACGCGATAAAAAAGTGATGCGTTCCATTGTGGTCCACTGTGGTTCGGATAAAAACAAAGCCCTTTAGAGAACTGAGTCTCTGATGTATTCAACACCTAAAAGACTTTGTTTTTAACTTATGGGCTATTAATTTCATTACTTTGATCTAAGTCTTAATCCATTGTTAGCTGTTCCTTCAACTTCCTTGCGTTATTTATATTTTATTTCAACTATACTTATTACAGACTTATTACTATACGGATTTTGGGTATGGCGAACCCACGCACCCGAGCTGGCTGAATTACGCCTCTTTTTGTAGGGCAGTCACTCTTGAGATCCTGACAGGTATGGCAACGTCTGTCAGTAGTGGTGCGTCAGGGACGGGTTGTCGCCGAGTGGAGGCGCTTGCTCGGTGGGGATCCGTCCAGGGCGCACCACAAGCCAGTAGTAGTAGCCTTGATGCTAAATTTCCTGGCAGCCAGGGGTTTTTCCGGTGGTATGTTCACCAACGCCTTTGCATACCCGCGAGAGGAACGATCGGGCCTGCCTCGTCTGGTCGGGATATCTCGCCGGGAGAACCACCAGCCCTTGTGACTGGTGGGGGTGTAGAGGTTTGTAGTCGGGGTCCGAACCCACTCGCGCGCTACTGACCATCGAGCATGCCTCAATCTCGTGTGTGCAGGGTTCGGGTGGCTCTCTCGAACCCTCTGTCAGCTGATTGCAACTGTCGAGGGGTGGGGTTGGTCGCCCGTCCCTGGCACATGCGAGCAGTAGTTGCCGGAACTCGGTTTTCTCCCCGCTTTCAAAGCAAAAAAAAAAAAAAAAAAAAAAAAAAAAAAAACTTAAGATTCGATCTTATTATCTTATTCTACTGTTTTAGTTGTTACATGACTGTATTTTTGCCAAGCACAACTACCAAATGTGCACCCTTTTTTGTTAGATTACTCATTATTTGTGATACTGTTTTTTTCTTTTGCAGCCCACCACATAAGCAGTAATGCTTACTACGTACCGATTATTAATATTTTGTGTCTGTACATAGATTACTTAAACAGCAGAGCGTGATTGGTCAGCCGTGTCTTGCCCTGCTATGTCATGACTTAATCAGGTGGAATGAACGACATACTGTCAGAAACTCAAGAGGTGCCTTCAGCTTGATGTGATTTTCATCTGACAAAGCAGCGATAAGACATAGCCGACCAATCACGCTCCGCCGTTTAACCAATCTCCGCCTGACAAACACAAAATTTCAATCATCTACCTGCTGGTGGGTCTTGCTGGCTTACATATTGTATTTTCATAATGTTTTTATACTAAATAAATAAAAGAAAAACACAGAGGTCATAGAAACTGTTGAATATAGTGTGGAAAAACAAACTTGCAGAAAAATATAGAGGGCCAACTAAAAATATTGTTTCCCTATAGCGAAAAAAAACAGAGGTTGGAGGTCATTTCCGAGGGTATCAACTGTGTATGATTGTTGGAATGCGATGATTCAAAATGATCCCACCTACATTATTTGGAAAAGAGTGTAGCTAGGCATTTCCGGTAGAATTTTCAGTAAAAATGCTTGAGAGAGAAATAAATTTATGAAAAATTATACTTCAAAGAGGTGAAATGTAACAAGAACACAAGTAGTGTGACAATTTGAGTACATCTTCACAAGGTTTTCCTGACTCATAGTTTCCTGGACCCTTCCCTCTGTGACAATACTCGGTTGGTGTAGCCTAACTGAAGATCACAAACCTCACCTGATGTCCTTCCGATGAGACTGACGAAGAAGTTTCCGGAACAACATTATTGTATTAATGGTATACAAATGGGGATGGTGTATTCTTGTGACCAAAACTTAATATTGCCTAGAGTGAACTGTTGCGTATTATTTTTGGGAGAAGATTGACAAGAAATTGAGACTGAAACAAAGATTATTTTCGTTAAGTGAAGGTGAGAATAATGTTCGTTGCGTTGGCACAGTGCAGTAAAAATGCATTGACGTTAGACTGTTAGAGGTGAAAATTGTGACTAGACAAAAAAAAACTGAAACCTTATGAAGTTATGCACCCTTAGGTATCAAATTGAAGACAGATATTCAAACAAAAGTTGTTCATTCTTCCTCTTCGGCATGGCATGGCATGCTCTAAAAAAAACTATTAAAAAAACAACAATATTTACATTGAGAACATAACCTCAATTTCGTACAAGTTTGCAGAGAATTCAAAAAGAACTTACGGCACAGCGATTTGAGCCTAATTTTAAAGTTGTAGCAATTATTTTTTCTGCAAACTTAATGACTTATGTATTGCCACTTTTGAATATTTTTTTTTATGTGTAGGCTCTGGTCAATATAACCAATGTCTTCTGAAGATATCTGAGGAACATACAGTTTTTCCGGAAGTAATTCGAACGATAGAGTACGTAGTTATTACTTGCCTTGCATCACTGATATCAATATCAGAAATTCTTGTTTTGATCGGCTGCGTATTTACGTGACTTACTTACGTGAGTGTTTTTTTTCCCGAACGGAAAAGTTAAAAGTTTTTCTGATTGATACTAAGTGGTGTAAGCTTTATTGAAGTTATGGCGTTTTATTTCAAGCCGCAAGTCACATTAAATTGACCCCATCAGTGAATATTGTGTGTTTTATCTCCATTTTGCACAACTCTCTCTGTGATCCCAGTACGGTCTCGAGATTATCAACTCGTCAGCATTTCATTTGCTTGTATCAGCGTTATTATCAACGTAAAATGTAGCTGTAATCATTTTTTCCTCCTCGCCTTTGTCACGTACCCAATATGGCAAGTGTGAATATCATCAACGACACTCAGCTAACCTGGGCTGAGTTCTGCAACAAGCATGCCAAAACAGCAGCGGCAGAGTTTGTCAAGGCTCTTTGCAACTACATCAGACCGGAGTTAAATGCTAATGAAGTTTCGAGATTAGCTGTTTCTCACAAAGAATTTCTGAAAAAGTTTGTCGATTGTTTTATGGAGCATTTTGAATCAGAGTTCTCCAAGAACAACACTTTCAAAGAGAAGTTAACGAACGGAAGTATTCTGACTCCAGGAACGTCTCCTGGTACGAATCGCATCAATAATCATGAAGAATTTAGTGACTACTCAGAACGAGATGCCGATTCTCCCTCGCCAAAGGCTAGTCATAAACCGTTTTTTAGAAGGTTGTCCTTTAAAGGTCTGAAGAAAGGGAAAAGCTTATTTACGAAGCAGAGCTCAGACGAGGTAGATGGCATGTCGAGTCACCATGGTGAGAAACATTCAAAGCACTCTAAAACCAAACTAGCAAAAATTGTTGTTGAATGCCGCAAGGAAGGTATTGTTAATTATTTAATTGGTGAAAATCCTGATGGAACCGAGAAGTGGGAGAAGTGCAGATTAGCGCTAGTCAAGACAGTTGGTGGATATATGCTCGAATTTTATTCGCCGCCAAAGGTAATTTTTTATTTTAACATACTTAGTCCTACCTAACTGGCTTAGAATGAATAGTCAGAACGTGATAGGCTGGCACCATGCCTGAACAATATTGTAAGAAGACAATTTTTGTTTAAGCACTGGCTGTTCTTAAATCCCAATTTTCATGTTTTTACAAATTTCATATTTTATGAAGAAAAAACCCGATATTATTTATTTCTATAACTTAAATTTTATTTTTGCTGATGATGGCTGGGTCGCATATAAAATAAAAATCTTTCTCTCGAAAAAGTATTTCACAATGTCAAACAACCTCATCCTTATTGATTTAGACACTCTTTAAATGCCATTCAAGTTAACTATGTCAAGATGTAACATCTTAGATCCTGAACGTAGTGACTACATTTTAAGGATTGTAATATACCTATAACTCTATAGATATGTCTGAAACAAGATAAGCAAAAAAAGGAAGTCCAATAGCATATCTTACAGTTAGAAAAATTTTGCTCAGCTGCTATCTATTTTTTATTCAATTCCATGAGGAAGCAAAATTATATTTTCAGATTAAAATTCTGAAAAGAATTCTTGATAGAATGATGACCATTTTTTTTTAATATGAATTTCAAGTTTGAAAGATCTGCTTGAGAAATCTGTGTGTCCTGCATCTTTTAAAGCCTCTATTTCAGAATAGAAGCTTTCTACCGAAGCTGCAATCCACTGAAGGCAGTCAGCTACCTTTAGTAGAAAACAACTAAGTTCTGGAGTCAACAGATGTGTCTGCTTAAGTGTTAAGTAGATGCAGGCAAATTTTGAATTAAAAAGTTAAGAAATAAAGGGAAAAGTGCCGCATTGTAAGAGTGGCACCCCCTACTTTTACAAGTCGTCTCTGATTGGCTGATTTGCCTGGTATCCACTTTCTGGGGCCCCATGGAAAATAAGACGGGGTTCATTTTTCATCCAAAATATCTTGGAAACAAGGAAAAATTTATAAGTCGGAGTTTTCAGAAACCAATTCTACAGATTTTTCTGAAGAGATTGATGAGTATGAGTAATAAATGACACTTTTTTCTCAAATACACTGAACACTTTGACCTGGAATTTTGTCTTTTCAACTTGAAAAATGACACATAGTGTCATGAAAAAACAAAATTCAAGGATGAACTGTTTGGTGTATTTGAGAAAAAAGTGTCATGTATTACTTATCAATCTCTTCAGATAAATCTGGAGGATTGATCTCTGAAATCTCCAACGTACGAGTTTGTCCTTGTTTTGAGATATTTTCTGTGAAAAATGAACTCAGTGTTATTTTCCATAAGGGCCCCAGAAAGTGGGCAACAGGCAAATCAGCCAATCAGAGACGACTCGTAAAATTAGGGGATGCCACTCCGCCATAATGCGGCTCTTCTTTTCTCTTTGAAAAGAAATATTGAATCTTTTAACCAAGTACATAGCAGATGGCATTTCAAGCAAACAATTTGGTTTTCCTCCGCTGAATACAGATAATTTTATAACTTAAGTAGCACCTGTTTGTCCTTTTTTCTCATTCTTTCTTTATCTCTGAAATATGAAAATTTTTGTTCCAGGCAACAAAGCCCAAAAGTGGAGTTTTCTGTTTTCTAATTTCTGAGGCTCGTGAAACAACAGCCCTGGAAATGCCAGACCATGAAAATACTTTCGTTTTAAAGGTAGGTATAAAGAGTAATATTTTACTGCAAAGAGTCAAGTATTCTGATTAATAAAAAAATGGACCAAAGTTTTTAACACTATGTAATGGATATATTGATGACTAAGCAAATGAATTTTCAAATTCCGAAGTAAGTATTTGAAGCCAGAAAGTTAAAAGTTTGAGTTTTTGGTAGGAAGATCAACAGAAATTCATCAACAAGAAAATGTATGATCGCATCTCCTGAAAACCTTTTCACGCAAAAGTGCAATAAGTTCTCTGGAGCAAAAATTGATCTTCATCTCAACCTGAAAATGTCCTCATTCCACAGAACCATCAAAAGTAAAACATGTTGAACGAGAAAATCTCAAAAAAAGCAAGCCCTCCTGTTTTTCCCCTCACTTGTCACTATTCATAAAAGAAAGAAAAACATTTTCATCCTGAAATTTCTCTCCTAGGTATCTTGCAGTTTTATTCATGCCATGTGGGATCCCAGCTTGCAAGCTCAAGCATTTTTTGCGCTTCACTCACGATTTTTAAGACTTTCATAGATATAATGTAAACTATCTCCAAAATAGCGCATCAATTGTCAGTTTAAGCAATATCTGTTTTAATAACATCATTAAGTTTTAGGCAATTTGCTCTCAGATAATGTTGTGATCAAACCTTTTACAGTGGCTTTTTTCTCCTAGTTTCCTTGTGTGATTTTATTTTAAGAATTGCCGTGTTACATTTTTCATCTAGGATGATCACGGTGTGGAGTACGTAATCGAAGCCCATGACTCGGATGACATGAGATCTTGGTTGGCAACAGTCAAGTACTGTATGCGGTCCAGTCCTCCTGCTGACATCCCAGAAAACAGGTTGGTGTCACAAAACAAGTTGGATTAATATCCACAACTAGTTGTCTTAGTTTGGTAGTCTTATTACAGTAGGTTAGCATTTGCTAATTTATTTAAATTCAGTTTTGCAAGGTAAAATGTTTCAACTCTCCATTTTGCCAGAAATACACACACACTGTTTTAATATTGTGTAGTTATCAGTTTTAATATGTATTTTTTAATCAATGAAAAAAAGAACAATTCTGATAATCAATCGGGAGGTTTTATTTTGTTGAAATTGAAATGGTATTCTCAGCTGTTGAAAAAAAATGAGACCAGGTAATTGTTTTCACTTTATTAAAATTAAACTACTCCACTCCACCGCAAGTGTTTAGCAATTGAAATCAACTGGCTTTCTTCTCTTTTTTCAGTCCGCTCTCTGAGGTCTCAGAACGATTGCGTATGCCAAGCGGAATGATGGTGAACAACAATTGTATAATGAAGCCGTCTGCACCTGGTATGGAGCCAGTGAATGGAGAGCATCCGCCAGAACTTCCTCCGCGAGTTCCTGGGCCTAGTATTCCTGGACAAAGATTATCATTTAATAGTAGTTTTGACTTATGCTCATCTCGCACAGACATTGAAAGCAGTAAGTATCAAAGCCTCCATCTTCTGTCATATCATGTTCGGTAAGTAAGAGCATTCAAATCCATTCGTGCGTAAACAGCAGAAGTCGAGTCTTTAAGTTTGAAGGTTTCAAAACCATGAAGGTATTTTGATGTGTATGCTGCAAATAAGATTTGGTCGAGGAATTAATTATAGAGGAAATGTTCCTTTAAAAAAGAAGCTCTAGAAATGTAAATTTGAAGTGCTTGTCAAATGAGATACCTCAAGAAAGAACACATCTGCTGCTATTATGGAGAATTTTGTTAAGCATAAAATGAACTAACTACCTAATGGGTAAACACAATTGTCAATTATGTAAACTCTAAGCTCACTCACTCCTAAAATGAGTGAGCTTTGAGTTTATTTGATTGACAATTGAGTGTACCTATTTTTTTAAAAGTTCTCTGTTTAGGAAGATCCATCTCTATCCACAATACTTAGCTAATGTAAAAGAGGAAGAGCAATTGATACAAATAAAATTATGATTACTGTTGATTTGTTTAATGATTTTTAGAAGAATTTTTCAAAGAAGTCTAAAACTTGGTACCAACATTCCTAAAAGTTTGCAGATTCTGAAAAAGTGTTAACCCTAGAGATGGCGGATCTTCAATATCCGCTGTTTGTACAAATATGACTTCATTTACCTCAGTATGGAATGCTTTAATATTTTGAGGTGCTGCTTAGACGTTTTGCTCTGAAATTTCTTTCCTGTCTGTCTCAAAAATCAGAAGTGCTCACACGAAGTTGAGAGGTAGAAAATATTAAATTTTCCCTTTAAGTATAGGGTAGGCTTCAGAAGGTATGTCTATGTTGCTACTCTTATTGAGACAGTTTCGAAAGATAACTAAGTTTTTGTTGCCACTTTTTCAGTGGCTGAAGGTGAATGTGATTACGCTGTCACGCTGCGTGAATACCCCTGGTTTCATGGCACATTGCCAAGATCAGACGCTGCCACGCTAGTTTTGCATGGCGGAGCAGCTGCTCATGGAGTTTTCCTTGTACGGCAGTCAGAAACTAGGAAAGGAGAATTTGTTTTGACCTTCAACTTTCAGGGCAGAGCAAAGGTAAAGTCAATTGAAGTAAATTGAATTTAAGATATAAAGACCCTTACTGACCTGATGACTATCTGCTTTTTCTTACCTTAAGTCAATGGCAACAATGGGCCTGTTGCAAACTTTTGCTAGAGCAAAAATAAGAGTCGTTTTTATCAGTAAATGTATCAAAAATCATGATGAGTGTATTGGCAAAGTTTGAAATGCACTCCTAACTTCACAATCTGCGTATGAAATTTGCGTTTTTTTAAGCCTCTCTCTCCAGAAACGATACTTTGGCACAGGAGAACAATCAGAGGAGTCGTTCGATTCAACCCTTTTGCAATAGCAATAACCAACATAGCCAACGCTTCCGCGCGCAAATCGCGACCGGGAGCACAAGGTCAACCAAAGCGTTATAAACGTGAAGGAATCGTAAATGTAAACTCGCTAGGTTGTTAACAAATGGTTAGAATCTCGTCCAGGCACTTGTGTTTTGGCGGATTGGTCTGGGCCATGTTGAATATTGTGTAGGTTCCTAGTGCACAGGAGTTGGATAGAATGACACCTCTAACAAATTGTTCACCTATGCCGTAGTATGGTTTTTGAAGCGGGAAGCTCAAAAACATGCAAATTTCATGCGCAGATTGTCAAGGTAGGAGTGCATTTCAAACTTTGCCAATACGCTCATCATGATTTTTGATACATTTACTGATATAAATGACTATTATTTTTGCTCTAGCAAAAGTTTGCAACAGGTTGTGAAGTTAGGAGTGCATTTCAAACTTTGCCCATGCACTCAGTATGATTTTTAAGACATTTACTGATAGAATCAACTCTCATATTTGCTCTAGCAAAAATTTGCAACAGGCCCATTGAAAAATTAAATTGAATACTCCATGTAGCTCCTAGTTCTAAATTCCCGAGTCATCAGCAAGAAGTATGACAAGAAGTCTCCCACTTTTTTGGACATTGTGTCCTTTATGGGTTAATCATGTAATGTACATTTCTATAGGCTCTGAATTTTTTACTTTGCTCTGTTGATTTTGCATTGCTAATTGATTCAATAATTAACTCCTTGGGCGTAATAATTGAACCTAGCCTTCGACCCTCATTCTATATTTCAACAGTCTATGCAGTATAAATTTTGCAAATTGTTCAAGTATTGGTCAATTTTGGAGTCAGATTAGGTTCTTCAAGTGGGAGTTCTACCAAGAAACCTCGATTTTCATTGATTAAATGGTATGTACTGAAGTGTTTCAGTGGCGTGACTGTATCGCTTAATGCTTTATGATCAATAGTTATGAATTTAATTTGTTAATCTTTGATTTTGTCAAGCGCTTTTTTACTCGCTTGAATGGCAAAAATAATTGCAACCATCTCTCTCATTCCAAGGAGGTTCATTGATCATTATGATTTTTTTTCCATTTCAGCACTTACGAATGACCCTAAACGATCAGTTTCAATGCAAGGTGCAGCATCTGTGGTTCCCAACAATCTTTGATATGCTGGAGCATTTTCGACAACATCCTATTCCGCTTGAGTCTGGTGGCACGGCGGATGTAACGCTCACAGACTATGTTGTTCATCTCCCCTTGGCAGGGTCATCCATGTCGCAGTCAGCCTCAACGCACAACAATGTTGCATCTGCAGGTGGTGCGCTCAGACCCCACAACCCCTCAACATCCACGGAGCTCAGCAGAAGACCTCCGCCAACCCCAGAGACTCAAGAGGTAATTAGAAATGAAGTACACCATAAACTTGCACGTTTGAGTCACAAATTTCGACCAATTTTGAAAGTTAGAAGACGACTCACAACCTATCTCCGAGAATTTTGAGGTAAAAACATGTAACACAAAGTTAGTATTGGTGTACCTGCAAGAATTTCTAAGAGCATGATCAGAGAAAAGAATTGAATAAGATACAATTATGGAAACTGTGAACTCAGCGTTTTTATCAGGAAAGTTTCCCACAAAATCGGATGAAGTTGTGGAAACTTTCAAGAATTCTAAACACCACCTATGCAATTATACTTGTCAAATGCTAGT
Organism: Bemisia tabaci; assembly: GCF_918797505.1. Classification (NCBI taxonomy): domain Eukaryota; kingdom Metazoa; phylum Arthropoda; class Insecta; order Hemiptera; family Aleyrodidae; genus Bemisia; species Bemisia tabaci. The sequence continues at coordinate 36,883,901 of NC_092796.1, forward strand.
CTTTTAAAATGAACAGGGTGGCAAAAGGTGGTCACAATCTGGCAAAAGGTTATTTTTCCCTCCCGAGTCCTAGCAAATTTGCCCTAAAACTTTTTCAAGTGTGCAACCTACCTAAATAAGCTGACAGTAGGAATGTTAGTTTTTGCAATTCTAAGTTCAAACTTTATCTCATCCGGGAAAAAATCTTCTTAGGTTCGATCTTTATAGTTTATGACATTTTTTTGCAAAATTATTAATCGCAAAAAATAATCCAAGTTAAATATTGGCTTCTCAAAAGTTTTTTCTGCCTAAAAGCCTGATTCTCTTCTTCTCCTTATCAGCAATATTCTTTTGGACTTTCAAACATACTTTTATGTTGCTGCTTTGTGTGATGTTATAATGTTGCATCAAATTCATCACATCAAAATTTGCTAACAGTTGCTATGTCTGCTAAATTTCACCACTGTTTGATATGCTTTTCTCTATGACCTCATGGGCATGGCAAGCTTAAAAAATTGAACTCTTAATGTGCCAGTGGATCTTCCGACAAGGTGCAAATTTAAGCTGTCACTATACCTAAATTACCACCTTATCTGGTAGTCCATTTTAAAAAAGCAAGGCTGAAATGTGAATTTTTCAGCACTTATACAGTTAATTCCGGACGATTTTGACGGTTGTACCTAATTTTTACTGATTGGTTTGACCATTAAACTGAATGAATTCAACATTTTGGATCTGCCAGCTCCTTATATTGTTGAAAGCTAGTTAATATAGTATTTGTCGAAAATTTTTCAAAAATTTTGGTGAATTTTTTGTAGCTCCGGAATTACCTTGCAAACGGAATTACGACAATTCGGAGGCGTATCTAAGTCCACGTATGTCTCTTTAATGAAATTATGCACACATACATATTAATAACTTAATATAAATACATTATAAATACTTAATATAATAATATAATTAACATAATGTTATAAAATAGTGCCGGCAACAATGGTAAGATTATGATTGGATACATCACGAACGCACTGCCAGATCACATTGCGTATAGAGAGGCTCACTCAGCTTCTTTTTGTAATTCCTTGGCATTTTAGAAGCTAAAACAGATCAAAAAGTAATTAATTATCAAATTTAAATTGGAAAATTGAATAAACGGAATTACCATGTTTTTCCGATGGGTAATTCCGTTTACCTCAATCTGGACAGAGGTTCATTGATCATTCGAAAACAGGCAAAATTGTTTATTCATAAACAGAACAACTATAGAAATAAGGTTGTTGTATAAAGATAATTCTCTTACCTGTAACACTTTGCAGAGACGTTCGAGTTTGGCGATTTGCTTTCGCACCTTTACGACCGATCTCCTTATCACGCGTAAACAAACAAGAAATGAGAACCAAATCACTCAGGGTGACATGAACGTTGCAACAACATACGCGAAAATTCCCTAACCTCAATTTTACGACCTCCTGATGCACATCCGAATTAGTGGAATTACCCCAACTGACCCTACAAGCGCTATCTGTTGAAAATGTCCCAACATCTGATTGGTGATCATGGAAAGCTTTTATTTTCTCTCCAGCTGGGAAGATATGACACAGATACTTAAAAAATCAAATTCCTCCAAACAAGAACAGCGAGAAGCGCAGCGTTCACATGCACAGTTGCAGTCCCGCGTCTTCATTACAAATCGTATGCATGAAAACCAAAAATTCTTTCTTCAGCCCTATTTTTCACAACCGTTTGTAGAGAATTCGATTTTAAAAGCGTATCGCTCTCAGGTGGCTATGAAGAGCATCAAATTGATGGCAGAAGTGCGGAATGACGTATCTCCGTTTGCAATGTAGCAGAGTTCCTGTCTTTCGGTATTTTGTCTTTAAAAAACTAGCCAATTAATTTTTCAAAAACTTCCTTGATTTTTCTTCTCAGTCAGCAGAATATTCTGTAAAAATTTCAAGCTCTAAAGTTTGCTTGTTTCTCCTCGAAAGTATGAAACAGGAGCGGAAATTTTGAAACAATGCAAGGAGATACGTGATTTTGCAATCTGGCCATCAATATCAAACACCAAAGTTTAACTCGTGCCGAACTGATTGTTTTTCTGTGCAGGGTTCTCTAGTTCATTAACATAAAACACCATGTGTTACTTCATTCTTCCATTGAGTTATTTGTCTATTTGTTTTATTTTGCATTTATTGTGTTGCTTTTGTCAGAAACTTGACCTCTATGGTAATTAACCCCTATTTATCAGCCTTTAAGAGAGTTTCTTCATCATTTAAGAATTTCACTCTAAAATGATCCGTCCACAGAAAAAAGAATCCGAATGCAGCAATAATCAACTTTAAACTGGGAGAAGTCGGGGAAAAAAGGCAAAATGACCTTAAAGTCTGATAAAAACTATGTTGATGGAAATAGTGAATGCCTATGGGACCGTATGGGTTACGGATAATTGTCTCCTATTATTAGAAAATACTAAAATTATTTTTCTCAATAGTTACAAATTTATCGTCTTATTGATCATGAGTAACTTGGAAAGGCCAGAGAATTCTAATTTTTAAGTTCCGTTGCCTCTCTGCCCCTGTATCCCACCTCTGGTATTCCGATTGGCTGAATATTCATTTTTCTGTGCTTGTTTGCATCACTGTGTTGACGTTCGACTATAGCTTTTTTTTTTTCTTGTGTTTGTCTCCGCAGGTAATAATCCACAGTGGCCTAATCAGACAGCGCATCCAGTCCCTAGAGTTTCTGCAAAATATTGCAGCTTACAACTCCAGTAGTTCTGCTGGATCCCACTCTAATCCCCAGTCATCCTCCACTGGTGCTAGAGCAGTAGAAAATATGTACAGTTTTGTTTGATTTGTGTTGAATTCTCAGTTGTAAAGCTTTGTTCACGCCAGAGGTAAGCGTATCCAAAGGCTTGGCCAACGCTACAAACTACGGCAGGACTACATGAAAGCTCAAAATCCAAAAAAGAAGAAGGGGTATCGAAAAGGGCCGTTTTTGGGCCCACCAAGAATCCCCTCAACTCAACAATTATTTTCTCATTGAAGGTATATATTTTACGGAATGCATCATAATTTGGTCATTCATGGTTTTTTTTGGGTCTAACACAGGTCTTAACATGGGTCTGAAGGCCGATTTTGGCGCCAAATGTGGGTTTGCGGTCAAATGCTGAAAATTCCGCAGTTTTCGCCGTATTCGGCTTTTCTTGAGTTTGGGAGCATTACTTTAACATTAGTTGCTTGAATGGAGGGCGATGAGAATTTCTCTATTGGATAATGGGATGTACTGTTTGATATAATAATAGCAGCACCTCCTCTGGCTGTTCCCGAGGGATATTCAGTATGATATATTGAGTAATGCGGAAATTTTGCATAGTGGTGTTCTTCTGTAAAGTGAGTTTCTTTGACTAGCAAAATATCTAAGTAGTATAATGATAAGTATGTTTTGATGAGATTTCTATGTTTGTACGAGTTTAGCCCGTTACAGTTAATAAGACCAATGCGTAGGAGTTCATTCATGGTTTAGCTAAAAGTATCTCCATGATTGACATTAATTTTAGAAGGATTTTGTCAATTTGTTTTTGCTGCTTAGTGAGCATTGAAAAGAGGAACTTAAGATCTATGTTTCCAGGGGTGCCAGAAGTGGGTGATTCTGATGATTCAGCATTATCAGCGGTATTGATTGGTGATTGGTTTTGGGCGAGGGTGTATGCTTTCGCATATGATAAGCCAGGGTTTGGGGTTCTTATGAAGACTGAAGGTTGCTGTTTTAGCGTTAGAGGGAATGCATATGGGTGGTCAGGGGACATTTGTTGGTTTTTTAGCGTTAGAGAGAATGCATATGGGTGGTCAGGGGGCATTTGTTGGTTTTTTGGGTTCCTGTTTGGTTTTGAGTATATCTCTTGTTTTGGAGGATAGCGGCTTTGCAACCCCTGTAGTTGGCTGGATGGCCTTCCTGTAGGCAGAGGGCATATTTGGGTTTGGACTCTTTAGGTTTAGGGCATTCCCAGCTTGGGTGTCCTTGCGCGCACTTTATACATTTAAATGGGTAATTACAATGGTTTTTTTGTATGTCCATAATACTGGCATCTTCGGCACAGAGGGAGCCAGTTCTTAGATTTGAGAGGCTCAATGCTTACTTTCAGGTGGAACAAGCCTACTGTTTCGTAGATTTGTTTGACGTTATCGGTTTTCTTTAGATCTACAAAAACTATTGGTATCTCCTTACGGACTCCTGCCATTCCATCCGGCTCTCTATACAGTTTTTGTGCTCTGTGGACCGTAGTTACTATGTAGCCTTTTTCTTCAATTTCTTGTTTGATTTCTTCTTCCGAGTATCCCTTAGGAATTCCACGTACTGCTACCTTGAACGGTTTTTGGGTTTTTAGCTGGAAGGTATGAAATTTCATGTCCCTTTCTTTTAAGACTTTTTGTACTTTTCTGAATTCTGGAATTGTTTCCAGCTGCAACTTTATTTTTCCCCCTTTCTCGACTGTTAGGGAGAAGTTAGTTATTGGGGTTATTTCTTGGATCCATTTGTCTAGGTTAGGTGGGTTGTCTACCTCGGAGAAGAAGATTGGTGGTGGTCGAAGTAGAGTGTCTGGTACTTGGGAGGGGGTATTCCCGTTTACGTTATCTTTCAGAGATATCAGATCTGATTCCTCTTCGTCATGGTCTGAGAGAGCAGAGAATCTATTATCCAGTGAGGTATTACCTTGACTAGGAGGCTTGGTAGCCGGCGGTGACTTTGACTTGGGGGGTTGAGGCTGAGTAACTGTAGGAGGTGTTTGTTTTTTAGGCCTGTGTTAGACCCAAAAAGAGACTGCAAATGACCAAATCGTGATGCATTTTGTAAAATACAGTCTATCAATGAGCAAATAATTCTTTAATTGAGGATATTCAGCCAGAGGGGGTCCAAGAACGGCCCTTATCGATACCCCTCTTTCGATTCCAAGGCCATTTTTTCCTTTCACTGAATGACTGTTTGTTACCCCTAAGGTAATAATGAATTTCCGAAATTCTGATCATAAGACTTAATAATACATTTTTTTTCCATGTTCCTACTTCACCTTAAATAATGAGCCGTTCGTCTGCAATGCCTAATCTTTACATGTTGTATATGAATTGTTCAGAGTCATAAAAGTTATCGATAATGAAGTGCAAGACGTTTGCAAAAAACAAGGTTGCACCAGCAATCAAATTTCACAAATCTTACCGGTGCCATTCTGAAGGAAGGCCTTTCATTTTTAAACTGTGTATTTGACACATGGTGCTCGTGAAGTTAGAACAGTGGTTTTCGGAGAATGGTTTTCCCTCTTGTCAAAAGTTTACTTTTGTCTCAGGAAAAATGCTCGATTTGCTCAACTTCTTTAAGTTCTTCAAGGACAAAGAAGAAAAATAATTATTTTCTCTGCACCTCTGTGCTTGTCAAGAAAATTGAAATTTCTCAGCATGCGTAATCAGCCTTCGAAGGTATTTGGTTTTGTTCTGGTTTATGCGGAGGTCGTAAGGGTGAATTCGCCTTCAGAAAATACACAAAAAAATAAAAATAATACATCAATGGAATATTTAAGTGCCTGGTAGAACTTGGATTTTGACCATGAGTATAGTTAATGTAGTCAAGTTTTTGGAAGTCATCATTTAGCATTGTTGTCTCCTTTAGAGGGTGGCAACATAGAACATTAATTAACATGCTGCTTGCCATGAAGTTTTTGGTGCATACATCCTTCTGGCAACCCCCCCCCCCCTTCCTCCCTCCATTAAAAAAAAGAGAGAACAAAAAACAAAATTTCAGTGGTGCAGTCTTCTGCTGGGGCCATACCAGTCGTGAGCCATTAGTACATACACGCATGACCATACGTGTCCCTGTATGGCAGGCAACATGTTAATATAAGAAGTTTTTCAACATGCTCAAAATTTGTTTAGCAGGTTTAAAGTTTAGTTTTTATCTTCGTTTTTTGTTATTTTCCTCAACTGTAAGGAAAAATGTATCTTTAGGCTGTTTTGGGTTTTTAATTTCTTTTTTATTGTAGGTAAGTTTAATAAGTTGATCTTGCTTAGAGAAAGTGCTATGTTTATTTGACAACAGCCTGGGAGCTCACCCGCTCATGGATGTGAACAAAGCTCCAGTTGATTTATTTTGTGATATATTTTGGTTTTATTATTGTTGTAAGTACAGTATTATAGTTATTTTACATCAAATCAATACTGATGCAGTGTAAATGGAAAAAATTATATTGGAAAAGTTAAGACAATGAGTTGAATTCTTTTCTCCACTTAGTGCAAAATTTCCATTTGTTCAGATTGAAAACAAACGAACACTCTTGCCTCTGTATTTTTGGTTTTTTCCTGATCAGCTCCTTTCCTTGAGAAGGTTGTAAACACAATTCACATTTCGAGTGGAGGAAGTTTAAACTGGTCTCCAACGCAGCATCGTTAAAGTGACAATTTTTTTTGTAAACATTTTCTTTTTTATGATGATAAATGGACTGCAATAAGCAGAAAGGGACCAAGTCACATCAGCTATTGCCAAATTTAACTGGGCAATTTAATTGTTTACAAGAGAACGGAAATCTTTATTTTGAGGAATTTGCCTCGTACTATGTAGAAAATCCACTGAAATTTGCACAAAAATCTGCACAACCGTTTTCAAGTAAAAAATTAAATTGCCCAGTTAAATTTGGCAATAGCTGACGTGGCTTAGTTCCTTTCTGCTGAACACAGTCCAAGTCAGAGACCCTCTAAATTATAACACAATCCATAAGTGGCTTCCTGATGGAAAGGAACTGATTGAGGAACAACTATGAATACAGCCCTCACAGCTGAAAGCAACAAAGGGTCAAGAACTTGGTGAAAATTAATGTAGAAGTAAAGGATACTTTTTATCCAGGATAAAAGAAAGCAGCAGTAAAGAAAAGGAGCAACATAACGAGTTTGAATAATTGTTTCATTATTTTTTGATACAGTAGGTGGAAAACATATAAAAAGTCTCTTACAAAATTCCTCGCAAAAAAATTTTCACAGCATGAAGTTCCTTTTAAAATAATAAAAAAGGAAAAAATGCAAACTACATTGCACGAAAGTGAACATTTTATCGCTAACCAAAATTATCATATCAATGGTCTCATCTAAAATTTACAATTCTCCTTTTTTGATGATTATCAACTTACATTATTGACTTGCAGTAGCTTTCAAAGAAAGGATAGGATTTAATGCACCAAAATTAAAAACAATTCAGTGACTTCTTAGATGCAGCAAATTGAACAACTAATTACTCAAAATTTTAGGGTCAGAGATTATTTAACTGACATTTCTGACTTTAATACTTCTATTACTTTTTATTTATCGAACAATGATTGCCTTTCTTTGTTCGGTTGCGATGCAGCTCATTTTTGTTCGCCTTAATTTTATATTTTTACTTCAATATCTGTCCTTCCTGTACATTCGACAGGTTTTTGAGAAAGAAAACATTCATTAGACCCAAATAAGGAGTTGATTGAATAGGAATGCTAGGTGACAGAGGTGCAGAAAGTTCTTAGCCTTCCACTTTTGAAAAACTTCTTTCCCCAAAAAGTTTCAAAACTATGAATTTTCTTTTGTCCTTTATTCACAATTTTCCACGGCTTCGCTGAAAACAAACAAACTTCAATGCGATACTATAAAAAGCACATGAAAAACAAACAATTTTAACGCTGTTGCGCACGATTCTTCCCATTTTTCATGCAAACATCATTATTGGGTGACTAAGAAATTTCTGCACCCCTTCTGGGTGATGGCTTGAACTTGGAATAATACCTAAAGAATTGCAGTAAAAATTTTACTCCAGATATATTTGTTTCTTGAAAACAGGATCAAGGAGAAACATACCATCTCTTAAAGAGAAAAATGATTTTCAGTTTCAAAACTGATACTTAAGAAACCGGAACTATAAAAAAGGCAGGCTAGTAATCACTAAACAAGCTACTATCATTAATACATTTCTATTATTGTTTTGCACATATTTTCATGCTAGCAAAATTCGGCAAAGTATAAAAATTGAGACCTTGATACAGTCTTTGAAACATTGCAAGAGAAGCTTACTCCTAGAGAGGCAGGAAAAGGGAATTCAAAGATCTTCAATTTAAGGAGGGCGCATGGTTCAGCAGGTTGATCAAGGAATTTTGTTTTTGTTGACGAGACACCTGATGCGATTCAGCTGATTATGAGAGCCATACAAGTGCTCGATTGTATGCCAGGATTTTTTAATCCAGTTGTATTTGACTCAAAGCAATCGGCACCTATTGCTGCGCTTAATAAACAATATGAAGACCTATTCATTATAGAATCTTCATAGCTGACCAACCAATAGCATTACATTATTCCACCATTGATCCTGTCACATATCACCTATGAGGAAAAAATTTCGAAAATCAGCCTGCAGTTTGATCACTCACTGAATGAATCCGTTATCAGCTACAGCAAGTATTAGCTGCTTATAGCTGCCACACACTAACACATACTCAATGATGGAATAATGAGATACAGCTTTACTCTTGGTCTTATGTGTGTGCAACTGAAGATTCTTCAAGAAATCCATAGGTAACTCAGTTTTGGAGCAAGAGATTTTTATGATCAGTGCTTTCTAAGCATTGATATCACTTGAGACTGAAACCTATTTACTACCATGAATTGGGTGCTTTGTTTTTTATCCATTTATTTTCAATGAAATTCGCGTCATGGCAAAAGCAATAAGCCAGACTTAATGGCAAAACAAAATAAAAGAAACAAACTTTCTCAATTTTTTCTTTCTTTACATTTGATAGAAGAGTGCCGACGACGCATTTAGATATCTTAGATCATGGAGGTATGATTACTTTGGATTGGAACTAAGAGTACAAAATAAGGCCTGATTTCCAGTGAGTCAGGTTAACCAACATATAGAATAATCACAATTTGATTCATGTTTGGACACGTAAAAAACGACAATACTTATGAATATTATATACACCCACACAAAGCTTAACATACAAAATGCAAAAACCATTTACAGGAGGTCACAGGTGGAGAATGAAAGTGAGTCTGCAGGTCGATTCTTGAAATTGATATGCAAAGCTATAGACAAAGGAGGCAAAAGAGATTTGGAGCTATCATAATGGTAGAAGCAGGTGGTTGCAATGGACGAAGGAGGTACGTGACAGACTAACTAGCAGCAACCCCTTTGAAAGCCCCTACAGTTAGTCCATCATTTTCTCCTTTTGTCTACAGGAACTACCCATTTCAGCCAATAGGATCACTACATACTCCCTACGTTGTCTTTGTCCAATGCTTTGTCCATCAATTTCAATAATCAGCCTGTTAGAGCCACATAGCTCGGGTAAAACGCCTGATTAACGTTTGAGAGTGGCCACATTTTCTGTAAAAAAGTGTTAATTTTTGAGGAGAGTTACAGATATTTTCTCTTTCCATTCTCATATAATGCAGATCTGATAGTGAAAGAAATCAAAAGAAAAATAGTCGCAGGTTTTACTGGCAATTTGTATTTCTATTTTATCAAAGGAAATTTGGCCATGTTTGAAGGGTCATAAGACGTTCTTCCTTAGCACAGCAGAATAGGTATGGGTAAGGGAAATTTTGAAAACAAGTTCTTTCTCCGTACGCATATTTTTTTGGTTATCACTGACATTGAAAACTAAAAGAGTAGAAAAGCTTCATTTTGGCTTAAGATATATTTCAATTAAGTAAATAAGGCTCTTTCATAAATTTATAGCTGCAGACTCATTTCAATTATTTACGATTGAAGTAACCTTTCAATTCTGCTTTTCACAATATTTGAATGACTGTATTTTTAGAATGAGAGATAAGTCCATCATATTGAGAAAGAAGAAAAAATTACGAAAAAGCACCTACAATAGGCCAAAAAAATGAATACTGAAAGTTGAAATACCAAATCAATTAGATCCAATTTTGTCAAATTTAAAATGCTTTTGCATTCAAATCACATATATGTCTTTCTGTATGCAACTTAAAAGACAGCATAAGCAGAAATGCTCACTGATTTTTATACAAGAAGGTAGTGGAAAACTATTAAAAAATCTTGTTTGCTAAAGCAATAGAAAATCATTGGTTTTCGTAGCTTGACGACAGAATTTTCAGCTTTCTTTTGAGGAGGAAAATTAATATTTCAGTATAGCAGGGTAGAGAAGATTCTTATCTTTGGAAAAAAAACTTATGAGAACAAGCCAAAACAGCAACAATAGGTACATATTTTTCTCTTTAAGATCGATGCAAGGAGTTAACTCCTGTTAAGTTTTGCATTAAGATTTTGTATCACTTCATTCATACATTCATCACAACATTTTTTAAACAGTCTGTACAAGAAAATAACAACTGAAAAAAGGGAAAACAAAAAACGAAGAAACAATGAGGGATTATACAATCAAAACTGAAAAAAAAGATATACCACCCAGTCAGCCAGGGCTGAGTACTGAAATTTTGCTTTGCCCATGGGATGCACTAATAGTGAGCTGAAAAGGAAGTGGTCTCATAAGTCGCTTTAACCCAGTGATTACCTTATCATGCATTTTCTGGGTTGCTGTTATGATTGACTGCTGAATATGACAAAAAGTGACAATCGCTTACAGTCATTTTACCCTATAAAGCCACAATAATGGCGGCACTTCATTTTGCCTTAGCTTCATTGAGTCTCATCATAAAAGACATTATTAACTAGATAGACTGTCTTCAGACTCGGCTACAGTTTGACTTAAATGCTGATGGATCTCACGAGCAAAAATTGGCAAGCTTACTTTTGAAGGAAAGAAAAAAAACAGGAAAAAATCTGATCAGATGATCCCAAAGAGACCCTGACCATGGGCAATACCAAAAATACATTGATACATTATACAATAAGTGAAATCCTCACTCTGATTGCAGACAATTTTCAAAATAGGGGCAAATCCAATGATTAAATACCGTAAAAAATCCAGACTAAATTAAAATCCCTCCCAGAGCAAACATCATCAAGATGTGTATAAATCGTTTTAGACGGAAATGAATTTCATCAACAATTCACGTTTTGGCAAGAAATCATTTACCGCAACCGACCAGATGATTCCTTCCTTGGAACCACAATTTACGGTAAGATATTTAACTCTGACCCCGAAAGAAACAACTTACTTTTAACACAGGCTGAAACAAAATATCACGTATAAAACTTATGAAGAACGTTGCGTCAACCATGTAGTCGTCAATCTTTAGATTTCCGTTTTCCCGAAGGGCTTTTGTGGATCCGCTTGTGATGATCCTGTGCTAGAGAGTTTATTATGGAGACCAAGAAGAATATCACCATTGTGACCACAACCATTTCGAGACCTACTGCTAGGATACTTTTGCTCTGAAACAGAATAAAAAAAGCTTAGTTATTTTCAAGTTCAAGGAAAAATTAGTCTTCACGAGAAAAGAAGAAGGTCTTTAAATTCAGTTCAAAATTGTGATATTTTTTACTCACACTAAAGTTCCTGGATTTTGCAACAAATCCGATCCTTAAAATGTAAATCCTAGTCATGAGAATGCAAAATCGGATACCATCTTTGATTCTGACCTAAGAAAGACCAAAAAGACTTAAGCCTTCAGTGTACTTTTATTTTCGAACTTCCTGTATGGAAAAAATTTACTCTGACCTTTGCCAAGAGCAGTTCTTAAAATTAAAAATCTCTCATAATATGAACGGCATTGTATTATAGATGAAGAAATTTCCTGGTAGAGGCAGTTCACTGATAAAGTTGGCTGGTGATCAAGTTCAAGGATTTGATAGCTTGGGGTTTAAAATATTCTGCCAAGAAAGGAAACAAGAAAGTATTGAATGGTGAAAAAGAAAAATTCATGCGTTTTGCAACTCACCTCGACTTTCGACTTAGAGCCACCATGGAACTTTTCTTTCTGTTCTGAGAGAAACTGGGTGAGAATCAACGTCAGATACTCGCTGATAACAGGAACTTTTGCAATGAAACTAATAAACCTGTCTATTAGAGTCTCATTAAATGCTATGATTACAAAAACAGTCTGAATCGACATCTTGATTATGGCTTTTCCGATGAGGGTGGCCCCGAAAAACGTCCAAAAGGGGATCAAGAAATGTCCACAGGTGATTCCAGCCAGATCAAATAATGGGTTTGGTATCTGAAAAAGAGAAATATAAAAACTTCAGTGGGCTTGAAGAAAGGGGGTATAGTCGAGAGAAATGATAGGTTTCTGGTCACCAGTAAATTAGCTTAAATTCTTTGAGGTGTGTTTATGTTTTGAACCGATGACAAAAGTGAGAAAACACGTGCCTCCATTGCAATGTCTCAAAATTTCTGCTTTTATTTTATTTTTTTGAGGAAAAGCAAGCTGACTTTATGGCTGAAAATTTATGCGGGATATTTAGCTGACAATGGAGAAAAATCAAGGACACTTTCAAGAAATTACCTAGACTAGTTTACCATTTGAAAATAAAGTATGAAAGGAGGTCTGCGATTTGGCAGTTGAGATATGTGGTTTTGCACTTTAGCCATTGATATTATGAACCCTTTCGAACATTTTGCGCCCCTTCACCATATGATAATACACCAGTGATTCAAATCTCGACCTCCCTTTCTGAATGATGAGTAACTAAGGGGGTCCTATCTGGTGTATTTGGTGAGCTACTGCTACAATTTCATTAAAAAGTAAAGAAGATAAGAATACCCTAACTGATGGCTGTTGAAGTTTTGCGAGCTAGCGACAATGAACTGTTGTCATGTATATCCCTTTTACAAGCCAAGCAACTCAACAGATATACACAAGGCAGTGATGTTTTTACTCAAAGCTCGCACATTACCCATAACCTCAATTAATCTATCACCTCATACACAAAATTGAGATAACATAAAAAAACCAATTTGATCCTGTGTCAAACTACTTTTCAAATTTACGGCCCGGAAGAAAAGGTAAGTTTATTTTCGATGAGAAAAAACGATGCTACACTGAGCAACAAGCCCAAAAAACAACAATTGCAGTATATGCAATCACATCCTCTACTGCAAGCAAACAATTGGCAAAGAAACGATGACAAAAGAAACGAACAAAACACCAGATGTTTCGACCCATACCTTTTGTCATCTTTTTTTGGTCAATTGCTTACTTGAAGTTGGAGCATCATGTGATTGAAAATACTGCATTCATTTTTATTTTTTTTTGGCCTGTGGCTTGATGTAGCATTGTTTGTTCTTATTTGATACCTTAGTCAACCAAAATTGGCATTCCAATGTACTTATTCTTGATATGAATAATTACAACTTGAATTGGAAGAAAAAAGAATGAGAAAACCTACCGAAGCACATGCAAGAATCCCAAAGAATCCCGCCTTTTTGACCAGCTTTTCCGTATACAATTTCAGGCGGTCTATTCTTGAAAGTGGTTTGTTCTTTTTTTGGGCTTTCTCTAATGCTTCTAGCTCTTGGAACTCATCATCTGAGTTAGAGCCTGATAACCGGGCAGCTCTCGCCATGAAATATGGCGGCAGTTCTCCGAGGGCTGTGCCAGCTCCCCACATCATGGCTTCAACTCTCACCTTCCGCAGGATGTTCCATACAGTTACACTCCATGATGGATCTACAGAGGCTGCACAAACGATTCTGAAACAGAATGAGTGTAAATGGTAAGGCCTATAGTATGATTACTAAGAGGATTATGATCAGGACAGCAGAGCTCCATCACAATAAGCGAATTTTCGTTGACGGCGAGCATGATCCGGTTGGTAAACATTTGAGATTAGGCTAATGAAATTGCTGCTAGTCAGATGGCATCATCTGCATCAGGTCATTCCTCAATCCTACTTTTTGTGGGTTTACTTTTGGTTTCAGCGTTTGCAAGAATTCTTGTTTCTATCTGCTTGGTAAATTCCAATTTGGTTCCAAAAAATTATGATCGCATCAAAGAAAAATACGAATTCTTAAGACTCACCCATTTTGACTCGACCTATTATCAAAGAAAACACGCTTAATAATTCTTGATATGTTACTCATGAATTAGTGTTGTTTTGTAGGCAGGGACAAAAATGGAAAGTGCATTCTCTTGATTAAAACATTTTTATCCTGGCCAACTGAAACTTTCACATGTTGTTTGCAAAAACAGGAATAAGGAAAATAAGATTGAAAAAACCAACTGACAGAAAATATTTCTTCTACACATTTTTGAAAGGTCGACAACAAGATTGAGCCTATTCTCCTTACATTTTACAGCTAAAAGCATGAATTAAAAATTTTTAGCCCCTCGCACTAATGTGCAATTCAAAGTCTTTAAGTTGTCTTTTAATTTTTTTCAAAATGTATGGTCATCAAAGACCTCCCTGTGAAAACCATCCGTACAGTTTAAACATCTATCAGTAAGTCAGCATTGTTGCATTTTTGTGTCGCTGTAAATACATGACAGACTTACTTATCAGGATAAGGAGGCTCTGGAAAATTCAAGGAGCCACATTCATAGGCGGCTAGAGTGACGGCAGCTATATGAGGCCCTAGGTACAGTACGAATGTGTGAAGACCTGTGCCCAAACCTATGGAAGACAGCACTCCAAGTCCCAACCAGTACACACACCACCAGGCCTGAATTTTAATTTTTCCTAACGCCTGCAAAATGCAAAAATAGTATTACTATCGATAGGGAAGGAAGAGGAGCATACAGCGTTTTACCAATAAAATTAAGATACAAATTTTAAAATACTCTCGAAATATCATACAGGAAAAAAATGGTTTGAGTCCAACTGGAAGATAGCAATGCCTATTAAACATCTGAATGGTATCTGAACCCTTGTGGCGATTCGGCCTGAAGATAAGATATAAATTACTGCACTAACCAAAATGTTTTCTTTTCAAAATTTTACAAGGCAAACGAATCACAAGACAATGAGACTGTAAATCAACTTCTGAACAAACTGTAAATGTTTATATGTAATTAGTGTTGATAAAAAAAAAAGTTGTTGTTTGATTAGTGTGACAAAAATTTAAATAACGTCATTCATGTAATTTAACTCCCATTTGATCTGTGGTTGATCAAAGGTTGATTTCCAAACTTCCCGCTGTGTGAACTGTTTTCTACAAAAGAAATTTTGAAGAAGAAATATGTCACGTTTATTTAGTTTAGACTTTGTTTGAGTAGTGGCCCAACATGACTTGCATAAACTGAGATAAAAATGCAATCTTGAAATTGTTATGAGTCAATGTATGAAGGCATTTTAATCAAGTTGTGATTGTCCTTTCTTAAATGTCCGTAGAGAATCCTCAGCATACAATTGAAAGTTTAAAGTTTGACTCTACATTGGAGATTGTAACAAATGAATACAGCGTCACACTACTTGATACGAATCACAGTGGACTAAGACTGTTGATTTCAAATGCAATTGTGCTCAAAAGAAGAGGTTGAACGCTACTATTGGCTTTGCAATTTTTACTAAAAAAAAAACAAAGAGGAGGGACAAGGGTACTCAGTAACTTAAAATAATTCCTCTTCCATGTTATTATATTTATACCTTTTTACAATGTGAGATGTGAATTGTGAGGGAATTAATGTTTAGTACTTACATCCTGATGGGGTCCGCTGACATTTGATAGAACAACTATGGCAATTACGACTAGAAGTGTTGAGAACAAAGCTATTCGATGTTGAGATATGCTGTAAAAAATAAAGATGGAGAAATTTAGTTGAAAATTTCCGTATATTGATTCTCTTGATTACCATTTTACCAACTTTTACTATGGAGTCTCCTACTGGAGTCTCCTACCTTACTCCTACTGGAGTCGAAATGGCCATTGTGTAAGAGTGACAACCGAGGAAAAAATTCATCGGGCGAAAAAGAAAAGTAAGTGTCAATCACGTTAGTTCCCGATTAAGAAACAAAGGATTAGTAACTTTTACTACTATGTTTTTTCCTTTTGCCTTTACAGAGAGAAAAAGTGTCACCACCTACTCTGCCATGCTAAGGAAGAATGCTGTGTGAGCCTTCAGGAGTTGACACATTTCTCCTTATTAAACATTGTTGAGGATATATGGGTATTTTCCCTTAAAATTTGTGGACAATTTAGATTTGCGAATGAAATTCTTTGAAAAAATGGGAGAAGTACATCCAAAATTTCCTTGAAAATTCGTAATTCATTGAGGGAAATTTGCAATGCTTGAGGGCTAATACAGTGTTCTTCCTCAGCACAGCAGTACTGTGCATTGTCTAGTGCGGCATTAGGTAAGGATTCTGGTGGGTCAGAAATTCGTTTGAACTACATTTCGCAATTAAGAAGTACAATATCCAGCCTATCCGTTGCACCCATGTGCATAGGGAAACAAATGGCGTTGATCCAGAAACTTCGTTTTTGAACTGATTGTGAGCTAGAAATTGTAGCTCCAAATTGCAAAATGCAATCCATTTTCAGGAAAGCACAAGAAATGGATGTTCAAAATACAACCAATAACTGGACTGCACTTTGCAATAACAAACTACTATTTCTGGCTCATCCGTTAAAAAATTCATGTACATAGGGAAACATAAGACAAATACGTTGTTTCTAAACTGAGCCAGAAATTGCGGTTCCTAACTGTAAAGTGTGGTCCAACTCAGCCTTAAAAAAAAAACAGTATGCATTCAATTTCACTTCAAGAAGCAGATTTTTGCACATGATGGTGACCATATAATGAGAGGTTTGACAGGGTGTCTAGTTTTTTTTCATTTTGGGAAATCCTATTGAAATCCTGATTTTTGACTGCTAAATACTGATTTCAAAATTTTTCCAAATCCTGATTTTTTGCGGAGAAAAATTAAAATTTCTGCAAAAGCACATGCGAAAGCATAAAAAAATCCGATCGGACAGCCGACTTTTCTCAAATCCTAATTTTACGACCAATTTTTCCTCAAATCCTGATGAAATCGGGATTGAACCCTGATAGAATCGGAAAAATCCTGATGCTAGACAACCTGTTTGAAGGAATTATTCTCATTTTTATAAAGAGCCAAAAAAAAAATTATACTCACTTAACAGATAATCTATACAATAATACAAAAACTTCTTTGAAGAAATATTGTAGGGTTTTGAAGGGCTTCCTCCATAGGACGAGTGATGCCCTCTCCTTCAGTAGTGCACTGTTTTTCGTATTTTTTCCTTTCTCTTGACTATTTTTTTGAGAGATATTGTTTCGTTGATGAGCATCCCCATTGGAGTGTTTCACTGAGTTGTGATTGGATGAATGCGTCCCCGAGTCATTGCCTTTCCGTTTCACAGCGCTGGCACCTGGCATCACTTCTAATAAATTTTCAGACTGTAACAAACAAGCAGACAAAGAAACATTCACTAGGATTCAAAATCAAACAAATTTTGGGGCCATGAGAGGACCATGGCCGGAGTCAAAAATTTCGCATCCGCACCACAAAGTTTTAAAATCTCCATTAGTGTTTTATTATTTTAAAGAAAAATAACTATGATGCTTCTTGTGATTATTCTGTGAGTATTTTAGACTGACAATGAGGGAGGAAAACTCATTCAAAATTTAAGAAAAACCACCGGTAAGTTTTTTTTTTTTTTTTACAAAAATAAGGCACGTATGGATATTTGCGATGTCGCAATTGGGGATACATATTTTCCGCCTCTAGCTATTGAACGGCTTGCAACTCAAAATCTCAGCTCTATCTCTAAAAAAACAAAACAAAAAAAACACAACTACCGGAAAACTTAACAAAGTATGGACGAAAATTTCGATGACAGAACAATAGATATAAGTACCTTGTTTCAAACAATACTTAATGTCCGACGATTAACTTCACATAACGTTCTATGAGCGTTGAAGGAGAGTTAGAGTGGTTTCTCCCATTTATAACGTAGACAAACTCAAAGATAAAGGTCATAAACTAGACTTTTCGAAACACAAACATCTCAAGATACGGAAGCAAACTGTGGCAAATGAAAGAGTCTTTGTTTGTGATGAGAGATTTGGATGATGGGGGGATTAACGGGAATTTATGGCTTACTTTTTAACGGCAGCATGCGGTTAGTAAACCAATACGACCGAGACTGTTGTCATACTGGATAAAAAATATTAGTCATCGATTGAATTTAATGTGATAACCCGCGATCTAAATTCAAGATACGAGATGTTTAAATTCTACTATTTCCGTCGAATTTTAAGGAAAGAGGTGTACGTTTTGAGTAGATAACTATTCGCGCTCTTAGGTACAGGGCCGGATTTACCTACTTGCCGGCCATGGGCCGCCTGTATTTTGCCGCCTCCTTCTCATTCGTTTTGAAACATCAATAAAACAATCAAGTGAACGTGCCGAAGGTAGCGGGGTGCACAAAACGCGTTTACTCATGTTAGACACATTTTTTGCGAAAGCCCTGTCAACACTACAAGCAAAAGTTCACGGAACTTTGCGCGATACCTATCCTTTGTCCCGTATACCTATCTTTTTGTGGACAAGGCCTTCCAATTATAAACGTTGAACGAAAAAATTAAGAAATAATAAACATAAATGTGGTTTAATAATTTTAACTTCCGCCGCCGCGCCGCTCCGCGCTGACCGCACTGTATTCAGCGAAATGCAGGAAGTATTCCTACAATCTTGTAGGCGCGCGTTATGCGTTTCACGCCGACCGACCGCTGCTGACGAGCCGAGGGCTTCTCCTTTTCATCTCAAGTCCTCGTTATCATTCCTCTCTGCGCTGAGCTCCAGGCCAAATTGCGTGTTTAGTCCCTCTCTTAACTCGACTAATTAAAAGATGCTGTCACTTGTATCACCGAAAAACAACAAAATTAGAAATTACTATACTCTCAGGAAAGAAAGATTTTGTCCCCTTTTCTCATTGATAATTTTTTTTCTGAATCCCATCTTTTTTATACCTACATTTTAAAAAATTGCAAAATTTGCCGCAGCCCATTTGGCCACCCCCTAAATCCGGCCCTGCTTGGGTATGTTTTAGGCGAAATTGAAGGCGAACCATACAATTTTATTTCAAAAAATCGAAGGAAGTATGACAGGAAGTCTACAACGTCGTAGGTAGAGATACGTGGTTTCGCACTTTGGCCATCGATATGCCTCGTGTCTATCTACACGAATTAAAATAAAGTACATTAAATTTACAAAAGTAACAACAAGAAACAAAGTAAATTTCGATTGTACAGGCACCATCAACGACAGTAATGTGGGAATTCTCTGTCTCGTGTTAAAAGAAATTATGTGAAGAAGATTACCATACCGCGTAATCAAACTAGTAAGTTTGATTACGCTGTTTTGCCATACCTCCTTTCTCACTTCATTCACTCTCAATTATGCGTTATTATGGAAACATTCCCCTGCAATTCAGACTTACAAACTAAACCTTGATGAGAGTTCAAAAGTCTCCCACCTTTATAATCTTTTCACTAAAATGGTACTGTTTAAAACTTCATAGATCTTTCATTTTTATGTCGATGATCAAAGAGCGAAACCACGTGTCTCCGTTTGCGACGTTCCAGACTTCTTGAAAACTTCTCTGATTTTCCTTCTCTAATAGCAGAGTATTCCGTATAAAATTCAAGCTTTAAAGTTGCCTGGTTTCCCTTCCGAAATATTAAATAGGGACGTAAATTTTGAAACATCTCAATGAAGATACGTGGTTTATCACTTGGGTCATCGATATCTTTCCAGTCTACTTTACTTCATCTGCTTGTCTAACCGCGGGTACTTCCGATTCTCACCTTATCTACTCCTTTCCGAGTCATTTCAAACTCTTTCATCTCATTTTTCTCGCTCTTTATCTTCGATCCTCTGTTCTCCTTTTTATGTTACCTCTCCTCCTGATCCTCTTCGTTTGGCATCGTCCCAAGGCTCATACGGCGTTTCTCCTTAACGCAAAAGCACGGAAGAGTACCGAGCGCCAGTGGCTTGGCGTGGTTTGCAAATTATCGATTAATCCACCATCTAAAACTATGGAAAAATATCGATTAACAGGGTGTTCGCAACGGACACCTTAATAATCGATTCTTTACCATGGCTTCAAATGGAGAAATATCGATTCATCGCAAAGCACGCCACGCCACTACCGAGCGCCAACGAGACACTATCCGAGAGTTCAACAATATTTTTGGCAAGCTCCGAGGTGAAAACACGTCCATTAAAAGCAGACGCTTCGGTGCGGTCTGAGCAGGTACACGGTACAACGCGCACCGTGGGAGGAACATACTTACACAATTAAATTCGCATTTACCGCGATGAAATTAACCGGTGGAGAAGGGGGGGGGGGTGTCCGGATTTGAACTCGGTAAAAAAGTGCGGAGGACAAAGCTGTCGTGATAGAGGAAGGCAAAACGCCGTATGAGCCGTCAAGCGTTGCCAAATTTCCTCCGACAGATCACAAATTTCAAGGGAAGTTAGTGTATACGTATTTCTCTTCTGATTTTTCAATGCGATGGATTCCGTTCGTAATTTGATCTATACAGTCTGAAAATTTCAAGGAAACATATTTATAACATTCTTTAAACATAGATATTTTCCGGAGGGAAATTTGGCGACGGTCGAATGATTATACGGCGTTATTACTTAGCACGGCAAAGTATTGTACAGATTGTTACGCCGCTAAATATAGAGTGCGGGGATTCTCCGTTGGGATGGACCGAGTTTTGATGGGAAAGAACCGAGTCGCATTGAAATCGGACCGAGAAAAACCGGAGGAACATTGTTTGAGTGCGAAAACAGAGCTTACTTTGATACTGCAAAGTCGCGGAGTCAAACTTACTGCGCGAGACAAGTTTCATTGAGTAGAGATCCTCAAGTAGGTAGTACTATTGCTGCACTAAGGGTGCTTTTGGCCTACCTCGAAAATGGAAGGCGAAACAATGTGCGCAACTTCTACAAATTATTACTTCGCGTTAGTTCTACTTTCTTCAAATTTTTGGACGAGAAACGCACGCAGCTCTGGCCGAAAAAGAATTCAACCACAGAACAGAGTGGTTCCTGTTGATGTATGCAATCTTTCAAAAACTACAATGAAATCGGCGAAGTCTAGATGTCACTTCGAACATACTTAGTTTACGCACTTTATTTCGGGTGCCATAAACTCACCCTAGTTTTTATCAGAAACAGCTTTCAAACAGAAACTGGTTTTAAGTGTGTTCAAAACATTCCTAAGCGACAAGAATCAGAACGGAATTAGCCGATAGGCTAGTTGGAAGAATAAAAATGAAAATAAAAAAATAAATAAATAAGTAAACAAAATTAAGATTAATTTAATCTTCGAAGTAACGCAACCTTGCCGGATTGAACGAAAATACGCACAATAAGTACATCTGTTTCCCAGTCACCTAGAAACTTCCTTCCACTGTATTGGGACATGTTTTCAAACGAGCCCCTTATTTAAGAAACATGGCTGGTAAATATAATTTCAATTTGAAAAAAAAAATCCCCAATTGCTCTAGGGTCATTTTCAAGTATCTGAGGTTAACTTGTGGAGTTATAAAGTTTTTAACAACACTTGTTCTCGTGAAAGAAAGACCGAACGAGTGTGTATAAAATATGTATACATCGACGGCTGAGGTCGAAAAATGCGTAACTCGTTTACAAAGTTTAAAAATCTCCTACTACCCGTGTTTGATTTTTCTGAAAGAAGAACCCACCAAAATATCTCCTATAAAGTTTCAAAGAACATTCATGAATGGGTATAAGGGAAATTCACGAAAAAATTTCCGACAAGCAGTTTGTTAGTTTTCCGTTAAATAACTAAACCACGAGCTGAGACTTTCACCTTTGCAATGGGAGATAAATTTTCAATTCGGAATAATGGATTTGTCCATTCGCCTCGCTGACGTAAGAACGCATCTCGATTTCCACGTGAGCCCCAGAGAGCATGGGTTTATATGTAAAGCAGGGCTCAACGTGGAGTCATCGAGATAGTCTTTACGTCAGAGCAGCGACGAATTTGACCCTAAATTTCCGATCCCGGAAAAAAAGTAAAAATCACGCGCAGTTTCGCCGAATAATACGGATTGCTCCCCTTCAGAAAAATAAAACCTGATGGGAACGTCACCAATTCTGCCGTACTGAGTAAGAACGCCGTAAGAGCTTTTGAATGTTGCCAATTTCCTCTCAAACAAATATTTATTTTTGAAGAAAGTTGCGAATATATTTTCTTGAGATTTTCGGACTTTTTCGATCAGATTACGAACGAGATCCTCTGGAAAATCAGTAGAGAAAGATTCACAAATTTTCTGGGAAATCCGTGATTTGTCAGAGGAAGCTTGGTAATGCCTGATGACTCTTACGTCGTTTTTCCTTAGCACGGCGGAATTGAGGCGCGTGTTTTTTATCGTCATCGTCATCGTCAGCATCAAAATACGCAGCATCTGTATGTGGAAAGATTGTTGATGAACCGAAATTGTGGAAATCGCATCACATCCGCGCATAGAATTTCATTTCTGAATGTAGAAGGCGAGCGAAAACAAAAACTTGTAAACAGCCTTGTTAGCTGTTTACGCGTAGTCGGTACGTTTTTTGAACGGGTGACACACGATGCTTTTTATTCCGATGAAAAAGTCATAGTTATGTCGTATTTTAGAGTGCATACTGACTCATTCAAATTTCAACTATGAACGCACTGATAATTTTGAAACACTCTTTGTAACGTATACGTTTCCTCCTCGCACCGAAGTCTTCAATAATTCGCCACCTTACACTGGAAAAAAAACACCTTGGATCTAGAGTCCAGGCTCTTGAAAACATTGAAAAGAAAAAGGACTCTTGATTCAATCAGATTTGAGCTTAAATCAAAAGGAAATCTGCTCAAATTAAGAGGCTTGGTTCTTGATTTAAGCTTAAATCTGATTAAATCAATAGTATTTTTTCTTGTCGATGTTTTTAAGAGTCTGGGCTCTAGATCCAATGTGGTTTTTTTCCAGTGTACTGCAAAAGTATCACAAGCGTCATGCGGCATTTCCAAATTTCCGCCGCCATTTTATTTTTTTACAGAGAAATTGTTGGCTGAACCCGTTCAAAAATTTCACTTAATTTTATCGGTAGCACGAAGAAAATTCAGCGGAATTTCGGACAGGTTCGTTGGAAAGTTTCTCTGTGAAAAAATAAAATGGCGACGGAAATTTTGAAACGTCGCATGGCGCTTTTGATACTTCAGCCGGAAGGCGACGAATCGAGGACTTGGGTGCAAAGAGAATTTTAATTCAAATTTCTGAAAAAGGGCTCAAACGCGAAATCATGCACTGAATTCTGGTGGTAAAACGACGCTTTGTGATTGCCCGCGCGGCGCATTTTCAGCGCATTGCAGCTTGTAGCACCGCGGAGCCGAGTTCGGATTTGAAAAGGCTTTCTTTTCTACGACGATCGGATGAAAAAAAAGCCGTTCGAGACCTGACAATACCGGCGCCGGCTTATGAAGTCTTTTGATAAGCTACTGCAGCAGCGCTCTCCGCTTATCACGGAAACTATTAAAGTTCGTGATAAAAAAATAATCGTAGATGAACTTTTGAAATTCTTATCTATTTTCACCTTTGAGGTCTTGCTCACAAGTCATCGTTTAGGGCTTCGGCATTCGTTATTTTTCCTCAAAAAGCTCTCTCAGGAGTGGAACGCCCTCGTATTTGAAGGGGGGAGGACCATGGATACTAAAGTTATTACATTGCAATTCTACGAAGTTTTACCTGAAAACTTTCTTCTTCGTTCGTTAAAAGCTGTTTGTATGACGGAAGCAACTTCATATGTCAGTGGCTGTTTGAGCTCGGCACTAAGGCTAAGCCCCCCCCCCCCCCCCCCTTCCCAAGAGGGCGAGCTTCGTAAACTATCAATTTATTGGGAATTTCGGCAGATTACTAAGCTGATTGACAACAACTTCAAGAGTGTTTGGGTAAATAAATAGTTCATAAAGTAAATTCGAAAATTTGCGGAAATTTTACTCTTTATGGTGGAACATTTAAATTCTAAATAAGTTTTACTAGGATTTTTTCGCCAGGATGACCACGGAAATTTCTCAATGAGACATTCTGATTTTTCCAGGCGTTTCCTCCACCGATTTTTAGACAATAATCTGAATTTTGAGAACACGATAAGGATTCCTTTTAAGATTTATCGATCTTCCTAAAAGACACGCTTGATATATGTGATGCGGCTTGTAAAAGTTTTCATTAACATAATTCATACCTTAGGTACTTCTGGGTTATTTTTCTGATCACATTAATTGAAGAGCCTTTTCATTTCCATACGATCGAATTTAAATTGAATTTGATTAAGTTAAATTATTCAATACAAAGGCAAAGACCGACCAGCATATCAAATCGGAATTATTTATGAAAGCGCTCATTTAATATTACGCCCTCTTTTTCAGAGCATTCTGACTTGATTTAACTCTTTTTTCTTAAAAATTCCAGGTCTATCGCTAATTTCTGAGCTATAAACGATGCTAATGGAAATATGGTTCATTCAATCGCCGTGAAACGAAAATTCTGTCCAGAATTGCCAATTTGAAACGCGGTTTCCGAATTACTTGATGTAAAATGGCAGAAAATAGACAAAATTGGTAAAAACTGACTTCACTGAGTTTGCCTAAATCGTGTGAAATCGCAACACGTGTAACTAGCACATGAGTACACGGCAATAATCAGTGGCATATAGGACACTGAGATTAGACGGTTGGAAATTCCAAAAATTGAAGATTTTACAATAA
This sequence comes from Bemisia tabaci, assembly GCF_918797505.1. Taxonomy (NCBI): domain Eukaryota; kingdom Metazoa; phylum Arthropoda; class Insecta; order Hemiptera; family Aleyrodidae; genus Bemisia; species Bemisia tabaci. The sequence continues at coordinate 36,908,556 of NC_092796.1, forward strand.
GTAAGTATATTTTCTTCAGGGTAGACAAATATGTGCCTTTTGATCCTGCACTGGAGAAAAACTCAGGCCGTGAAAGCCGTGCTTGCGGGCTGTTAGACATGTCGCAGGCAAATATAGGAAAATCAGGCATTTTGTCAAATGCCTAGGCAAATAGTCAAATATTCTAGCTATGATTGAAATTCTGATTCTTTTCCTAATTTTAGACCAAAGAATTAATTGACCCCGTAAGAAAAAATTCTCAGTAAAAATTTGCATCACAAAATAGTATTTTGAACGATTTTTAGCTCCTGGGTGGACACTTATCTTGAAATGTTCAACATGTCAAAGAATACAGCAGAATGAGCTTGTTCAGCAATTCGTAATTCTTGCATTTTTGGAAACTAGAGAGTGCACAGAGTTCACAGGAATTTTCCCCGATTTTTTTGAGCAATATTAACCCACGAAATACGAGTCCAAAAGTCCGTATTTTGGGCTCCCATTTAAACGCGCGCCGCTTGGCCCATCTCAAAATGGCGCCCATTTTCTCCGTCCGGCGGTGGCCACACTTTTGACCCGGCGTGCCGGCAAGGTACCTCTGCATGCCTCTGCCGTGTGTGGGTCGTATAAACAAACGAAGATTGATAACACAAATGATCCAAACAACTCGAAATCTCTTAATTTTAATTGATTTAAATCCATTTTCGACTTCAACCAAGCATTTGGCAATAATATTCATCGTATTTTACAACCAGGAGCCACGGCCTATCGGCTCATTTTAAGGTGCATTCTGAAAATCAGTCTTACAAGTCCAGTGTCCAAACCCAGACTTTCTTCTTTTACTTTTTTTGACCATTCTCTTTTCATTTTCGCCTCAAATCAAATGTTTTGCAGTTTCTTTGTCTTAAGTATGTGGTCCTGAATTCATTCAAGAGTTAGAAGTTCACCATTTATTTAGTATTACAGCCTTTTAACCTCTCAAGCTTTACCGATATGATCTCATGTAGTTCGAGGTTTCTTTGGCCCAAACCAAGTGATTACATATCTGATGTGTGTCTTATGGCTCTTCAAATTCGCAGTTTAGAAGTAAATCAGAGACTACAATTACTTAATCCAGTTCTGCTCTCATGTTCAATGTTTGTCATAAGTGTTTGTTCGTGTCTGTTCTTTATAAGTGACCACTGTAGTGCATATACTTATACACAGTTATGCTATCGGTACAGGTATTATTTCTTGTTTTCTACAGTCAGACTTTCTCTTAAGCGCAATAATTGACCAAAGAAATTCACCTAGTTGCGTAAATAATTTGGTGTATAGATATTCTGTTAATGTCTCCTTGCGGTGATTCAAAGTTTCTGAGATCTATCACAAGTGGATTTTGCATTTAGACGGTCACTCTTGTCTGATAAAATTACTGCTCTAGCAGCTTCAAATTTATACTTTGATCTCTGATTCATCACTAAATGACACTCATGCGGTGTCATTTATCTTTAATCAGTTCAAAGCTATTTCGACAATGAATCATCAAAGGTCCGATCGAAGAAGGAATTTTCTGGTGAGTGCTGCGGCTGAACCGACATCACAACTCTACTATCGAAAGCATCAACCAAGACATGATCATTCGTCTGGAAGTGGCTAATCAGCAGGCCGATTATTGAAGGCTTAGAGCAACCTGACAAGACATCAAATTCGAATATATTGCATGGATATGATAGGGCTATGTCTTTTCATGTCGGGCTGACATAGTTTCAATAATCGGGCAGCTGGTAGTTTAACAGGTAAGATTTGTAAAGTCACTAAGGTATCACAAGTTACATCCGCATCTCTTGTGGTACAGTTTTTGTAAGTATGCTTACCTTTGTGGAGATTAATTGATAACAAAACGAGCATATCAATGTCATAGCCTAACTAGAAAACCACTAACGTAGATTTACAAAGTTTCAGACTTTCTGTTTCTCTTCGATTATAAAATCATGCAACGAAATGTTACAAATGTCATCCCCAGATAACCTTAACCATGTTCCTTACATATTCTTATGGGAGGATGTAATTCTATGTCTTTTCAAAATCCTTCCATCCATCTGTACCTGAGAAATTCAGTAAACCAGCCGACTTTCAGACTTTTAACAAGAATCGTTGGCAACTTTACCATTGAAATGATTCTTAGGTGTTTTTGAACAAAGGGATTTTATTAAAATGTTTGTTGGACAGGTTTGATTCACCCTGAATTCTTAAATAGAGAGAAAAAAAAAAAATTTTCTTCACTCTAGGAAGACATGAAACTGACCAAGCTGTAGGTAAGTAAGTAGTTTTTGATTACTTCATTCCATGAAATATGATGAGCCTTGTTTCTGCAGGAAACACAACATACTAGCAGGAATCCTCAAATAAATTTTCTGTCTTGTACAATATCTGTTGATACTTAAGTATTTGATGATACCTATGAAGTACAAAATTTCTGAAAAATCCCTGGGAATACCAGCAGAGTCGTCTCCAAATTTTCTCTCAGGAATAAAACTAAAAATTGTGGAAGTTTCCTAAGAATGCTCTCAAGACAAATTTACGTATTATTCATAGATGAAGTGTAGCCTGCTACATATCATGTCGTATTCCTCTTCAAATAAACATGCAGGTGAGTAGATTTTGAAATTTTGAGCGCACAATTTGCTCATGAAAGAAGCGAGCACTACCATGATTTCCACTTACCATTACCACTTCCTGATAAATTTTTATAAGTTGATGCTTTTGAAAAATGAGTTGTGATGTCGGTTCAGCCGCAGCACTCACCAGAAAATTCCTTCTTCGATCGGACCTTTGATGATTCATTGTCGAAATAGCTTTGAACTGATTAAAGATAAATGACACCGCATGAGTGTCATTTAGTGATGAATCAGAGATCAAAGTATAAATTTGAAGCTGCTAGAGCAGTAATTTTATCAGACAAGAGTGACCGTCTAAATGCAAAATCCACTTGTGATAGATCTCAGAAACTTTGAATCACCGCAAGGAGACATTAACAGAATATCTATACACCAAATTATTTACGCAACTAGGTGAATTTCTTTGGTCAATTATTGCGCTTAAGAGAAAGTCTGACTGTAGAAAACAAGAAATAATACCTGTACCGATAGCATAACTGTGTATAAGTATATGCACTACAGTGGTCACTTATAAAGAACAGACACGAACAAACACTTATGACAAACATTGAACATGAGAGCAGAACTGGATTAAGTAATTGTAGTCTCTGATTTACTTCTAAACTGCGAATTTGAAGAGCCATAAGACACACATCAGATATGTAATCACTTGGTTTGGGCCAAAGAAACCTCGAACTACATGAGATCATATCGGTAAAGCTTGAGAGGTTAAAAGGCTGTAATACTAAATAAATGGTGAACTTCTAACTCTTGAATGAATTCAGGACCACATACTTAAGACAAAGAAACTGCAAAACATTTGATTTGAGGCGAAAATGAAAAGAGAATGGTCAAAAAAAGTAAAAGAAGAAAGTCTGGGTTTGGACACTGGACTTGTAAGACTGATTTTCAGAATGCACCTTAAAATGAGCCGATAGGCCGTGGCTCCTGGTTGTAAAATACGATGAATATTATTGCCAAATGCTTGGTTGAAGTCGAAAATGGATTTAAATCAATTAAAATTAAGAGATTTCGAGTTGTTTGGATCATTTGTGTTATCAATCTTCGTTTGTTTATACGACCCACACACGGCAGAGGCATGCAGAGGTACCTTGCCGGCACGCCGGGTCAAAAGTGTGGCCACCGCCGGACGGAGAAAATGGGCGCCATTTTGAGATGGGCCAAGCGGCGCGCGTTTAAATGGGAGCCCAAAATACGGACTTTTGGACTCGTATTTCGTGTGTTAATATTGCTCAAAAAAATCGGGGAAAATTCCTGTGAACTCTGTGCACTCTCTAGTTTCCAAAAATGCAAGAATTACGAATTGCTGAACAAGCTCATTTCAACATTAAAAAATATGAGAAGCAATTTTAGAGGAAGAGAGAAAGAGAGTTTGTCGGTTGGATGAGATATTTTTCCACAAATATTGAAAACTCGTGAGCTCTCCGCTATAAATTCACAAAATTTTGTAGACAATCAAAATTTGGCTATCTGCCTAGGCATTTGACAAAATGCCTGATTTCACTATTTGCCTACGACAGACATACCGTCCGCCTTCCGGGCTCAGAGGCCGAAAATTCGGCTGTAGCAGCAGCCGTCAAAGCTATGGCTCCAGCACCCGGAACTTTCGGCCCCTGAGCCCGGAACGGCCGGTATGTCTATGTAACCCGTAGCTGTTTTCATAATTATACATGCAAACCCAAATTGCATTTATGCTCTTCTACATGCACTTCTTTTTAAACTGAGCTGGGTACTTACGCCGAGCGACATATTGTCCGAATCGATATCGATGACGGTGAAATCGAGGTTCAGCAGGCCAATGGTTTCGGTAGCATCATTAACAGACGCGGTCATCTTGGGAGTCCAAACGATGACGTCATTATTCGACACTGATCATTCATGGCTGCGGCAAACCGATATGACGTCACGAACGCATGCGCAACAGGAGAGGGCAGAAGGATGAGGATAAAGGGAACAGGTTAAGGACCTACGGGACAAAGAAGGGTGCGGTTTAGGTTAGGTTAGGGTGCGGTTTCGAAAGGCGTTTGCTTTCTAGCAACCGACCAACAAGAACAAGGTTCCGCCAGCCTTGAGGTCAGGTTAAAATGGTATCAAATTCAGAATATATTGGTCCAAAAGTGATGAAAATTTGGAAAAATTTGTATCCAAGTTAGACAAAAAAAATAGAAAGCTGATGGGAATTTGGTCAAAATAAGGGCAAAAGACACGAATCTCATCGAGATTTTGAAAACAAAATCCGGTGATAAATTGATTGAGATGGGATTAGATTTCAATAGTGGCGCGTTCAAAATTCAGGAGAAATGAGGTTAAAATGTTAGCAACCTTTAATTAAATTCGATCAAAACGGGAACATTTCATACTGATAGCTCCATAGACGTCGTCAACCGTGATTACTTATTTGTTTGAAAGTTTACACATTTTAAATTATGTATGTGATTGGTTTGCTGCTAGGTGCTAGTTTCTTATTTTCATTTCTGTCTTTTCTTTTAATCGAGCAATGCTCCTACTCATCTTGTGTTGTGCAAACTGAACAACATGCAACAGCCGAGCCGAAGCCCCGAAATTGATGCCACCGTATTTGCATACCGCAGAGACTGCTATGGTGACGTTTCGTGCGCGATTTCACTCACGTAGACTTTTGTTTTTCATGGGCGGGATGTTCAAATTCACGCGTCCAGAATCTTCGTGAGGAGTTAGTTCCGGTAATTTTAGTTGTGCGAATCGTGTTCTACTTAGGTGAAGAATCATGTATCAGAATGGTTCAATTCGCACATTGTATACTGCCGTGCAAAGGAAGAACGCCGTATGAGCCTTCAGACGTTGCCAAATTTCCTTCGATAAAAACCGAATTTACTAATGAAAAATGTGAATATTTTTCCCCCAAAATTTTCAGACAATTTTGTACGCAATTTAATCCAAAAACTTTAGGGGAAAATATGCATAAATTTCGTCAAAAATACATGTTTTAGCAAGGAAAATTTGACAACTCTCGAATGTTCATGCGGCGTTCTTCCTTAGCACAGCAGTATACTGGTCCACTGTCTGAAAAGCCCGGTGCTTTCAGCAAAGTTAACTGAACTGGAACTAACGCCTCACCGACTTCCACCTGCGGGATGCCCCGAAATGCGGGAAAGTGACCGGGGGGTGGGGGGGGGGGGGCAGCAGGGAGAAGAGATCGGCTCGTCGATCACCCGACACTTGACAGGGAGACACGAGAGAGGTGACACGGTCAACATCGTCCGAGTGTCTGAGGCAAGGCAAGGGGGCAAAACTCGGGGGGCCGGGGACGACGACGACACTGTTAGGAGGGAGGAGACATGACGCGAGAAGTTCCCGGGCTCCCGTTGCCAACTGCCAACTGCCAAATACCAAAACAAACCTATTCCCGGTCTGGCCTGGGTGATACCTCTCGCGATAACGCTGCAATGAATAAACGGCGTTCCATCTCGACGATCACGGCGTCAACGGACCCAAAAGCTGAGCACGGTGTCAACAATTGACGTCTTGCTCATGCGGTGGGAACTCACAACTGGTATCGAGTTGTAGGTGTCAACGAACCCACTGAAAACTTGATAGCGAACAACAGCAGGTAAACAAACCCGGATTCTGAGCGCGGTGTCAACAAGCAGAATCGTTGGACTCACGCAAAGGACACTCACAATCAGAACGTGGTCGGTGTCAATGATTACAGTGTCAACGAATCCGAAGGCTGAGCACGATGTCAACCAATCGTGATATCCTACTCAAGCGAATAAGGAAACTCAAAAGCGATGAGAAGTACGGTGTCAACGATCACGGTGTAAATAAACCTGAGGCTGAGCACACGGTCAAAACTGATTGACGTCGTGCTCAAGCGAGGGTAACTCAACACCGATGGCGAGCATGGTGGCAACAAAACCGGAAACTGAGCGCTGTGCCGTCAGTAATTGACGACAGGCTCAAGAAAAGGAAATTTTTAAGGTGGGAACCATGGAGGCCCAACGATCATGAATAAACCTAGGATATAAACTTGAAAAATACATTTAGCGTCATTTGGAGGTCTTGTTAAGACGACTTCAAAATAGTCCGGTCGAATAAAGCTAGTATGTACTTTTACCGGCGTATGTCAGATTTTACAGATTGCTAGAGGAAACATTCTACTATGAGTACGGGCTTTGTCTTCTCCTGATAGATTAATTTACTTTTTGACCAATTTTGGAACATACGTGCTCCAAGAAGCCTACGATCGCTTATCTAATCAGAGATGGATCCAGCGGGCTGATTATTGGACTGGATTGAAGAGGCAATAGACGAAGAAGGCAAAGGACAAATGGAGCTATCTTGATGATTGGAACGGGTGGTTGTTGTAGACTAAGGGGGAAAATTAAGACATTCTTCGGTAAAAGGGTGCAGGTTTGCAATGCTGCTAATGCTGTGCAATTTTTGTAGCGTTTGCGGCAGATGAAATTCATTCACAGTCCATTTACTTTCTTACAAAACTGAGGAGAAACTCGAACCAAATTCAGGAGAAAATTCTTAGCAGAAATGTCGGATAATAAGTTACTTGCAACTAGAGAACTACGTTGCACAATCTTAGCGGCATTAGAAGTCTCATACTTCCTTTTACCGAAAAATGTCTCGATTATGGACTAACTATGAGGTCTCTCGTGGGTTGTCGTTAGTGAGCCTATTACTTAGAGCCTTCGTTAATTGCAACCAATCGCTTTCCACCAATATGATCGCTCCCTTATCTCTTTGACTTGTTTATCCATTGCTTTGTCTTTGGATTTCAAATAACAGCCCCTTCTATGTTCATTCTCTTGATATAGTGGTGCTTAAATGATATCTATAAAGAACGCATCTCAGTTTTCAGCAGTTGTCACGGTTGCTCGATATCATTTCCGTGGAGTTAGCTCAGAAATTAGTTCATGGCGCACCCGTGGCTTATTCGCGGTCTCGCACGGCATATTGATGAGATTGCATCGGCGCCGCGCCGCACTTCATTTCCATGCCGCCACTCTGATATGTTTATAAGCTAAACAAGATCAACGCGAGTTCTGTCGTACGAGGGAAAAACGCCGTATGAACTTCCGAGTGTTGTCAAATTCCTCTAGACAAAATATTTGGTCTACGAGAGGAATTTAAATACTTATTCCTTTTGGAATTTTCAGATATTTTAGATCAAATTGTGAATAACAAAGTCAAAGAAAAATATAAATTTAATTTGGAGAAAATTCAATTTTCATCGGAATAAGCCTGGTGACGTCTAAAAATCCTTTTTCATTCCCATGTCACGTGGTTGCAAACCGCGCAAGTTAAACTCGAGCACTGCCATAACGAAAGAACTCTGCGTGATTTGGACGTTCACAAATTTATTCCGACAAAAGATTGATTCAAGCAAAAAGATATGAGTACCTACTTCCCGTTGACATTTTATTTCAGATAAAATTTTGGGTATTTTGTGGGGAAAAAAGAAGGAATAACTTTGGCAACGTCTAAAATTCCCTTTTCATTCCCATGTCACGTGGTTACAAACCGCGTAAGTTGAACTCAAGCACTGCCGTAACGAAAAAACTCCGCGTGATTTGGACGTTCACTTTATTCCGACAAAATATTGATTCGAGCAAAAAGATATGAGAGCCTACTTCCCGTTGACATTTGCAGATTTTTCAGATAAAATTGTGGGTAAAATTTTGTGGAAAGAAAGAAGAAAAAAACATGCATTAATTCTCTGGAGAACCGGAACCCTGGAGATTGGGCAACATCTGAAATTTCATGCGGCGTTGTTCCTGAGAACGGGAGAGCAAGCAGATCAACGAACTACACCTCTAGAATGGCCGACCAGTGTTAGAGACCCGGAACGTTTTGAAGTTGATATAGGTTAGGTTTACTTGGGCTCACACAGCAGGCTGCCATCTAAACCCATGTCAGACGCTGCCCACATTTTGCCGAATATTGTTGAATAAAGTGATAGCAATGAAAAGATTGCATAATAATCGCACCTCCAAAGGTTTTCTTAACTCAAAAAATAGGAACTTTGAAAGCAAACCTCAAAAAAAAATGAAAGTTTACATAGGTTGAAATTTTCACATGTAATCCTTATGGGCAAGACGCAGCAGAAATGGAGATTGAGGTTAGCTATACTTGGGCTCCCACCCCCCTCCTGCCTTCAAAAACCGGCCCTTGCGCGTTACGCAGGTTTGCTATCTCGCGGCCATTCTAGAGGTGTAGTTCGTTGAAGCAGATCGGGCGTGCAGAAGACAGAAATTGGTCGATTCAAGGCTCTCGCAAGACGTCTCTGACGCAAGAGCGTATCCTGATTCCCGCATGAGCCGCAGAAAGCATGGATTTATACGTAAAACAGGGCTCACGTTAAAATTGAGTTACGCCTTTACGTCGGAGGAGCGACGAGGACTGTGGCGGCATTCGTCCGAAACGGCACCCACCCCCGCCTCCCCTCGTCCGACCGGTCCCGGTGTGTACTCAGCGGTTTGCCATGGCTCCTGCCTTATTAACCCGCTTACGAAAAAGCTCTCTCGGCATCGTGTCACCCGTCTTCCAATTCAGACCATTTGCATCAATTCGGCACCATTCAGGATGTTTGTTGATGGATGGAGACGAGTGTGACTCAAGCAGTGACACAACGGTTGGGCCGAAACTGATCAGAAAAGATCCGAGAGGCCGTTCCTTAACAATGCGACGCAAAATTTGGAATTTTTCAACCTGATTACGAACGGAAAAAAAAAAGGTATACGACTTTCCTATCTTTGGCTGTGATACTCACGTATGACGTGAAACACAACTAAAAAGTAAAAATAAGACAAACGGAGTCAACACAACATGGAAATAGAGCGAGGGAAACGACGTGCATTGATGACGGCGTAGAGATACAACTATTCGTGCTTGATGGATGTCCGTGTTGCATCTTTAAAATTGAAGGCGCGATGGCACGAGGCGTGAGATCTCGATGCTCCGCTCTGTGCTACCATTGAAATGTCGCTCAGATCCGGGAGAGCGGATAAAAACGAAGCCCAAGTACGTCTTTCTTTTCTTGGCTGTGTTGCTCACGTATCCTTTGGACACCAAAACAAATGAGACAAACGGAACCAACACAATATGGGAATAAAACAAGACAACAGACGGGCTTAGATGACGGCGCAGAGATACAACTATTTGTGCTTGATGGATGCCCGTGTTGCATCTGCAACATTGAAGGCGCGATGGCACGAGGCGTGAACTCTCCATGCTCCGCTCTATGCTACCAATGCAAATAATCTCGTTCAGATTCAGGAAAGCAGTTAAAAAACGAGGCCCAAATACGTCTTTCTTATTTTGGCTGTGACAAGACTCAGTTTTTGTTTTTGCGTTCTCATGCCACTTTTTCTTATTAAGCACGCTGCGTTTGTGTACCTATATCTGAAGCTTGTATGTACCAGCCCCATACAACCCGCGAGCCACGTGTTTTTAGCAAGCTCCGGGTCAATTGAACCTAACTTGAGCTTCTAAGAGTTTAACAAGTTGGAAAATGAACTAAAATATCAGAAGTTCCCATTTTCTTTCCTTCCTTTCCCCCTGACTACCTTTAACAGATACATCTATAGGTCAAATATCGAAGGAATGACGTAGGCATTAAGTTAGTATATTAGTGTATTTTCCGAGAGAAATACACTAGTGCGTATTATCTGCACCGTAAAAAAAAAAAAAAAAAAACTTATTGGATCTAGAGTCCAGACTCTTAAAAACATCGACAAGAAAAAGTACTCTTGATTCAATCAGAATCTAGCTTGAATCAAGAACCAAGCCTCTTAATTTAAGCGGATTTAGTTTTGATTCAAGCAAAAATCCGATTGAATCAAGAATATTTTTTCTTGTCTATGTTTTCAAGAGTCTGGACTCTGGATCAAATGTGTTTTTTTTCCAGTGTGCTTACGGTCGACAATGAACTTGAGTCGTGGAGTTGAGCGTGCATCTGTGTGTCACTGGCGCAGCTGACAAAGCGAGCGTGCTGCGCTTCCAGAGCGGAAGAGGAGGACACTCGGCACCTAGCTTTGTCCGTAACTTCCGTAAGTGGACATCGTGAACGCAGGTCCAGCCGGTCCGCGGAGCGCGGATGCAAAAACTCCGCGTCACGCTTCATTGTCGCGAGCCGCTCGACACACGCTCCTGTTATGACAGTTGTTGCATCGCAAACACTCTGTCCTTCCCATCAGCTCTGGTTCAATTATCTATCACCGGCAAATTGTCATTTGTTTGTGTTAAATAACGAAAAGTAAAAATGGGCCTGTTGCAAAATGTCAGGGTAGCCACAGAATTTACAAAATGAAATTCCCTGACATTTCCTTGATTTTCCTGACACATTTTGGTGAAATTTACTGACAATTGAAGATAAGACAGATGGTCAAGAAGACATAATTGAAATTAGTTTTCAGGCAACATTTGTTGTTTGAAACCTCAAACCCATTCTAGAAAGCAAATAAAGGTGATTTAACAAATTTTCCCAGACATTTTCGTCATTTTCCCCGACTTTTTAAAATTCCCTAACATTTCCCGGTATTCCCTGACTGTGGCAACCCTGAAAGTGTGGGGATTTGTGAACTGACTCCTGACTCCAATGGCATATTTCACGAGAAGAACGATGAAGTTATTGAAAAATCTTGAAAGCACCTCCCAAACTTAAAAAACAAGCTGTTTTAGGAACCTGAGAATTCCTTAGAAATTGATTTCCGACGTTCTTATTGCGTCTCTTCTCTCGCTCTCCCTTGTGAGGCAGTTGGCAGGAAACAATCAGCAGGGATGTTTGTTTGCATGGTCACTAGGGCTTACGAACGCTAAGAGAGTACTCCCCTATTGAAGGCACTCAACTTAATGATGACGAGTTGAGCTTTTCCAAAAACTATCCACGACACGCGCGGTGGCCATTTCCTTAAATTTCAAATCATATGCTTTTGTCCAATTTTTTCAAATTTCAATTACGTATGATAAATATATATTTCTTAACGTTTTTCGGACCGTTTCAGGGCACTGAGAATGAAAACGCTTTTCTCGACAATATGTAAAGTTAAGCTTCTTAAAAGTCACAATAAATTTCAAATTTGGGAACTACACAGTATTGGAAGGGAGGTCGGCAGAAGCTACTTCTTTGAAAGATATCGATGGCTGAAGTTGAAACATGCTTAGATCCAGATGCGACGTTGCACGCCTCCTCTCGGGTATTATTTTTATTCTCATTTTTGTGTTGATAACTATCCACCTGTTTTTTTTTGAAATTTTCTATGAGTAAGCTTCACATTTCCAAGAACATTTGCGGAGAATTTCAGGTTTTTTTTGTGTTTTGTTCGTGAAACCTCTTAAATAAAAATAAATGAAAGCATCGGTTATTGACGGGCCGAAAGGAGGGTATCCATAATTTCTTCTTTCCTTTTCTTGCTTTTCTCAGACTCCAAAATGTTTGAATTCCCTGAACTTCAAACAACATTTCCACTTCAATTTTTGTCCTTTCAACTATGTTAACCTCTGCTAAATTTTGATCGTAAAATTCCATAACTTTTCCTATGCATTCCCTGACCTTTCCAGACCGCCGTAAAGTTCCTGAATTTTCCTGACTTTCCACATTTTCCAAACCGCCGATCGGAAACCCTTTCAAAAGGGCATAGTTCAGCTGATTGTGAGAGCAATAAATTCAACGCAAGAAATTCCCAGTCTTTTCGAGGTTTCTCTACCCTTTCAAGAACCAGCTACACACTACAAAACCTAGGCGATTCGGTTTCCGACTGCGTCTGCGAGAAAAGAAACAACCAACCAGTGGCGTGGTGTGCTTCGAGAATTCGAGATATATCGATTGATCTGCCTTTTAAACCTACGGAAAAGGATCAATAAACAGGGTGTTCGCAACGAACACCTTAAAAATCGATCTTTTACTATAGCTTCGAATGGGGAAACATCGATAATCGATCATTCACGCCTCCCCACTGCGACCAACGCTAGTGCTAAGGAGGAGCGCCGTATGAGCCATCAGGCGTTGCCAAATTTTCTTCGATAAAACACCCTGGTAAACTTATGAATATATTTCTTCCAATTTTTCTGAGAATTTTTTTCAAATTTTGATCTGAAGTTCCTGAAAATATCAAGGAGAAATATTCATAACTTTTCTCAAAAATAAACGTTTAATTGGAGGAAATTTGGCAACTCTTGAATGTTCATACGGCGTTTTTCCTTAAAACGGCAGAACGGTGGTCCGTCGCAAAAAGTGACAACCACGACGGCACCACCAGGCAACAGTTGGGCTCCTGTTTATTGTGCGCCTTGTTTACAACCGGCGAGCACCGATAACGATTTAATTGCCTCCTTCTTTACTAATTCACGAATTAATCGACATTTCACGACGAACGGACGGACGGGCGGGCACACAGGCGGTCCCTGGTGACGGCTTTTTGACGGCAGGGGGAGCCGGTCAACGTATACTGCCGTGCTAAGGAAAAACGCCGTATGAACCTTTAGACGTTGCCAAATGTCCTTAGATAAAACACGAATTCCCAGGTAAATTTACGAATATTTTCCTTCCAATTTTACCAATAATTTTGTTCGCAATATCAACTAAAGTTCCTTAAAATTTCAAGGAAAAGCATTCATAACTTTCCTCAAAAATAAACATTTTATCAGAGGAGATTTGGCAACTCTTGAATGTTCATACAGCGTTCTTCCTCAGCACAGCAGTATAGGCCAAAATTATAGCTCCTCTGACGTGAGAACGTATCTTGATTCCCGCATGAGCCCCAGAAGGCATGGATTTACATGTAAAATAGGGCCCACGTGGACATCGAGATACGCCCAAATGTCAAAGGAACGACGACAAACGGTGGACTCACGGGCACGGGCGGCCTCCTGTTCCAAATTTTAACCTCTCCGTTTCTATAGTAACTCCAAACGGAGACGAAACGAAAAAGATGTGCGTGATGATATGACTATGAAAGTAAGTATGTGACGCAGTCTACGAAAAAAAGGGAATTTCAGTCCACGTGGGCTTAATTTTTAGCTGAACGATTTCTGTCGACTGTCAAAGTCGCGTCCAAAAAATGCTCTGGTTTGGAAACGCGAGGAATATTGTACAAATCGTTGTTTCCTCGAAAAAGAAAGTAACTCCATTTCAGTGTTGCCAAATGTCCCCTTGCAGATTGCATATATTAACCGAGGAAATCTTGGGCTTTCCTGGCCGAAAATTATACTGATTTTCCCATATATTTCATGCAAAAATCAAGAAAATGTTAGATAAAAATTCCACAGTTGTAGTTTTGTAAAATTATTGATTGCCTGAATCAAATTGGCAACCTTGGAATGGAGTTACGTTTCTACGTTCAGGAGAAGACGAAATGTGGCTCAAACGATACTCCACGATGAAACAACCATCCCTAGTGAAAGTCTCAGATTGAGTTCAAAGTTCGTTCTGGTGATACAGCGTTGTAAAGTTCACATTTTCTACAGTTGCATCACAAAACCACCCGAAAAACATTCGTGGTCGTTGAATATTTTCACCATTGAATCGGTGATTGAGCCAACTTTCCAAGCGCAGCGATTTACGTAGTTGTGAAAATGATCGCGACTCGTCATGCCCTTTAAAACATCGACACAAGAAATTCTGACTGAACGACACGACAACCCTTTCCTTCAGGTATAAGCTCATCGATTTAGAGAGGGTGAGCTTTTGGCGTAAAATCCGAAGAACTGGGAGAGTGCAAGGAAGAGTTCATAGCGCTGGGTTACGAGAGGCAATTCAAATTTCCCAGTATTCCCTGACTGTGGCAACCCCGTTCAGACAAAATTTGTAGTTCGAAACGTCAAATTCATTCCAGAAAGCAAATATATCTGAACGATTCTCCCCTGACATTTTTTTTATTGGAAATGACAAAAATGTCAACTGGAAATTGTGAAAACTGGAAATTTTCCCTGACTTCTCAAAATTCCCTGACATTTCCCGGTATTTCCTGACTGTGGCAACCTTCACGGAGAAAAAAACTTCGTGCGTGGGACCCGAAGTTTAGGTCATATGGATCTCTGAAGTTTTCGGATGGAGATCTCGAACACTTAAGGTGCAGCTGTTGAGGTTTGGATCACACATCTGAAACTTCAATTCTTACGTCTGAAGTACTTCGGTTTTCACATCCGAAGAACTTCGGTTCTCACATCTGAAGTACTTCAGGTGTATGAACTGAAGTTTCAGATGTGTGATCCGAACCTCGACAGCTAGAGCTTAAGTGTTCAGATGCTCCATCCGAAAACTTCAGAGATCCATATGACCTAAACTTCGGGTCCCACGCACGAGGTTTTTTCTCCGTGTCGTTGCCTCAACTTGAGGCCGACCGCGAACCAGGGTCTGTTCAAATCTGGAGCAAGCGTTAACCCCCACGAGACCTGCCGAAAAACCACGGTATTATGTATATTTTCACCATGGAATCGGTAATTGAGGCAGCTTTCCCGGCGACGCACCGGTGGGATTGGGCCCAGGAAAGGGCACACGCACTGGCACAGCGCGACGGAGCGGAAACTGGCGCGCGCGATCACACCACACTCGCGCCGATCACGTGACGACAAACGCCCGGCACCGGCAAGCCACTCGCGCTCACGACTGACGAACTGGCCGGGCGCTTGAGGCTTGATTAGAGCACCCATTTTCGCATTAGCATAGTCGACCAAGACGGGGTCCCAAACCCGCTGGTCGACTCCATTCGATGGGTCGAGGATCGAGTCGTCTTGAGCAACTACGGCAGAAATACTGGCAATGGGTCAGTTGCGCTGGTCACAGAATTGTGTTCGAATGATAAGACCTGTCCAAACAGAAACTGCCTAAGTTCAATATAAATCGAGAAAAGTTTATAAGTTGGGTTTTTTACGTCATCCACCGCGATAGTGACACCCTTGGTTTCTTCCACCTTGCTTTCATTCGGGTTTCAAGTTGTATAACCGGTGCGACTGATGAAAGCAAGTTGGAGTCAGTGCGGCGCACATTCGCACTACTCAACGTGAAACTCGGATGAAAGCAAGGTGGAAGAAACCAAGGGTGTCACTATCGCGGTGGGTGATGTCAAAAACCTAACTTTACAAAAAGCGATATCTCGGTGAATAAATGAAACGTAAAAACTTGTTGTGCGGGCATATTATATTCTTTGAGGCTAATCTACAAGAATCAAGCATCAAAACACGATTCTGTGACCAAAGCAACTCTGACCCAATTGATAGGTCGAGCAGCAATCAGGGCCGGATCTGGGGGATGGCCACATGGGCCACGGCCCATGGCGGCAAATGTTGTAATTTTTTTAAATATAGGTATAAAAGAAATCGGATTCAGAAAAAAAATTAAAGACGAGAAAAGGTGAAAAAATCTCTCATTTCCTGAGAGTATAGTAATTTCTATTTTTTTTCGTCTTTCGGTGATACAAGAGACAGCACCTTTAATTAATTAGTCGAGTTAAGAGAGAAACCAAACACGCAATTTGGCCTGGAACGGCGCTGCGCAGAGAGCAATGATGACGAGGACTTGAGATGAAAAGGAGAAACCCTCGGAGCGGCGCGCGGCGGTCGGCATGTAACACATATCAGTGCCTACAACACTACATGAATACTTCACGCATTGCGCCAAACACAGAGCGGTCAGCGTGAAACGCATAGCGCCTACAAGACTGCATGAATACTTCACGCGTTGCGTCAAACACAGTGCGGTCAGCGTGAGACGCAAAGCGCCTACAAGACTGTAGGAATACTATACGAATTACGTCGAACACGGTGTGATCAGCGCGGCGCGGCGGCGGAAGTTACAATTATTAAATCACATTTTGTTTGTTCTTTCATAATTTTTGCGTTCATTTCTTTAAATGGAAGGCCTCGTCCACACGGAGATAGGTATACGGAACTTAACTTTTACGCAAAGTTCTGTGAACTTTTGCTAGTAGTGTTGACAGGGTTTTCGCAAATGATGTATCCAACAAGAATGAACGCGTCTAATGCACCCCTCTCCCTTCGGCACGTTCACACTTGACGGTTTTTTTTGATAAATCATAACGAATGATAGGGTGGCGGCAAAATACAGGCGGCCCATGGGCGGCAAGTTGGTAAATCAGGCCCTGGCAGCAATCGGTCCGAAACGGGAATACTCGCGTTTTGATAAGTCGAGGATCGGTCCGTCCGGAGCAGGTGTCGATCATTAGGGGCCGTCCAAAAATGACGTCAGAATCCTAGGAGGAAGAGCGGGAAGGGAGCTGTGAAGGTGGAGGGGGAGTCAAAGGGTGCTGACATGGACCTGTAAAGGGAGACAAACCTGACGACAGGGTTCCAGTATCAATGAATGCTCCAAAACTGAGCAAGAGCAGCTTAGCCCTATGACATTCTTCGGAGGAGTCCGGAGGTGCCAGACGGGTATACCCAAGAAAACCAGAAAAAATACTTGAAGTCACTCGAAGAAGGGGCCCTCAAAGAAACGAGTCTTTCGATGTAGTTTTTTTAAATAGCGGGAATTCTTGGATACAACAGGACGCAAAATCCTCAAATAGATAGCTATTGATGCTCGGAGGATGGCTTTTGGCCTACCGCGAAAATTGAAGGCGAGCGTCAGCGAGCATGTGACGCTCGATTTAGACAAGACCGACGCGACAAGAAAGCACTACACAGATTCTCTTTTTGAGGAAGTTTCAATCGTATCGAAATCGTAATCGATTCGATGTAAAAATAAACAAAAAAACTTTTTAAATAGAACAATAGAAATAAGTCGATCCCAATCGATACCTTTCCGTGACGTCAATACGAAAGAGTCCGTCCACCGAGGAAAGGTCTGATTCTGGACCACGGCGAGCACTGAGGCTGGTGAGGGAGAGAGTGATCTCCAGCAATCGGAGACCTTTCACCTTCCCGCGATGCGCGCCCAGGATTGCCGCATTTCCAGGCGATTATGAGAATTTCTCATAGGTACTAGGTAGCAATGTAAGGTGGGGGCTTAGCTAGTATCAGTGGCGTTTCTTGAAGGAAGGTAACACTGTTTTACCTACATGAATGCGTATGTAAAATCATCGATTCTTGGTGAGGCAGGCCGCAGGCTACCTCACCTGAGGTCGATATTTTTGATGGATTTAAAGAGAGGAAAAACAGTATTGCTAGTTATTAAAATCGCTACTGGCTAGTATCATGGGCATCATTTTCTGAAGACTCGTGGCGATGCTCTTTTTTTCTTTCGCAAATTAGATGGCTAACATTCCATTCAAAATCCACAGTCAATGGATAGGATTTGTTTTCCTTGAACATCGGAGAATAAAAGCATATCCAGGCTATAGGATCTTCAAATTTTAGGGATTAAGCCGTTTTAAGGGAATTTGATGACGACGTCAGCATAATAATCATAGAATATTATTAGAGTAATATAAATAGTAGTTTAGGGCAGGTGAAAAGCCACTTTCTTTTCATTTTCGAATGACACCACATACCTACACCGGAGTTCGAATAGTTGCGATCCTCCTGCGCGTGATTTCCTCATTTAACGATGAGAGTATGATACTCGCATTCATAGACGTCCGTCTTTTGAGACAAGCGAAAAGCCACGATTTTCCTTCATTTTTGAGTGATACCACATACCTACACTGGAGTTCGAAAAGTTGCTCGCTTAATTTCCTCATTTAACGATGCGAGCACAATACCTACTTGCATTCATTTGCCACGCCCTGATTTCATGACAAAGTGAAAAATTACGAGATTTTAATTTCAATATATCGAGAATTACGCGATTGGTCCGACGGATTCGTAATATCATAGGAAATTGAGATTTTCATCTCAGTATCGCGATAAATACGAAATAGTTTCGGCGATTTTGTAAAAAAATGAGCAATTGCGGGGCAATCACCTCAATATCTCGATAAATACCTACGGGCAAGTTCACAACATCATGTATCGGTTCAATCGAAGCTCACGGAGCAACATACATGTATGCTTTTCGAATGGATAACTATTTAATCGCGATCCTAGTCGTAAGTAGTGTGACTTGCTTTGCGATGGTTCACTTGATATGTCATTTAAACCTGTGGAAAAAGATCGCTAAGCAGGGCGTTCGGAACGAACGCCTTCGATTCTTTTCCGCAGCTTCAAATGGGGAGTTATCGATCATTCTCTCATCGCGACTAGATCCTAGGTTCGCTTGTTGTCCTTCTATGTCGTGAAACTGAACAAATACTTTATTGCAATTTCTCTATATCATGGATCATATATGCGTAAAACAAGCGAAATTGCAATACCTAGTTCAAAAATTGTCAATAAAACGAGAAAGTTCGGGAACTTATACGACAACCTATCTTCAATTCATCCAAAAACCGATGAGTTTTTACTGCTCTTTGATTCGACGTTTTTCTTAACTACCAGGAACTTATGTCACCCTCTTTAAAACTAAAGCGTGACAAAAGAGAGACAGTTGATAAGAACTAGAGCTACACTTCCTACTGATGTTCCAACCGTTATTGAACTCATTAGCGGGATGAAGTAAGGATAAAAATTAATTTGGCTCTTTCGATGAGACAGCCCGGATGAAAATAAGTCAACGGCGACAAATCGACGAAGCAGAATAAATTAAGAAAACACCCAAGGACAGTGCGAGATCGACGAATAAATGCAAGTGGAACAAACACTGCGAACAGTGGCCTGGCATTGTCAAACGATCGTAGTGCCATGCTGGGTGCTAGTAACGAACAGCCTCTCGCAGCCTAATGAGAATCCTTAGAAATTCACCGACAGAAAAGAATCCAATTCGGGCCGGTGCCCCAGCTTTCGTCGTCCGTATCGTACTCTATGATGTAAAATCATAAAACTAACGCGAAACGCCTGAGGCCCAAAGCAGTGAGTTGATAAAATACTCAAAGCGCCCTTTTTCATGCAACAACGACATACCAATGCGATAAGTGACACATTTTGTTATCACAAGCAGAAAAAGATGAAGGCGCTACGGCCTTTCAATGGCTAGGTCGGAATGCAACTATTCGTGTTTTCTGGATGTCCGTGTTGCATACATAAAAATTTGAAGGCGTTTTGGCTTTCTTGAGCACAACGTATTGCTACGGTTGTAAGGTTGTTGTTGCGGTAGTTGGATTTTCTACATTGTAATTGCAATCGCGTTTACTTTTAGATTCTCGGAATTCGGATGAGTCGCGAGGCACCATGGGAGCGTTGCCAAATGAGGAAAATTTACACAAATCAACTGCTGCAAACGTTTCCATGAAGGCATTGCGGATGTCAATCCTACGAAACGGGACCGATGATTTCGGTGATTTGCAGTTCGTTCTCAGAGGTTTTGGTGATCAAAATTACCTAACCCATATGAAAAACCATGCCCCCCCCCAAAAAAAAAAAAAAAAAAAAAAAAAGACTGTCGAGGATTTTTATGTTTAAAATATCTGAAAAGTTAGAGAATTTTGAAATCCAAGAAAACTTGTCTCAGACAGCGATGATCAAGGTAGGTCGTGATTCCGATCGTTTTTGCGGTTAACGGTCTTGCAATTTGCACTACTTGGCAACGCTTCCACATGTGGAAGATGGTAAATAAATTATAGGATACGACTATCCCAAAGTTCCAAGTTAATGAAATGAATAGATTCAGAAGAAGGTCAAGGATGCACTTGCTGGTAAAGTCAGGCTAGTGATTGCTGCAGAAAAAGTCTCCATTTTGTGTAAATATTTATTATTATGATATTAACTAACACATTTTTTTTTTTCCAATTTGATCGAATAATCAAACCCTAACTTCGTGCAATGACAAAGTTTGAATGCAGTGAGTGACACATTTTCTTACCATGAGCGGAAAATTGACTGCGGCTTTTTCAATGGGTAGGTCTGGATGCAACTATTCAAGTTCTTGGGATATACGTGTTGCATACACAAAAAATTGCGGGCGCTGTGGTGTTCTTAAGCACAATAACACAAAGAATGATAGCAGTTGTTGGTCCTTAGGTAAGGGTTTTCTGTGTTGCATTTACAATTGTGTCTGACATTAAATTTTCAAAATTCAGACGAGTCGTGTAGCATATGGAAGCGTGGTGCCAATTGTGGAAATAATATCAGTACTAATTTGCGGTATCAATGTTCCCCAAGCATCTGTGGAAATGCTGAAAGACGGAAAAATGCACCATTTAGCAACGCTGCCAGGATGAAACTAGTAGGAGTGCAAATTGCAACATCGAAAAATTTTGAGAACTTTGTAACAACCATACAAAGTCATATGTTGTGCTTGATAAATTAAGAGTGCCTGCAATTTTTGTGTATGCAACAAGGATATCCTGAGAATATGAATAGTTGCATCCATACTTCGCCGTTGAAAGAGCCCGAGTGCTTTCACTTTTTTCCACTTGTGATGACAAAATGTGTCACTTTTTGCATTCATACAATGTTGTTGCAAGAAAACAGGGTGGTTTGAGAATTTAATCAATTGAGGAAAGACAAAGGTAGGTAAGTAAAGTATAGATCCATACATAAAATGGTGACTAATACCGCAGTCATGGGTCAGCGGCAAACAGTTTTTTCAGTGTTGTAGAATGGGTTTGTTGGGCGTAAAACTTTGCTAAGAAACCAAAAAGCCTAAGCTACTACCTAGGCATACTTTGCGTACTGTTCCCTCCAGATTTCATGAAAAACAAATTATGTCACATCAAAAAGGAAAGAGGAGTATGCTTCAAAAGAACAACAAAATCATGGAAGAAAAGATGGACATCTTCTTGTCCACATTACACGACTAAAAAAAAATAGGAACGGCTCATTGTTCTTCTAACAATGTGGGACCGGCATCTCACTGACTAACAGTAACGATATGTTTCCTTTGAAATGTTCTAAAAATCCAGAGAAATGGGTGAAAATTTCAAGTAGGTAAGAGCCTGTGAGCATCTTGATACAAAGTAAGCAAAAAATATATGCTGTATGAACTGCAAGTTTGCGTAAATTTAAGGCATCATGAAGCAAAGAGAGTCAAGTTTATTATGCTTCAAGATGTCTTGAATGGGTTACCCAAAATAAAGAAAAATGCTGAAGACTAAAAGGCAGCAATTGGCTGATTTAAACTAACAAATGCCTTTCAAAAGTTAAAAATATCCGCATCACTCATCATTTTCACCAAACAATATTGGCTTCTCATCAAATGTAATACTTAGTACCTAAGATCATGGGACCAAACACATTGTAAGAAGTTCAATGGTAGAAACCAGATTCTGCCATCTACTTGTCATTAAAGTGTTAATAACTCGAGGGATTTGTTGGACAAAATCATCAGTGAATTTATCATAAGCAAAGAAAGTTATCTTGCGCCTGACAGATATTGAAACTTGACATATTGCTGACAATGGTCATCTCAAGGAGGGAAAAAAGTCAAGTCCTGAATCAACGATAGCAAGTTCAAGGTTCAATAGAGTGTAGGAGCAATTACAAAAGAAATTAAAGCTCCGACAATCAATTTCTGGGACCAAATTGAACAGTTGGTAGCGCAGACAAACCGTGTACCGTTCTAAGTTTTGGGGCACAACTGATTGAAGTTTACAGAAGATACGTGGCCTGGGAATGAGAGGTAAGTGTAATATTTGATTGTGCGGAAAGTCACATTGTTGAAGATCCCTAGAATCCCATGACAGCCGGAAAAACTACATCGTTATCCGTCAAGATGCCGATAAGGATATGCTCACATAACCTAAAATTTCCGATGGGAGTGGTAGAGGCATTTTACAAGAGTATATAATGATGGTTGCTGCATTAATCTAACTTACCAAAAATTAAAAAAACTAGTGATGGGTAATCCAATTGCAAAACTGATCACAAATTTCCGGAAAAAAACGCGAAATATTTGAAAAACTCTGCGTACAACAATAGTCCAACCGTGCACTTTCTGACTGAAAGAGAGAGAGAGAGATCATACCACAATACCATAGAGAAACAAGTCGGTCATTTTGAGTTCACGAATGACGTTTCCAATGCTCATGCTGGGCATTGGATGTTCTCCCAGTAAAGTGTAAAGTCTCCAAATACGTACTTCACTTCAAATTAATTTTTTTAAATTATAAGGGTTCGAAAAAATGAATGATCATTTAGGTATTCCTTTGTAACCACCACAGTCCTTTTCTTTGATTATTGTCCCAGTTTGATTTTTGTTGCCATCTTGAAGTTTTGTGACGTCAGGCGGGTACCACTTTTGCCAGGCGACTACCGAATCCGAATATGTAGCGCGCATTTCAAATCTTCGCCTGCTCTCAACTAGAGTCCCTTTACTCTCAACAAGATTAGAACAAGATGAGGACGAGAAGCATTGTTTGATAAGTGAGATGACGATGAGATATAAATTAGATATAAATGATCCGTCACATTCCTACCTAGAAATGTGCCTGTTCCAGCTGAATTTAGTTTTTTATTTCTGAATGATGAAAGAATCTCAAAGGATCGAAATATGACTAATTACTAGCTCTGTAGCTTGCAAGATAACGCCCTTACCTGAGTTATGAATTTTTCCAGTATCGTTGAAATATAAGTAGAGTACCTAGTAGCGGCACCCAGTGTCACAGTATGTCATACCTATTTGATGTACCTAGGTAATTCTCATCCAAATAAGAGAAGAATAAATATTTACCTTCATTAACACCAAGTAGACGAAAGCTCCCACTGTGAACTTAGTTGGCCAATAAAAATGCAAACAATGAAGCAATTATTTTTATTTCCTGACTCCAAATGGTAAGAATTATGGTAAGAACTCTAAGGCATAGTAAAAACTGTATTTATCATTCCTCAATAAATACAAGGTTGACTGTTTGCATGGAAATGATAGTACATTAGTTGGCGGCTTATCTATTATTCTAAACTTTAGATTAAGTTGATGAAGGTAGCAGGTTGTTGTCAGCAAGAGCTGTTGATATGAGTATGTAGTTTAGAATGGTCAATTTTTAATTCTGCCAGAGGAGCATCATTAGTATTTAATACAAAACTCTCAGGGGTCTCTGGATACTATGCCACCTCTTATCAAGAATGTTTATGCTAATTTTGTTGCTATGTGGTGATGGGAGAGATAATTTCAAGATTATTTTGGTAAAAGTCGGACAAATATGAGGATGCCAAGTTTATAAGAAAATCTCACAAACCAAAGTGAACATTGTTTCATGCCTCTGCAATTTTCAGCTTCGGGCTAGGTTCTCGCAAGAAGGTCAGCACAACGCGCTGATCAAACTTTTGTGGAATTTCTTGTTAATTTTAGAATGTGTGCCAAAGTCACAGTAAGTATTCCACAAAAATTGCAAATCTGAAAAATCTAGAAAAATAACAAGTACCTCTCAGCCTCCGCGCTATTCGCACCCCTGCTAATAAATGTTGGAGAATAGAGAACACTTTACCCTCAAAACATTACTCGCACTGATTTTAAACTAATATGTAATTATATGTGTACGATGGTGGATCTGAGCTGTACTTACTTACCAAACTTTGTTGAGCGAAGTTGTTACTTAGGGGAAATTCATTAACTGCTGCCAAGGATTCACAAACACTGACCTTGATAAATATTTCCGACATATACTTGAGATACAGTCAGATGTTTGGAATTCTGGACATTCAGTTATTGTTCACATACAAAAGAAATTGACTAACAAATACAACCGTTTTATATTTACATAACTGCTCAACAGAACATACCGACAGTTGTGATTAGTTTCTCGACAGCACTCTGATAGCGGTAGGATAGCTAAAGGATCCCTACCCTGCAGCAAAAATGGAGTTGATTGAAATTTTGATTCACATGGTGCTAATGCTGTCAAGACTCAAGACAAAATTACACTCCACGCACAGTCAAAGAGTATTTTGATAAGTAAGATTATCCATTAAGGAAGTTGCACAAATCAAAATCAAACCGAAGGACACGGACAAACCAAGGAGCCAGCCATAGCCAGCTCAGAAACTCGGCAATTCAGTTTCTCTCACTGCAAAAGGTGGAACCATCCAAAGTACCATCAATGTTAAGTTGAAGGGGTGAATTACTTATTTAAAGAGTGCTAAGTCATTTTGGGACTTTTTCGAAGAGATTTCAAGGAAAAAATTGGAAAATGCAAAATGAACGTAAACAATCCGCCATTGTATCAAAGCTGACGCACAAATGAAACAAGCGCTAAACACAAGGGTAAAAAGTACATACGTAAATTGATTTTGTTTTATAAGGAAAATGGTGAAAAAGTTAGGAAATTCATATTGGAAATTGAAGCTTTAAGATATAAAGAACTTCAGATAATTAATACAGTTTATTTAGAAACGGAGTTAAAGAAGGCAAAGTTAAGGAAACTCAGAAGGAACAGGGTATTTTGGAGGAAAGGGTTGGTATGTCTAGAATTGAATCGACGTATCGACGTATCGAACAGCGACTATCGGTAGTCTCGAAAAACCCCTGTAAAATACGCACTAATACGATAAGCGGTTACATCAGATCTTATGGGAGCGCACTCACACATACAAAAAATCGCTTTTTCAAGCGATTTTTTACAAGAGAACAGAGGAGAATCTCACTAGCGATCGAGATTTTCGAGATTTTACATTGATTAAATAGGCCAGACCGAAAGGAAAGTTCTCTCCAGTTGATCACTGGGAGAACAAAAAAAGGAGGTGTTTGCATTTTCGGGCATCTTGGAATTTTTGATGACTTGATGACGTAGGTGGGTACAGTGTGAAGGGGACGTCCCTGTACCCAGCTGTACCCACCTACGTCATCAAGTCATCAAAAAATTCCAAGATGCCCGAAATGCAAACACCTCCTTTTTTTTCTCTATGCCACAATACTTGGATCTATCTCGTGACTACTGGCGCGTCACGCGTCAGCTGACAGAGCGATTGCTGATTGGCTGAGAAATTTATCCCAGCAATGCCGGCACTACACAATAAATATTTTTCGTACTGAAAATTAACATGGGTCATGAAAAAGCATATAAATTTCATGCATGGAGAAACATGATTGACCAAATTTGAAATACCGCATTCTGAATTGGACAAAAGTTGCCGCTTAACAAGAAACTCAAAAACAAATTGTATATAAATACATTATTTCTTTTGAAATTCGGCACTTAGGTTCCAGACTATGACGCACAATTGCGCCATCGACCTTTCGCGCTACGCCATTGGTCCCCTTTCTATACGCTGCACTAGCGCAGCTCTTGGCTTTGTTATTATTGTTTTGTTTTGCGCAAAAATGCACTTTCAAATCGCGCTAAAATTACTTTCTTTGTGAAATCCGAATTCATGTAATCTATCTGCATATCGCTACTATCCTCAATGTGCTTCCAATAAGTCCACTGCGCCTGCTAAAGGTTGGTAAAAACTGTACTTTCAACTCTTCCTACGTAATTTTCTGACTGGGACTCGAGTCGACCATTGCCCTCAGACCCGGGAAATCCACCTTGTTTACGTATCATTTGCCGGTGGGTTTCAGATTTCTTTCGTTTTTCTGTCTTTTAATGGTTCATTATCATTATCTATAACTATTTTCTATGCCATGGAGGGAAATTCTGCTTCTTTAGTTCACATAGAACTACGTCAATCACATCTGGTTCTGATAGTGCTCCTGGAAGTCTCCTCATACTTGGCATCTTTCTAGCTACATTATCGGGGTTAATGACTCTGCACGTTACACTTTGATACCTTGGACCCATATTTATTGAAATGCTTCACTTACTTCTAACAAGACTGCTCAGTACCCTACATTGATTTTAGAAGGGTGCAGTATACGGAAGAGCGAGTCTCAGTTTGTAGGTCAACAGAAGTAACAGTGCATCGTAGCTTTAAGTAGTCTTACAATTTCTAGCCATAAACTGCTTCCCATAGGTGAGTCTTGCAGTTTTTGTTTGGATTTATATTAGTTTTTAACTGATTTACTCAATATTGCATTTTAAAAAATCCGGGGGGAAACGGCTTAGGAAGTGACAAAATGAAAGGAGACATTTTGCCTAGAATTCCTGGCATTTTCAATCAAAACAAGAGCTAAGAAATGCCCCTATCCATCACTTGATCAGAGTATGAAGCACTCATCATCATCAGATTATCTCTCACACCTCAGCACCTCTGCATATTTTGACTTTTTAAGCAAGGAAAGAACGTTAGCCCCTATGCCCAAGCCTACTGGATCATTCTTAACCAAATAAAATTGCTAATTTTAGAGAAATGAAGGCAGTATTTCTCTTGGAAAAAAGTTGCATTTGATAAAGAGTTTGATTACTGTATGGAAGGGAACTTTTCTTTAAGAAGAGGTAGAAGAATCCTGCTTTTATTTATTTGAATTTTGCAATTGTTTTGGTTGAGAATGATTCCTTAGGCTCATGCGCAGAGGATACCGTCCTTTTTTTTTTGCTTTGCAAGTCAAAATCTGCTGTCGATTGACCCAATTAATGTGGTATTTTGCTTCTCGGTTCAACCATACTGCAAACCTGAAACATATCACCTATAGTATAACATATAAAATAATTATTTTAATTTTCCTCTAGGTATGCTGTATTGTAGAATTTTGTTTGATGTACTGTTCCAGTTATTTTTTCTTTAAGGTAATTCCGGAACCACTCTTTAAGACCTGGAATTCATCAAATATTGAAGAAATAAATTGAAAATATTAAATAGAAAGCTAGGCACTTAACTGGAAAGCTTCGCAGGCATTTTACAGTAGCAAATAATTCATTTTGCTTGTTTTTTCTACTTCTGATCAATAACTGCTTATTTCTCTTCTCAATTTTCAGGGTAGAGCATGGCTCCTGCAACTAGGTCTCATCCAGGGGGTGAGGATGGAATGGAAGGGCCGAAGGAGGATATGGAATGTGAGAAGGAAAAAGTAAGCCCCCAAAAGAAAAACGTCCAGGACAAGAAAACGGATGCCCAAGAAAAAGAAGTGAAACTAATTGCTCCTTACAAAAGTAAGTCCAACTTCTCTCCTTCAGTGACGAGTTTTACTGGAAACTGGAAATCTAAAGAAAAAAGTATGAACAATCTTATACAGTATGAAAAACAACGTCTTATACGTTAAGGGTTGCCACAGTCAGGAAAAACCGGAAAATGTCAAAGAAAATGATGATAATGACAGGGAAAAATTGTTATGCCACCTTTAATTGCTTTCTAGAATGGGTTTGATGTCTGGAACAACGAACTTTGTCCGAAAACTATTTTTAATATGTCTTTTGAACCATCTGGCTTATCTTCAACTGTCAGGAAATTTAACCAAAAGATGTCAGGGAATTTATTTATTTATTTTATTTATTATAACTTTCGTACATGTGAGCCCCATTATTAGGGCTATGGCACAGGTCAAAAAATACTATACAATAATTAAAAATATAAATTACAACTGTTACATTTGGTGGTGTTTAATAGAACGTTACACAACAGCTGAATTTAGAAATTCGTTCAAATTATAGAATGCCTTCCTTAAAAGTAGATCTCGAAGTAAATTGAAAAATGTCTGTATATCACCGTCGCGGAGCTTTTGTTTTATGTTCCACGGTAGAGCATTTATAATTTGGATAGCCGAAAATTTGCAACCTTGTTCAGATAGTTTCAGAATTTTAGTTCAAGAATTTCATTCTTTCTAAAGTCTGTGGCAACCTTGACATTTTTCAATAGCTCATAATTCTCTCGTCCACAAAAAAATCTCTGTTGCTGTCAGAACACCTTAAAAGAAAATCCTGTGCGTGAGTGAGCTTTCTCTCTTCATTTAACTTTGTTGTTAGTTCCTCACTGCCATAGGTTATTTTATGCTAAGTGGTACAGCTTTGAAAAGTTGATCCTTGTAGAATCTGATAAAATTTGGCATACCTGGTATAATTCAAAGCCAAGTCAAAATCCAAAATTCCATGTACTTTGGACCTCTCATTAGGGTTTTATCAGTCACTGGAGGTTAGCAAAAGCCAACTCTGTTTGATTGGAGTCACCACTGTATCAATATGTAACTTGAGAACGGTTACTTAATTGGAGAACAGAAAAAAAGATAGCCAAGCCCCAGTTAAGATAGCCCTGAGCAAGAGTTTTTCGGGCATGTGCAATAAAATTAGATGTGCGCAAAAAATTATGGGGCAAATTTTAATTATGTAAATGGTAGCTTTAAAAATTAGACATTTTAATCCTATAGAAAATTCATATAAGGTTGCTATTTCAGTCACCTAGGTCTGTGCCTAATTACTGACTGGAGATGAGCTGGATTCAAAAGTTAGGTACTTATGGTTTGTGCAAAATTGTCATTTTCTGCACAGAATTTTGATAACTCACTTCAGTGTCCACTGAAACGCTAGTTCCAGGAAGTCTAGCGATAGGGTTTGGGGTTGAGAAAGTGGTTTTGCTGGTTTAATTTCCTCTCAGGCAGAGAAGCATGTGGCGTAAGATGAGCAGATTCTGTTATTCTATACTTTGTTTTTCCTCAATAATTGTTTACTTTGTTTTTTACAGGGAGTGATAAAATCAAGGAAGCTCTCCTGAGCAGAATCAAAGTTCTGGATGATTATTTTGATCTTCTGGGCAAAGTAGGTGAAGGAACATTCAGCACTGTCCATTTAGCTGCTCTGAAAAGAGATCCATCTAGAATGTTTGCTGTGAAGCATCTTGTTCCAACTTGTCATCCAACGAGGATTATCCGAGAGCTTCAATGTCTGCAGACAATAGGGTGAGTATTTTTATCAAAAAATTACGAACATCCTTTCAAATGTATGCACAAACGGTATCCAACGAGAAATCCACGCTCCATAGGTTAGGTGATTTGTTTCAAATAGCACCTATTCATATCAGATTTATTTTACTGGTAATTATACTGCCTCGTTCTCAGGGTTTGAATTTGTCAGGGAATGCAGGGCAACCTGGAGACGTCAGAGAATTTTGTGAATATCGTGTCGGCTCAGTAATTTTAGCTGGTGCCATTCAAAAGAGCGTACACAACTTCAAAGTGCCTCTTTCTTTAATTTGAATTAATCTAGAAGTGAAGATTATGTCCATACATAAGCAAAAGTCAGTGCAAAAAAAAGAAAAACTTAAGTGGAAGTTTTGATTTTAAGAAAGTACAAAATCAGGGAATCAGTTAATGAAGAAATCCTGGAAACCTTTAATGGTTTCTTCACCCATCTTCCATCTTTTTAATCGCACAGGGTGTCTGAAAACAGGGAATGTGGGGAACTTCATTAAAGCTGAGATAAATGAAGGAATGTCAGAGAAATCAGTAGAAAGTCTTGTTATCCGAATTACAAACAGGTACGCAGCAAGCATGAAAACATCTGGTCAATAGACCTCTTTATTAAATTATTTTATGCGGAGCGAGTAGCTGTAAATCCATGGTGCAGCAGTGTGTTCTGGGATGGAGTGAGTTTTGAATTTTAAATATTCTTTTCCCCTGTTTTAGCTTTTGAATGTAAGTATGTATGGCAATTTTGGCATTTTCAAAAGTCCAGGAACCACTTGTGAAAGGTCAGGAAGAAGAAAGGAAATTTCAAGATAAAAAAAATTGTGTTGTGTTGAAAAGCCTAGGAATTTAAAGATCCTAAAATGATGGCTACCCTTGTAGTAGCCCTTTTCCCTCTGCATGATCTGATCTGCTCTTTACAAAATTTCTCAAATAATTGTTAAGTTTAATTCATTACTTTTTTCCCCTTTGGTTTTTACAGTGGTCAAGATAATGTGATTGGTGTAAATGTATGCCTCCGGTCTGAAGACTGTGTAGTTTTTGTGATGCCTTATCTCCCTCATCAAAAGTTCTCTGTAAGTTTCCATCAATTTCTCTCTTTTTTATTAATTTATAGCTGTTGCAAAAACATGCGGAGGTTTAAAATTCCTCGCATCAGGAAATCCCTTTTTGAGTTCTACCCAGAATCAAGTGATTTCGACAAGGATATGTTTACTCTTATTCTCAATAAGTAGTAGGTCAGTTGCGCTGGCCGCAGAATTGCTTTTTTGTTGATCACAGACTCTAAATTAGCAAAACATATCAAAACACGTCCAAATACTTAATTTCTACATCCAATATCAATAGAGGTATCGCCTTTCAACAAACATGGCTGAAGACATCATCCATCGCAGTAGTGAATATTGTTGTTCTATCCCGGTTTCAAGTGAAGCAATCAGTGCAAATTTGTTTATCACTGACTGATGAACGAAAGGTGAAAGAAACCATGGTACACACCTCTACCGTAGATAACATTATACACAGTTTTTTTTTTTTTTTTTTTGAAAGGCTGATTTTTCTGTCAATATTGATTGTAGAAAGTAAGTGTTCAGACAGTTTTTATCACTTCCTGCTAATCTATCAGCTTAAACCATCAAAACTTAAAATTAAAATTTAGGACTCCCTTTGAAGAATTTTTCGGTGGCAGAAGTCCAAGAATTTGCAGTAAAATATCTGGTTTATTTCCCTCAAATTTCTCTCATCCATTCCAAGGTTTTAATTTGTTTTGCTCTCCTATTACAGAGTTACGTGTTCAAAATGGACCCTGCGGAAGTTCAGTTATATATGAAGCACCTGCTCATAGCTTTGAAGAGGGTGCACTCTTTTGGCATCATCCATCGAGATGTCAAACCCAGTAACTTTTTATACAATAGAGATACCAAACAGTAAGTTCTTTTACATTATTTCCTCTCTCTCTCTCTCTCTCTCTTTCTCTCTTGTAAACGAAGGTTCATGTCACAAAGATTATCTTTCTCATCGGAATAATACATTCCTTAGTTCCTTAATAAATCCTCTAAACCAAGAAAAAATATTCCAGACGCTGCAAAATAGTAGCGCAGCTGCAAAAACTTAACCAATCATTTTAAGTCGAGTATGTGAGCACTGCATCATGTTTCAATTTCTGATTTTTTATGAACCCTTTAATGGAAAGATGCATATTTTATTGAAATCTGTCATAATGTCATGTGACAATAAACATAAAAGAAATTTTGAATCAGCAATGAAGAAATTGATTCTAGATTCATCGTCGTAGAAGTTGTAATGTGGATTCTGAATTTTTCCTCATGGTTTCTTCTTTCCTTTATTTAGGTTTTTACTGATCGATTTTGGCTTAGCGCAACCTGTAGATGAACTTGCGCCAAAAAACAATGTGAAAACTGATAAGAAGAGGAAACGTTGTGATTTGAATGAGGTGAGTTTGCCTGGTGGCTCTAAGACTTTTTTCATGAAACATATCATCAAAAGTATTCTCAATCCTTGTGGAAATAGGCAAAAATAGAAACTGAACCCATTTTGTTCAATTTCTTTCTTCAATTATATTATTTTAGAAACTTCAAGAGAAAACTTTGTTTGCTCCTTTCCACCTTACCTTCTCTCCTATCTGATGGTAAGTCTGAATGTTTGAATGTAGCATGCCAAATTTTTCTCAATAGTAACAGCAAGTTCACAAAGTTTCATAAAAAACAGTGATATTTATGAAAATTCTATGTTATGTCACACTGTATCCTGAGTATTAAATTTTTTAATGGAATTTTATAATAAGTTATTATTCATTCCATCAGTGTTAATTTCTTTTTTTTCCTTGAGGAAAAGAGCACAATTTTTTGTCGAAAGTTGTAAATGTTTCAGCATAGGTAGGTTTTCATGCCTTTTAAAGCTCAAACCCTGGTTTTTTCATTTTCCAGAATGCCGAAAACGCGCAGAAGAAAAAAGAAGAGCTGGGTGAACTGCAAGCTGCCAAGCGGCCTGTGCTCAGACCTCTGTACCCCAACATGCCGGTCCTGAGGCCTATGGTACGCAAGAAAGTCAAAGATCCGGCTGTGAGCCCCCCAAAAACTACTGATAAAGAAAAGATCCAATTATCCACGCGGTTTAGTGCTTCGTTGAGTTTATCTGCCAAGCAGCCAGAACGAACAGAAGTCCAGGTC
Organism: Bemisia tabaci; assembly: GCF_918797505.1. Classification (NCBI taxonomy): domain Eukaryota; kingdom Metazoa; phylum Arthropoda; class Insecta; order Hemiptera; family Aleyrodidae; genus Bemisia; species Bemisia tabaci. The sequence continues at coordinate 36,941,009 of NC_092796.1, forward strand.
CCGCGGACATCCATCTCAAGTGAAGTTCAGCCACCGGAGAGCGTGAACAAGTCAGAACCGAGCTGTTCAACCCAGAGGTTTCAAAAGTTGGTGCCGAACCCTCAGTCTACGTGCAATAATGTTAGTAATTTCGTCGTTCAAGATTCGCAGGTAAGCTCATTTGCATTTGCTTTCTGCCTGTTATTTTTTATTAATTGTGACTATCCACAAGAGAAAAGACCAAGTTATGGCATGGAGTGAATTTTCCAGTCCTGAAATTTTTTCCAAATTAGGTTGCAAAATTCGAATTCAAGTTTTTTACTAGGAACTTTCCAATATTTGAAAGATTTAGTTAAAAGCTTTCTGTTCGTTTTTTCCAATTAACAGTGCGACGTTGTATCCTGATTGACCAATGAATTTTTTCAAATGAAACATTCGGAAGTATCAGATGAACTGAGCTTACATTAGTTTCGTTACTATTTTTTGATGATAGAACTGAAGGAAAAATTAATTCCAAAATGCAAAAAATCAGGGAAGCTTTAGAAGGGGCTTAAATTTTGTCTCACATATCTGGTAAGTCATGGCAAGTGAGCAAGATGGCGACAGAGTCGTAGTTAAGTAAAGGAATGCAATGCCGTGTTGTGAGGTTTAGTAATGCAATGGGCTTAGTACTGCCAACACCGTCTGCTTATGTAACTTCCCAGATTTGCAGCGCAAGGAGTACCAGTTAAATGTGTATGGATGCTCCCACTAAAGCAAGCATGATTTCTCAGCAAAGACAATGTTTTGAAAGCTTCTCTTATTGTTCTCATGCTCAATCCTGTCGGAAGCAATCATTTCCAAGCAAATCCCTCCTAAGCTACACTGACTCGAGCATAGTTTGAAGCACAACAGTTAGTAACTTCGAATAGCTTTTTTTTAAGTGTATAAATTCTTCAAAACACTGAGACAGGTTAGAGTAATCTCTTCTTTGGAATTGTTCAGTTACCTATTTTTCTTTACTTTTATTTACGGAAGTTATTTGTGGTGTCTTTCAGGTTCTAGATAAACCGGGAACAAGTCGGACAAGAAATCAAACAACGGGAGGTGTTTTTCCTCAGCCAGAACGGCGAGCTCCTACTAGCAGAAGAATCCGCCCATGCACTTGTGCTGGCAAGTCTCAGATCTGCAATGGGTGTATGACTCGGAGAGCGCCCAATGCAGCCCGCGCTGGCACGCCTGGGTTTAGACCACCTGAGGTATTGCTCAAATACCCACATCAAACGACAGGTAAGAAAACTTCATAATCATTCTCAATTTCAGGCTGTTAAACTTTCCGAGTCTGATGGGATTTATATGTTTGAATTCTTCGGAATCCCCTTATAAAATTTTGCATGATATCAAAGGCCTCTTATAGTGTATTTCTGAAGGAAATTATCCATTTTTCCAACCCAGCCCCCTCTGTAGATAGAGACTAATTTGATGATTTGCCCTTCTGTAATGTTACAGCTGTAGATATTTGGTCTGCTGGTGTAATTTTAATTAGTATACTCAGTGGCTGCTCACCGTTTTTCCGCGCTCTGGATGACATAACTGCTCTTGCTGAAATTATAACTGTTTTTGGAACTGATAACGTCAAAACTGCAGCTGCCAAATTAGGTAAGCTCAATTTAATCTTACTTCCAGGGATTTTAGCAACAATATGTTTTGGGTTTTGATCATTTTTAATCGTTAACTTCCTTTTGATAGCTAATTGTGAAGAATGCATATAACAAGTGCAATTTAAAAGAATATCTGATCTTTTTTTGTTTTCTTCAAGGAAAATCAAGGAACACACTATGATTTTTTGAGATGATCACAGAAACCTTCGATCAAAATTGTTTGTCTCTTTTCCGCCAAGAAAATAAAACATTGGTGCATTTTCGACCTCAGCTATTGATATGTTGTAGCCGTTGATATATTCTTGAAAACTTTTGAGAAAAACCTACGCATTTTAAATTTTTAGTATAAAAATTTCTGTTTCTATTCTTGTTTTGCTCTTTTTCTGAAGGTACCTAGCATTAAGTCGTTCTGCTACATCTGTGGCGGTCAACTTAGAATCTTTTTTCCAACACAGGCACTCTCTGTGCATAGACTTTTTAAGACACTTTGACACATTTGAAAATCGGAATAAATTAAGCACATTTTTTGAGTGTGTTTTTCAGTCATACATAGGTCAAGTTCAGTAGGCTGATTGTAGAATTTGATAGACAAAAAAGACAAAGGAAAAATAAAGTGATTCTATTGGTTGAAATGAGTGGTTGTTATAGACTAAAGGAGAAAATTATGGACTAACTATAGTCTCTCATAGGTTGTCGTTAGTCAATCTGCCACCTACCTCCTTTGTCCATTACAATAACCTGCTTTCACCAGAAGGATAACTTCATTTTCAATTTTTCTTCTTTGTCTATCATTTTCAATACTCAACCTGCAACTTACCATTCAAAGACGTCTTATTATGCAATGACCCTTTTTAGGAATTGAGAACTTTTGAGAAAAAAGTGTTGGATCGTTGTAATAAGTCTGTATTTCTTGTCCCCCTACCGTGTATAGCTTTCCTAATTTCTTATTTGTCGTGTCTTTGTATAATTTTAGGAATAACTGTTCTCTGCAATGAGAATCGCAAGCCGTACAACCTGAAATCAATGTGTGAGAAATTACGAGAGAGGAAGTTCGAGCACTCAAGGCTGGCAGATGATTCGTGGAAGCAGTTCCCTGTTTGTCTTGGTTGCAACAACCACCGACATCCAGAATTTGGTTGCTCGTGCGCAAGAGGAGAACTGCTTGGAATCAAATTCCCAGATGAAGCCTATGATCTCTTGAAGAAACTATTAGAAATCAACCCTAAGGAAAGAATTACTGCAGCTGATGCTTTGAATCATCCCTTTTTCAGCATGGAACTGTAAGCGCACATTTTTTCTCTCAATTTTCTTCTTTATTGTGGATAACTAAATTGTTTTCTTTTATTACCATGTTTAAGTGAATCCTAAGAGCTTACTGCCGAATAGTCTTTATTTCTTATGTTTAAAAGAAGTAGCTCATTATTATGATGCGCTGAGCATTTTTTTTTTTTTTTTTTTAGGTACATACTTCTTAAAATTAAGAAATCTTGTGAGTTTAAAACTTGTTATTTTGTTAAATCAAATTTTCAAATTTATTTCTTTAAAATTTAAATCAATCTTTAACTATCTTAGTTTCCTTGTTAGTTGTCAAAACATTAGAGTAGGCAATATTTTGTTTATACTTATTAGCATTTCAGGTTAAGTTTCTTTTTTCATTTTCCTGGAAGAGGGATGCTTTTTTTCAATGCGTACTTACTTTAGAAGTGATTTTTCTTTTTTCTTAGAAATTTTTATCTTAGGTTCAGGGATAACACTAAAAGGAGCAAACTTTTATTTCGAATGAAACATGTTTTCCTCGCCATCCCTTTTTCCCAGAAAAATTGACAAATTCTGTTTTTCTTCTTTTTCTGATTATTCTTCTCTCTTAGTTCCAATTCTTCATGTTCTAACTTGCACTATGAAGCTGCATCCAGACGATCTGGTATCATTTTAAAGATGTAGAAAATTTGTTTCCGGTTTGAATTTACAATTAAATTCAAGTCAGAATCTGTTATCGTTGATAATTTAGAAAATTTAGTAATTTTGTCCACTGACTTTTAAAATTGATCAAAAACTAAGACAGTTTAAATAATTAATGATTAACAATATAATTAGTGGATGTTAGTCTTGTCGATTTTATTACTTTTCTACTAAAAATGTTAAATTTATCTCAAGCTCTTTCGGTAGTTGAGTTTTTGCAGGTATTTGGGTAGCTATTAATTACTTAAGTTTTGCATGATGATCGTAGTTTCAATTTAAACACTGATTATTGAAATAATCCAATGTTGGTAATCCTTCTCTGATGAGTATGGAGCTTATTTAGGAAAGCTCTAGAAAATTTATAAATTTAAGGGATTTTTTCATAGAAAAAACAAATGAACAAGAAAAAAAGTTTGTTATATGTCTAATATATTTATGTACAATTTGCATTTTAACTTTATAACTTTTGAAACATACATTTACCCCAAAAGAGCTATTCAGGCATGGTCTAAATCTAGACTTTTGACTTGTTTTATCGGTTTAATTTTATATCGTTTATCAAGAAAGTTTCTAAGTACGTCATTCGCACCATGTTCTCTGTAAAATCATTACTTTTACTTATTATTTCAAGTTCTTCACCAAATGTCTTACGGTGAAAGGTGATCATCTCGAGGGTTTTGACAATGGTCAAATGGGGATTTAATGTATCCCATTTGTAGGTTTAGCCATTCTTGAAAAATGTTGAGTTTCATGCCAATAAGAGGTTGATAAAACCCATGTGCACATGTCAAAAGAATCATTTGCCTGGAATTTTGAATTGGAAGATTTGACTGCTTAGCATAAAACTTGATGTTGAATAACATCCTTGAATTCTCCGCTCTAAAAATCTAGTGTTAATTCATCTTGTTTCACATTTTTAAATTTTTGTAGGGACTCGAAACTAGTGGTTTCCCCATCGTAGTGATTTTTTCTTGCATAATTTGCCTACCATCATAAAATCGTCATAGAATCGTGTTTTGATGTTTTCGGACTTTAGTTCAGTAGTTATAAATGAGACCTGTCCAAACACTATATGATATGATATCATCCACCGCAATTTCTTCCACTGTGGTTTCATCTGTGTTTTTAGTCAAGCATTCAATGTAAATGTGTGCATCCTCAATCAATGTAGCCGATGTTGAAGAAACCATAGTATGTGCTGCCGCTGTCGATGGCCTCATACAAGTGTTTTTCAAAGGGTGATATCTTCATTAATGATGGACGCAAAAACTAGGCGTTTAGATAGATCTTATTACTCTCTGCCAATCAATGTGCTTAAACCATCAAAATGCGATTTTGTGACTAGGGCAACTGACTGCATATAGTCAAGAGCCAAAGTGATTGATGGATGAGAGGTGATGCTCTTCTTATATAGTCTTTGTTGGTGTGATTGGACGCAAATAGAACTTGTAGAGATCCAGTTTCAATTTCAATGTAAATTTTCCTCTATTTACTTGACGATACCAAAATATTTTTGACTGGATCAAGCTCTACAAGCCACTATAGTTTAAAGCTGACCTGTCCGTCAGTCCAATCAAAGTTTTAGGATAGGCTCTTAAGTTACATATCATGATTTTTTTAAGATCATTAAAAATGAGACTATAAAAAACTACATTATATTTAGGTTTTTCATTTATTCTAAATTCTCTCTAAAGTACTAAATTTTGCTCATTCGTTTTTAAGTAATGGAATGGTAGGAATTTGTTTTACTTTTCTTGTTCCTTGGTTCTAAAGACTCAGCTCATTCTGTCTAAGTTACTAATCCAAAGTAGACGTGATCATTATTTCTTATGTGTATAATTAGGGGTTTAAAATTGCCTAGCAGTGGGGAAGGAGTGATAGGCATTTCTTACGAAGTGAGGTATCTTACTTGAATTAGATGCTTATTGAGAAATAATTATTTCATCAAAAGTAGGTTGAAATTTTAACTCTGGTTTTTCAACTCAGTGACCTTTTTACTTTTTCTCATTCGCTTCTTGCCAAGTTTAAAAAGTCCGTCTTCGGGTGAATTTGCAGTGAGCAGTTCATAATTAAAGAAATGAAATATATCCTATGAGGATACTGGTTTCAATAAATTTTTTCAGCAGAAAATAGGTTTTAATCTGCTTTTGAAAAATCTGCTTTGAAATCTGACAGTTAGAAAAAAATCCATGGCAACTTAAAACATTGTATCTGGAAGTGTAAAATAAATAAATTTATTCTACTCTCGAATATTTATAGCTTGGATTTCAAGGTTTTTGTGAAAGATTTTCCAAAGTAAATATATTAAATATTCTTCCAATCATAAGATGTTTGGTTTTTGCTGAAAACTCAAGGCAAGAAATACTCAAGTTTATGTTTTTTGTGTGATTTACCTAAAAATGATTATTATTTCAACTTGCCAACTCAAAAATTGTCTCTTAAACTTCACAACTGATTGATCCACACTGTCAATCTGATTGACATGCTGCCACTTTTCTTTTACAAACTTTTTTTGAAGGTGCGTTCAATCATTGTATATCTTGTAGTTTACCTTACCTCCTTCTCTTCTGCTTCGCTAAACTAGGTACTTCTGACATTGCTCAATGATCTCAATGTACAAAAAAACTGAATTTATGGAATAATTATCATTATTAGCAAGTTACTGAGTGTCAAAAATTTAATGTATGTTGCTGCCATTAGCTGTAAATCTCTCAAAATGTGTCCCCTTGTTTTCTACTGTGGTTTCTAATAAATGTGCTGTTCCTATGATTAGATAGTTGTTCATTCCATCTTGTATGAACCTAATTGGCCCTGTGGCAATCCAAGTATTACATTAGTCACTTGTGAAGGGGGTCTGAGCGTGTGTCACCAAGTCTTACGAGAGAAATGGGGGTCAAGCCCAGGGTGGCATGTAACAAAAGAAATCTAATAAAGATGGGAAATTTCCACGAGGTACATACATATTTCAAGAAGCTGTGAAACTTTGGAAAAATATGAAACCTTCATTTCAAGGGCGAGGTATGCCACCTGCACTATAAAAACCAAACAATACAAAATATTCAACATTTTTTCCTTTCACTCTCGATTTTTTTTTCTTTTCTCGCACCGGAAACTAGAGTATCAAAACGAATAAAACAATGTCTTGCAACAATTTGTCGCTCCTCTGACGTAGGGGCGTATCTCTATTTCCACTTGAGCCCCAGAAGTTATAGAAGTATGCGGAGCACGGGACTCACGTAAAAAAATAGGCAGAGCCTTATGCCAGAGGAGCGACGAATTTTGGCAGCATTTTGATCATTATTTAGCAGGAGCCCATAGTCTACCAACAGATATCCGGGACCGGGTTGTAAGGGTCAGGAAAACCTGGGATAGTTAGGAAATATGACAACCACCTGGAAGGCCAGGGGAATTCTCAGAGCTGCAGCTCAACAGTGAAAACCTATCCCTCGATAATCCTGAACCTATATTCCTTCGCGAATTACTCTTAATGAAAATGTTTTCTTTCTTATTCTGCAGTGCCAAGGAAAAACGCCGTATGAACCATCAGGCGTTGCCAAATTTTGATTGATAAAACACGAATTTCCTGATGAACTTATGAATATTTTTCTTCCAATTTTTCATCTATTGTTCACAATTTCACCTAAAGTTCCTGGAAATGTCAAGGAAAAATATTCATGACTTTCCTCAGAAATAAAAATTTTACTGAAGGAAGTTTGGCAACTCCGATTGTGTATACGGCGTTCTTCCTTAGGACGGCAATCATTATTATTGATTTCTCCAATTATTCTGTCGATATATTATTAATTTTTTATATTCCATCTCTTTTCATAGCTTAAAAATTACTTTTGGCAATCGCGGTAGAATATAGTCCTCAGATGAGCGCACTCTGAGTCCACCTATGGATTAACCCACGTGAGGTGCGCGAAGCGGGTTCATCTGCGAAGCGGGTTGATCCGCGTAGCGGCCAGAGAGCGTGCCTCCTAGTTTTTGAATACTAATGTCAGGGCCGGATTCACCTACTTGCCGCCCATGGGCCGCCTATATTTTACCGCCCCTTTCTCATTCGTTTTGAAACTCGATAAAAAACATCAAATAACGTGCCAGCGGGGGAGGGGTGCATAAGACGCATTTACTCGTGTTGAACATATTTTTTTTTGGGAAAGCCCTGTCAACAGTACTAGCAAAAGTTCACGAAACTTAGCGCGAAAGTTAAGTTCCGTAAACCTATCTCTGTGTGGCCTTCCATTCATAAGAAATGAACGAAAAAATTATGAAAGAACAAACATAAATGTGGTTCAATGATTTTAACTTCCGCCGCCGCGCCGTGTTGGGCGCAATGCGTGAAGTATTCACGCAGTCTTGTAGGCGCTATGCGTTTCACGCTGACCGCACTGTGTTTGGCGCAATGCGTGAAGTATTCATGCATTCTTGTAGGCGCTATCCGTTTCACGCTGACCGCAACGACAGCACTGTGTTTGATGCAATGCGTGAAGTATTCGTGCAGTCTTGTAGGCGCTAATATGTGTTACATGCCGATCGCCGCACCGAGGGCTTCTCCTTTTCATCTCAAGTCCTCGTTATCATTTCTCTCTAAGTCGCGCAATTCTAGGCCAAATTGTGTGTTCGGTTTCTCTCGTGTAACTCGACTTATTGAGGGTGCTGTCTCTTGTATCACTAAGAGACGACAAAATTAGAAATTATACTATACTCTCAGGAAATGAGATATTTTGTCGCCTTTTCTCGTTTGTAATTTTGTTTTTGTAAATCCGATTTTTTTTTATACCTACACTTTAAAAAATTGCAAATTTTTGCTGCCCCTTAGATTTGCCGCCATGGGCCGCGGCCCATGTGGCCACCCCCTTAATCCGGCCCTGACCAATGTCTCCGAGTCAAGCAAATCGTGTTTGTCAGTACGCCTACTTTTCTTGCGCTGCGTTAAAGTCTCTGTTTCCTGCATTTTGCCGCTTGGCGATTCCTCGTGTGGTTCAGAATGATCAAATTTTTAAAAACCTAATAATGGATCCAGAAAATTGGCAACGTTGTCTTTTCTCCCTTTAAACTTATAGAAATGTATCGATTCTTGGAGGGGCCAAGTGCTACGACAAGAATCGATTATTTAACATCGGTTTAAATGGAGAATTCGGTGTTGCCTAATTGCTGGATCCGCTTCTGATAATGCCTCTCCGCGTCAAGCAACTCGTTTATGTCGGTACGCCTACTTTTCTTCATCTGCGTTAAAGTCTCTGCAGTGATTTCTACTTTTTGATCAGATTATGTACAATAATTCGGTCAAAATTAAAGCAACTTAGAGTAAACTAAATTAAAAAGCACCATTAATTTTTTTCTCGGATCATTGGTTCGCGAAGAAATCAACAGGATACTGTACCTTACGTATATTTTCAAGAATTGACCCTTGTTTCATGTATTGAAATCGGCACTTTACTCACGTTGTTTGTTATTATTTCACCGTGTAGGTAATCTTCCATCTATTGGACTGGAACAACTTTGTAAGTATTTGGCAAAGTTGCTGTTAAACAAGGGGTAGAAGTACTTTCTGAGGAAAAACTGTCCCAATCACGTAAAATTACACAAGGAGGTTTGTACGTGCACAGATTTTCAGATTTTTTACGTCACGCATTTAGCTTTACCTGTACCTATAACTTTGATCGGCGAAAAACGCAAATTGCAATGAGTGCGACTCGTTATGACTGCGAATGTGGCAAAGTTGCGAGAGGGCGACGGATTTCTAAAAACTTTTCCAAGAAAACTGTGCTAATCACGTATAAAACACGCAAAAAGTTGCGTCTGTGGACTAGGGCCGGATTAAGGGGGTGGCCATACATGGGCCGCGGCCCATGGCGGCAAAATGTAGGGGGCGGCAAATTTTGCACTCTTTTTAGGTGTCTTTTTGTGTTTTTCTTCGTAGGTATCAAAAAAAGAGGGGAAAATCGGATTCAGAAAATAAATTACAAACGAGAAGAGGCGACAAAATCTCTCATTTCCTGAGAGTAAAAGCATAGTAATTACTAATATTGTCGTCTTTCGGTGATACAAGAGACAACATCTGTAATTAGTCGAGTTAAGAGAGAATCCAAACACGCAATTTGACCTGGAACGGAGCGGCGCGGCGGTCGGCATGAAACGCATAGCGCCTACAAGACTGCATGAATACTTCAAGCATTGCGCCAAACAGCGTGGTTACTGACGACTTTCACGACGGCGCAGAGATACATCAATTCGTGCTTAACGGATGTCTGTGCTGCATCTGCAAAAACTGAAGGCGCGATGGCGCGAGACGTGAACTCGCAATGCTCCCCTAAGCTGCCTATGAATTCATGGTTGCTCATGAGAAGTGAAAAAACAATTAATTATGAAAGATAAAAAGTCCATTCTTGTCACACAAAGTTGCCACGCAGTGGTTTTTTTTTAAAAAAAAAAAAAAAGTCTTGACAACTTTCACCACAAAAAAATTACAATGTCGTAAATACAATTTTAACCTCCGTGGTTAATTATTTTTGTGGCGTAACAAGACAATTTTTTCTGCATAACCAGAAACTGCGAGGGAATAAAGCTGAGTTTTTGCAATAATATGCGACCGTCTACAAGAAAAGAGACATTATCGTCCAAAATAGCTGGCGAATTGAGCTATGTATCGGTACCGGAAAATAGATGAGCATTCTAAAAGCATTTTGACAGTGTATGTCCGCAACCACGTATCTCGTTTGCGGTGTCTAAAAATTTCCACCCCATTTATTTTTTTAAAAGAAAACAAAGCGACATCATTTCTTGAAGTTCTCGCAAAATTTTTTCACTTAGAGAAGAAAAATCACGGCAGTTTTCAAGAATTCCCGTTGAGTACTTTTTCATTTAAAAAATAAAGTATAATAGGAAGTGTGCAGTGCAACTTCACAAACCTAGACACGTAGTTGCGGACTTTCACCGTCGATTTTGGATAAATAACTTGTAAAATTTTCAAACCAAACAAAAGTTTTCACGGTTCTACGTTTGCAATATTCGTCGCCTTCCGGCCAAAGTATTGCAAACGCCATACGACATTTAAAATTTTCCGCCGCCAATTTATTTTTTTACAGATAAACTTTTCGATGAAGCTGTCCGAGTTTGTCACTAAATTTTCTCTGCGTTGTCGATAAAATTCAGTAAAATTTTCAAACAGATTCAACCAAAAATTTCTCTGTAAAAAAATAAAATTGCGATGGAAATTTTTAAACGCCACATGGCGCTTGTGATTCTTTGGCCGGAATGCGATGAAATGTTATCATAAAGAATAACATGCTCTCGTCACCTTCCGCCTTCCGGCCGAAGTATCGCAAGCTCCATGCGACGTTTACAAATTTTCGCCGTCATTTTACTTTTTTACATAGAAATTGTTCAACGAAGCTATTCGAAAATTTCACTGAATTTTTCACTGAAACGGGAATAGAGCGAGGCAAAGGACGCGCGTTGACGACGGCGCGAAGATACAACTATTCGTACTTGATGGATGTCCGTGTTGCGTCTGCAAAATTGAAGGCGCGATAGCGTCCTAAACGAAGCCCGAGTACGTTTCTCCTATCTTCAGCTGCGTTGGCTCTCAATTTTTTTTTTCTCTCTATAATTGATATTCGCTTCAATTTCTAGGATTTATTTGTGGCCCTACATTTAATGCTCGTATGCGCCAGCCCATAACTTCCTATGGAGAGAGAGTCGGGTCAATTTGACTAGGTTTGAGATTTTAATAGTATAGTTCGTCCTCCGGCCAAAATATCATAAGCGCCAAGCGACGTTTCTAAATTTTCGCCGTCATTTTACTTTTTTACGTAGAAATTGTTCAACGAAGCTATCCGAAAATGTCTCTGAATTTTCTTTGTGCTGCCGATAATATTCAGTGAAATTTTCCAACAGATTCAACCAAAAATTTCTCTGTAAAAAAAAAAAAAGGTGGCAGAAATTTTTAACATAGCATGGAGCTTGTGATACTTTGGCCGGAAGTTGACGAGATCTGCAGCTTCGTAAACAGAGATACGCGGTTTAACCCTTTAGCCATCGCTATGTTTGGTCTCGTAGTGAGAGGAATTCGGAAATCAATGGCGAAAGGAAACAATAATGCGTATCTTCAATATAATTTTTGAAAATGTGCAATTTTAGTGTGCGTTATCAAAAGGAACACAGTACCAACGATTTTCCTCAAATTTTCTGAGAAAAATGAATCAATGAAGTAAATTCAAGGCACATTTTAAGGAGAATGTACGTTTTAATAAAATTTTTAACATTTATTTTAAATAAATAATTAGGTATAATAAAAATTCAAATAATTGATTTTAAAAAAAACACTCGAAACGTCGCAATCGGAGCTACGCATTTCATTTCACTGATACGTTTGTATTTATATCGATGAGAATACCACAGAATCAAAGTAGAATACCTTTCTCTCTTTCGCTTCCCCTCTCTCTTTCGATGATTTGTGTCGAGCGGAAATTCAATCCATACTTATTCAAATCCTGTGCAGAACTCATAACTTCGTTTACTACTCATCATATAGTCTCCACGGGAAACATCAACATTTGCATTTCATTAAGGGTTTACCTCATTCCTTTTTACATAGTCTCTTACTTGCCACTTATCATAAAGTTTTTTGTCGATTCAATAACGATAGAAACAATCCCTTTTTCCTCCTTTTAGCTCCCTCCGTTCTCTTCCCTCTTTTACGTTCTGCCTTCGTGAGACAATCAGACGAAAGATTATCAGAAGTAAGTTAGGTGAAGGTCACTTTTTCGATGCCGAGGTAATAATCGAATGTTTGTGATACATGGAGACCCGGCAATCCGACATAAACGAGGAGGATGGGAATCACTACGTGTTCTATATCGCCATTTTGGATCGAATACGTATCGAAAAAGTCACCAAAATGCTCGGCGCACACCGGGCTCAGTATTCGTCGATCAGAACATATAGTGCCAGCTTCCTCATTTACATTACGACTCTACATATGTACTCTATGCATCAGTTTGCGTCGTCGCAGACTCTCTGGCATAATTTACTTTTTAGATGAAGAATAATACGCAACGTCATCTCTTGAAAATTCCCATGATTTTTTTCTTCTTTGCGAGAAGAATATTTTGTGAAACTTTCAAGCAACACTGTTGCCTCGTTATTTTATGATGAAGTGAAATGGAAGCGGAGATTTTGAAACACCGATGTTCGATCTCACCTTCGATACGTGGACTACATTTTGCAATAAAGGAATCATCGCTTTTACTTCATCCATAAAAGCACATATATCCATAGGATGCAGCGATGCCATTTCCCGCTGCAATTTCGAATTTTGGAACTTATGCAATTTCTCGGGCCTTCAATCGGGATCCTCGAAAATCATGAAATATCCCGGAATTTCCAGCCATTTTCGTAATTTTCTCCGAATTTCGGGGTTTTCGTCGATTTTATCGAAATTGATTTTGCTCATCAAATCCGACAATCCTTGGAGTTAAATCCGGGCAAACTTCGGAATTTTTTCTCGGAACTTCGGAAAGAATCTGAAATTTTCTTAGAACTTTTAAAAATCGCAATTAATTCCGGGAACCCCGGAATCTTTGGTAAAATAAAATGGCAGCCCTGATAGGATGCATAATTGAACGTATTCATGCTAAAAGGAACTATGTTCTACACTGGAAAAAAAAAAAAAAAAAAAAAAAAAAAAAAAAAAAAAAAAACACATTGGATCTAGAGTCCAGACTTTTGAAAACATTGACAAGAAAATGGACTCTTGATTCAATCAGATTTAAGCTTAAATCAAGAACCAAGCCTCTTAATTTGAGCGGATTTCTTTTTGATTTAAGCTTAAATCTGATTGAATCAAGAGTCCTTTTTCTTGTCAATGTTTTCAAGAGCCTGGACTCTAGATCCAATGTGTTTTTTTTTTTTTTTTTTTTCCAGTGTACGCAAGCCCTATATACATAGTTCCTTTTAGCATAAATACGTCCAATTTACATGATGACACTTCGGAGGTTTCGGATCCCCTCTCCTCCGCCAATCCTTCGATATCTTCGGTGTAGGATAAGCAGATGAGGAACTTCTCCTCGATTTGTCAAAATTACACGCAAGATGAGACGGTGAAATGACCTGCGGGGAGGGGGGAGGGGATGGTCCTCCTGGAGCACTCGAAGCGTCCACGAGGGGGTCCTCAGGACGGGCGGGAAGGGGAGGGTGGTGGTTGCGGATCCGGAGGGTAGTCCTTTGATTCAATTACAATAAAAACAGCATCTTCATGCGTGCCGAATGATTCGTCAGTGCGCAGCACCCGGGCGCACTTTTATTCGGGCATTGTTTGACGGCCGCCGCGGTATCTGTTATTATCATTCGAGTGGGTAAATATTTTACACCAATTTCATCCTTGTCAAAAGTCTACTTGAGCCGCCGTCCGATGGGCCGCCCCAGGGTGCCGAATCTCCTCGGGATTCCTGGATTTCTAGCAAGGCATCCACCAAATCGCCGTTTTTCATTTGTGTATCGGTGGAAAATTGTGTGAGTTTTGATACGCGAGTGTCCGTAATAGGACGTATTTACAGTAAACGGAACTAGAGACAGGCTGAAAAGAAGGGGTGTGCTCAGGGTGGCATCAGGGGAATTTGAATGAAATGAAGAAGTGTCAACTCCCTGACTGGTTGTGAAAGGACCGAGTTTTGTGGCGGTTTGGCGTTGCAGAGCGTCGGAGAGCGCCATGAAAGCGACTCTTGCATACACGGAAAAAATAGGGTAGTCGACACAACCAGCGGCAGGTTGATGAAGCTCTCAGACCCCAAAAAGGTAGGAAATCTAGGAATTCAAATTATCCAGAGTGATTTATAATCACAATTGTTGGGAACTGTCGTTGGTAAAGCACGTATTTGACTTGGTTTTTGCATAAACTTCAGGGCCGGATTTACCTACTTGCCGCCCATGGGCCGCCTATATTTTGCCGCCCCCTTCTCATTCGTTTTGAAACATCAAACCATCAAGTGAACGAGTCGGGTGCATAAGACGCGTTTACTTGTGTTAGACACATTTTTTGCGAATGCCCTGCCAACACTACTAACAAAAGTTCACGGAACTTGGCGCGAAAGTTAAGTTCCGTAAACCTATCTCTGTGTGGACAAGGCCTTCCATCTATAAGAAATGAACGAAAAAATTATGAAAGACAAACATAAATGTGGTTTAATAATTTTAACTTCCACCGCCGCGCCGCGCCGCACTGATCGCACTGTGTTTGGCGCAATGCGTGAAGTATTCCTACAGTCTTTTAGGCGCTATGCGTTTCACGCCGACCGCTGCTAAACGCCTTGTGTTTGATGCAATGCGTGAAGTATTCATAAAGTCTTGTAGGCGCTATGCGTTACACGTCGACAGCCGCTGACTGCGTTGTGTTTGATGCTATGCGTGAAGTATTCATGCAGTCTTGTAGGCGCTATGCGTTACACGTCGACCGCCGCTGACCGCGTTCTGTTTGATGCTATGCGTGAA
Source organism: Bemisia tabaci (assembly GCF_918797505.1). Classification (NCBI taxonomy): domain Eukaryota; kingdom Metazoa; phylum Arthropoda; class Insecta; order Hemiptera; family Aleyrodidae; genus Bemisia; species Bemisia tabaci. The sequence continues at coordinate 36,956,080 of NC_092796.1, forward strand.
GTATTCATGCAGTCTTATAGGCGCTAATATATGTTACATGCCAACCGCCGCGTCGAGGGCTCCTCCTTTTCATCTCAAGTCCTCGTCATAATTGCTCTCTGCGCCGCGCCGCTCTAGGCCAAATTGCGTGTTTGGTTTCTCTCTTAACTCGACTAATTAAAGGTGCTGCCTCTTGTATCACCGAAAAACGACAAAATTAGAAATTACTATACTTTCAGGAAATGAAAGATTTTGTCGCCTTTTCTCGTTGTTAATTTTTTTTATACCTCTAAAAAAAGTTGCAAAATTTGCCGCCCCCTAAATTTACCGCCATGGGTCGCGGCCCATGTGGCCACCCCCTAAATCCGGCCCTGATAAACTTACTCATTTTTGCGGAAGAATGCTTACTTATCAATTGTCTTGTTCATTTTCGTTTGATATTGGAGTCTAAAGATTGACAGTGACGTTTTTCGTTTTCAAAGGTTACCTACCCCTTTGGACCCTAAGAGCTGCATATTTCGAGTTGTCCATACTCTCCCTACGTAGGTACTCTATTCTCTAATACCTGCGCATTAGAACTTTCCCACTTGTTTTTTTTTTCAACTCGATAAAGATATATGGCTCACTTTTCTATTATGGTTTTTAACTACTGAATTTATTAATTTTTACTCTTATAACAAAATAAAAGTTAGAGTATTTTTATTTATTTTTTTATTTTTATTTATATTATTTATCAATATTTTAGGTTTGGTTCCCTATGTTTTTCTTGTTCTTCACACTTTGTTTTCTCCGTTAGGTTTGGTTTTCCCTTCTGAGTGGCTTTTATTTTCCTGGGTTGGTTTACTTAACTAAGAATTTTTCGCCCTCGGATTAAGGCTCATTTCCCCGTTGAGGATCTTAAATGTCTACCAGAATGAGATTGAAAAATCTCACCACCAAAATAATTGGGCTCAACGACGCACAAAGAGGCAACAGCGGGGTGGCTCCTGCTCCTGTGCGAGCGAACCTCTCCACGGCTCATTATCAGCGGAGATGTTACATCATTTCGTTTCATCTCGACGCGATTGTAAACATCTATAATTTGTCTCCTGGCCCTCTCGAAAACGGCCCTCTCCTCAAAACCGAACTTTTTTACGTCCCCCTCCCCACCGCTGGGGATCCACCATGGCTCCTCGGCGAACAATTTTCGCGTTACGCCCCTAATACGATTTGGAGAAACCGATTGGCCAATAAATACTGATTTAGGGCCTAGCTCGTTCAGAAGTGTGATCCTCGAGTTCATGTTGACGCTCGAGTGGTTCTGTTCCATGATACGTGAAAACTACATATCTCCAATAGAAAACATATGCAGATCTGAGGTTCTTTTTGACGGCAGTTCTTCGGGGACCCCCAGGGTTGTGCCTGCAGTCGATTTTGAATATATTGGGTGAGATGTCATAAAGACTCCACAACATGGCGTATTTTGTACATATGCACGTCTAGGAAACATCGATGCGCCGCATAATCTGAAGGAAGGACATAGATCCTCATTTTTTAAATATTTGAACATTATACGAAAAATAAATATTTATTTTCTGCCCCTTTGACAACCATCAATGGGGAGAAAGGATGACGTACGTCGATTCATGAAAAGCGTGCCTATTGAGCAATTTTTGTGAATATATTGACAGTTAGACCCATGGTGCAAGACAACTTAAGTCCAAAATACCATAGCTTAAAGATGACGTTTATAAATAGGTCAACATTGAAAAAGAAAAAGAGAAGAAAAGTCTACGTTCAAGAATGCCTATCTCTATAGATCAATATCCGCGATGAAATTTCAAAATTGCGGACTTTGATTTCAGAAGTTGCAAACGTCCTGTCGTGATTTAATTTTTAAATAGAAAAATACTCAACGCCATTTCTTAGATTATTGCCTGATTTTTTCCCTCTGTGTGAAGAATATTCTGTGGAAACTTCAAGCAGCTGTGTCCCTTCCTCCGTTCTGTATAAAATAAAATAAAAGCGGGTCGCAGATTATAAACGCGTTACTGTACAAGCGAAAGTGCCTTCAACTATGAACATGCAGCACGCACATCCGTGGAATACGAATAGTTGCATCAAGGCGCCGGAACCAATTCAGGTCAAGATATTTCGTACGTCAAGATAATCACCGATTGGAATCGATCTTTCTAAAAAAAAAAAAAAAAAAAAAAAAAAAAAAGACTTAAGCGCCAGAGAGAAATAATACGAGAAAAACAGTAAAAAAACCTTTTAATCGACCCGTTCTAAATTTCAGAGCTCTGAAATATTAAAGCGCTCAATAATTAAGTTATCACATTATCATACAATCTATGATTCAAAACGGGTCGACTATTACGGACTCTAATGTTTTCCTCATGTTTTCATTTCTGGAGTTTGAGTCTTATGAAAAATGATTGATTTAATTAATGACCTTAGATACTCTGGCCTCGTGTCACTAACTGGGAACACTCTTTCTTTATACTGCCGTGCTAAGGAAAAACGCCGTATAGTGGAAAAAAAGTAGCTTGGATCGAGAATCCAGACTCTTATTAACATTGACAAGAAACAATCCTCTTGATTCGATCCGATTTTTCTTTGAATCGAAGAGCCGAGCCTCTTGATGTAGGCGGATTTCCTTTTGATTCAAGCAAAAAATCCGATTGAATCAAGAGTATTTTTTCTTGCCAATGTTTTTAATAGTTAGGACTCTAGATCCAAGCGACTTTTTTCCAGTGTATGGCAGAGTATTTCTCTCCGAAAACGAAAAATCAGGATAGTTGGCCCTAAAGATCTCTAGAAATAACCCGAGCGAAAAATGAGTACTTAAAGAGTCGGAAAGCTGGTAATAATGAGACGGAATTGTCGAAATAATAACAGCTCGAATCATATTGCAAGCGCATAGAAGGAAGGGGGTGAACGAAGAGGGCGAATGGTAAAAAGCAGATTAGCAGCCGATAACAGATCGAGGGGTAAATCGTTATAACTCTATTCTTCCGTGCACATGCATTGCTACCCGCCAGAGACGTGAGATATGACCCTAATTATATCACACATCCATCCACACTTCAAAACGATGCTATCTGCATTGACACAAAAGTTAAACGAACCCTTCCAAAATACGAAACCTGGACCTGTCTTTTTTGTTGCAATCTCTTTTTTTCTCTCAGAAGGACCAGAAAAAGTAGGATCCGTAGATCAAGATCCAACGCTGGCTGGTGTCATTTTCGAAGCGTCTTTTTTGCTGTTGCAGCTTTTTTCTGAATCGCAGTTTAAAATTGATGTCAAAATATGATAGATATGGTTAAATTGTAATTCACCAGTTCATTATGCTCCCTATTATGAGCGTTGACAATGAAGAGGGATGTCTGAACATTATTTGGACGTATATATGCTAAAAGGAACTATGTTGTACACAAACCCTATGCACATGCTTCCTTTTAGCATAAATACTTACGTCCATTTGTCCCTCTCACGATTGGTAATAAACATCATATTTGCCACGTTGTTGCGATGTCTTTCAAACACGGTTTACGCCTCGCTACTTTATAAGAGCCACGGTGAAATCTCGCGAGGTCAAACAGTGGCGTGGCGTGAATGATTGACTATCGATATTTCTCCATTTGAAGCTGTAGTAAAGAATCGATTATCAAGGTGTTCGCTGCGAACACCCTGTTTATCGATCCTTTTTCATAGGTTTAAATGGCATAAAAATCGATACATCGCAAAGCACGCCACGCCACTGAAAAATACGGTTAAGACGAGACTCCGCTTCAGTAGTTCCCTCGGTCTCTGGATACCGCCATAAGACGCAGTGTAAAAAAGCTAAGATTCAGACGCATTCGTGCGTGACTTTGGTCGCCGAGGAAAAGGTGCCTCAATCGAAGAAAATTTTCGGAAAACCCGACAGATTTTCGATTTTGTTCGTGAAAATTAAAAAGATAGGATAGCTATGTAAAAAAGGACGAAACATTTTAATAAAGATTCACGATGAGGCACCAGTAAATTTGAAGAAAATGTAGAGGTCAGAGCTACAAAATCTGTAACTTTTGATATACTTTGTTGATTTCTCGAAAGGAAATTTAAAATTTAAGAATTCTCCCAAAAAATTTCAAATTTACAATCGATTATTGGAATATTTTGCTCGGAAAAAATCACTTCAAAGTTACTTAAAATCGCTCGACACGAAATTTCGAGCTTATTTCTTGTTCTGCGGCAAAGCGGACAATACCGAAAGCCGCTTAGGTCGAAGTTTGGACGCGGTCTCAAAAAATAATCATTCAGGACATTTTTGGTAAATTTAGATGATTTGCCGTTTTTTCAGTTTTGGAGTTCTCAAACAAAGTGACAACCCTGTTATCGTATTTGCTCCCTATCTTTGCATAGAGAGTTTTTCTTGATACAGAGGTGGACTCTCAGGGTAGCGTGGGTATCCCCTCCATTACAACCTCAAATTTAAGAGCTTTTTTAAATCGTTTGAGTTGATTTCAGAGAAAAGTAGTAGCACCAGCGTGTTTCTCGCGAAATTTATCACAGTAACCCGTGCTTAAATCGCAAATTCCTGACACTTGCAAGAGCTCCATTATGCGGTGTTGAATTTAGGTTTTTTGCCGGTAGAAATGGACCGAGTTCATCAGAAAGGAACCAACCCACATAAAGCTGAAACTGAGAAAAAGAGATCTGAGGTTTTATCCCTTAATTAGGCTCAATGTAGAAAATAAACTTTAACCCCTCTTTATAGACCATATTCGACAACGGTTCGATGTATCGTTTGGCTCAAAAAAATAGAACATAACCTCAAACCAAACTGTAAGGATTTAAGTTGGAAAAGCTGAAAATGAGAAATTTCCTGACAATTTCACTTTGCATTGGCATTTGGTACTCAAAAGAATAAAAAATCTGTTACAAAAGACCCGTTCTCTCAGATTTCTGAATTTACTTTTGAGGCTATGTTTATGTTTTGAACCAATCGATATCGATACAATCTCACCCGTTTGATGTATCGAATACGACCTATACGAAATAATTTTTTTTTCTCTCGACTTTGAGTTTTTGGCAGGGGAATATACACGGCTAGTATGGAATTCGAAAATATTCTTAACCCAATTTTTTCGAAAATGTGGGTTGGTTCCTTTCTGATGAACTCGGTGCAAATATGCCGCTCAACCAAAGGCTACCTTTCTCTCTCCGTGAAGAGAGGGGGAAAATAGAGCAAATCCATTCAACTATAACTCGCAACCACTACGAATCCAGGTCCAGAATCTCGGCGCAAATTCTTGAATGAAAGGACGAAGGCACGGAAAGGTAAAAGGTATCAGCGCTACTATTCCCGGAAGATTTATCAGTTTTCTTTAAGGCCAATTTAGGCCGGTTGAGTGCTCGATCGCCGGAGAAAAGGAGCGACAAAGGCTGCATTTATAGATCATTCCGGGGTAGTTTCCTCGCTCGGACAAAGGCCGAAACACGGGGACACGTGTTTTCAACACCTCGGACGATTGGCCCCAGACCGATTGGCTCCCGGCTTCGAGTCAATGAATGAACTCAGGGATGAATGAATGAGTAGCCGAGTGAATGAACTAGTTCAAGATGCCGATGTCAGGCATGATTGATTAATAGAAATAGACCGGCCGAGGAGGTCTCAGGGAATCTGCAGTGTGGAGACTGGTCTCACCTTGACGACTGCTAACACTTGTAGCAGAAAATAAAGAAAGCCGAGACTAAAAATCTCGAACTCACAAAAATAAATTAAAATCGCCAACGCGTTTCGGGGCTCCCCGGCCCCTTCTTCGAGGCCTATAATGCCGACTAGGGGCTGATTATTGAAACTGATAGAAAAAGCGATAGACAAAGAAGACGTAGGAGAATAGAGCGATCCTATTGGTTGACATGATTGGTTCTTGAAGACTAAGAAAAATGATGGACTAACTGTCAGGTTTCTCGAGGGTTGCTGTTAGTTAGTCCATTACTTACCTATGTCCATTGCCACCACCCGCTTCCACCAATAGGATCCTTCCATATCCCTTTTGTCTCCTTTGTCTATAGCTGTGCCTATCAAGTTCAATAATCGCCCCGCTGGTCGAAATCTATATGAATGCATGAAGAATGTATAACTGATATGAAAATCAGAAATACATTTGTCCATTTTTTGTTATGTATTGCATTTTTTTTATTTTGGAAATCCATTTCTCTAAATTTTTCGGAAAAGTTCTTTTGAGACAGATACCAGGAACATTTAAATATCATTTAAGTACTGTTTGTGTAACAAGTATATTTTCCATTATATAACGAGACATTTAAAAATAGGTACTTTAACAAAAATTCTCTGTTATCCTTGTTCCTTGTTATTTTCGTGATAAAATTGTTGTTCATCTGTTAGACATGCATGTTGGTATTTCTATGACCACCATCTTTTTTCCCCCTTTTTTTCAATTCCTTTAAAAAATGAAACTTAAACTCTGCTACTGGGGGAAAAGTGTCTCGAAATCTAAATAAACGTAAGTTTATCAAGAAGAGTTATTCATATCATGGTGGAAGCAACTGTTAAAAAATCACGAGAAGAAGGAAAATTCACTCGCACACATGACGCATTAGAATGATATAAACATTTAATTTTCAAAACAAGGTAACATTTTTGTAGACAACAGACTAGTTGGACGTACGAGGGCTGTCCCAAAAGAAACCGGACTTTTGTCATAGAAGGCGAACCAAGCGTTGTAATGAGGTTTTCTTGGGCTTGTTTGAAAGCTGATAAGCTACTGAAAATGCTTGTTTTTACAAAATTCAAAAATTCGTCTTGGTAAGCAAACTACACGCTTTGGAATAAAGGAAAGTCAAACTCGAGTTGCGATTTTTGTCTTTATTTCAAGAAAAATTTGGATACAACTTTAAAAAAAACCCAGGTTTTAAATTAAAAACTTCGTTGCTCTTTTATTCAAATGCTTAAAAATAAGGAAATTAACATTTTAAGCAGCTTACCAAGTCATCACCTATCCCCTTTAAAATACTCGCCAGCTTTGTCGATGCATTTTTGCCACCGTTTCTTCAATTGGGAGAAACACTGTTGGAAATCCTCAGATTTGAATGATCGCAATTCCTACAAGGTGTTCTCTTGGATTTCCGGAATGGTTTGAAAACGTCGACCTTTCAAGGTAGATTTAAGTCATGGAAGTAAGAAAAAATCACACGGAGCCAGGTCAGGTCACCTTGAAGGAATTGCGATCATTCAAACCTGAGGATTTCCAACAGTGTTTCTCCCAATTGAAGAAACGGTGGCAAAAATGCATCGACAAAGCTGGCGAGTATTTTAAAGGGGATAGGTTATGACTTGGTAAGCTGCTTAAAATGTTGATTTCCTTATTTTTAAGCATTTGAATAAGAGAGCAACGAAGTTTCTAATTTAAAACCTGGGGGTTTTTTTTTTAAAGTTGTATCTAAATTTTTCTTGAAATAAAGACAAAAATCGCAACTCGAGTTTGACTTTCCTTTATTCCAAAGCGTGTAGTTTGCTTACCAAGACGAATTTTTGAATTTTGTAAAAACAAGCATTTTCAGTAGCTTATCAGCTTTCAAACAAGCCCAAGAAAACTTCATTACGACGCTTGGTTCGCCTTCCATGACAAAAGTCCGGTTTCTTTTGGGACAGCCCTCGTACCTGTGCTGACTAAAACTATGTGCAAATGGATTAAATCAAAATATAATTTGCCCCAGATCGAACCTATTCATTGTGAGTGTGCAATGGCGGAACCCGTTTTCAAGATACCAATGACCGTTGGCAGATCTCAGATTTCGCCCACAAACTCAAGCGTATGCAACCCGGCTCACCGCGGAGTTAATATAGTTGCATTTTAGGTTCGAACCTAACTCCGCGCATTATTCAAATGCGCAGAGTTGATATAATATACCGACTCGGAATGGCTTTGCTGAGGAGGGGCACCTCAGTTTCAGTTGGTTTAAATCATTTTATTTTCTTTTTAACGCGTTTTTTCCGTAAACTGGGGAGCCTAGAGGAAGTTATTCGAAATATTCTCAAATGATTTAAATTCCAAAGTGGTTAAGGGAAAATGAAATTTTAAACTGAAAATAATTTTATATATGTACATTTTTTGATAGAGAGAAAGACTGTGATAATATTTATTCCACTCACTTGGATATGACGAGAGCCTAAAATATGGGTGTCGTATCGAATAATTTAGTCCCATTTTTCCATCTTTTTCTCATAAT